>NC_139806.1:5320900-5515900 GCF_963457635.1 Microchirus variegatus | reverse complement strand
ATAACGCATTGCGCAGTCGGAAAGGTATAATGTGGCCTTAACTTTCTGTATTTATTACTTGTTCAATTTGACTCGTCGCATGATGCATATACAATGATACACTGCGATCTAGTGGCGGTGCCGTCACTTTGCGGGTAACGCAATCACCATGCATTGTGGGAAATGTAGTTGATGGTCAACACACGCCTTAAAGTAGCATAGACTTATTTTAACACAGATTTTTAAGACCAATTAATCACTCGCGGGCCCCATAAAATGACGTGGCGGGCCACATCTGGCCCCCGGGCCTTGAGTTTGACACATGTGATCTAAATGATTGAATTGCCAGATATTGAAAATGAAAGTAAGCACGCACTCACTCACTAACTGAAGGTTTTTTGACAATTCTACAGCCATAAAATCAAAATAAGGATGGTCATAAGAGGGTTAAAACCACATGAGCGTGGCTGACGTGACCTTAAATCATCCACTGCATGTAAAACCCGCACATGGCATGTTGCGTTTTACCTAAACACAACCACTAGTCTAACTCGTTACCTTAGAAACTGCCTCGGAGCACATTTCAGTTTCAACATACCTTCACAAGGTGCCAAAATAATCAGAAGACAAGATTTGAATCACAGATCACAAAAAAAAAAAAAAAAGCTAAGTAAACTGTAACTGATAATGAGGCTAACCGCCGACCCGCCCAGAAACACTACACTGAACTTCAGGAAGCAGAAAAACAAACGCAGAGAAACTTGATGCCGACACCTGACATGTCAAAAACGTTTCAAAGTTGGCATCGGATGTTTCACGAGTCAAATCAGAGAGATAATATCTAACAATAGCATCGGGAAACAGATGCAGATGTCGTTATTTGAAAAGTGTGAGAACTTGAGCACAGGCGGCTTTTGTTTTATGTTCAGTAAAACATTTTACACCTGAACATAGTGTGATATATAAAATAAAAATACATCCTCTCGTGGAAGTTTGCTATGTTTTATGTAGTGCTGGGCACGTTAACAGCGGCGGTAATGCTAACGCATGACGCGTTTCCATGTCGACTGACCAGAAAAAGACGCGTGTGACGTCATGTTTACATGACTCCCGATTGTTAAATTGAGTCTCTAAAGTAACGCTAACGCTAGACCGCTCCAGTGCTCTAACAGCGCTAAAGGAGCTAATGCAGCTAACAGAGCTAACAGGTAAACGGTGCCTGGACTCGGGTAATGCCGTTATCGCCGTTTTTCTCACGACTGGGAACTAAAAACTTCACTGAACTCCCTGAGGGCGTTTGTGTTAAAGCAGTGACAGCTTTGCAGATTTGTGTAAGTGAAAGCGAGGGTTGTGTTGTCGTTTATGAAACACGTACACATGCATCTGTGCTGTGGAAGACGCCTGCAGGGCCCGAAGTGGGGAGATGGGGGAACGGGAAAAGGGAGAGTGATGTGAGGTTAACAAGGAATGACAGCTCAGCTCACCTACAGGGTGTACACCTCACTCTCACAATCACGCAGATAAACACTCACAGCTGGAGTCACATGAACCACGAGGATGACACTTGCAAGTGTTGCAAGCGAAAAGAAGGATTAGTAAAGTTAGAATCTGTGTTAAAGCACCGTATGCCGATAGCGAGGGGATTAGCCAATAATTAGTACTTCTTTAAACGCTAATTGTTGCATAAATACTACTTCGCTGTTTAAAATTAAGCTAAAATAAGTCAGATGGCAGAATTCTTCTAGCGTTCACTGATACAAAGGTTTTTTTGATTTACTTCATTGGCTATAGTTGAAAATAACGAACATAAGTGCTAAAAATAAAGCAAAATTAAAGTAATTAGAACAATAAAGAACACAAATTCCATTTGCTAAGCCACTGTTAGCATCAGCTTAGCTTGTTGTCAGGTCAGAATTGTTCTAGCGTTGACTGTTACAAAGTTGTTGTTTTTTTACTTCATTGGCTATAGTTGAGAATAACGAACATAAGTTCTAAAAATAAAGCAAATCAGTTAGCTAAGTTACTGTTAGCATTAGCTTAGCTGACAGTAGCCACTGTCACTGTTACAAATACTTTGTTTTTAATTCATTAGCCAAGGATGAAAATAATAAAGAACACACATTCCATTTGCTAAGCCACTGTTAGCATTAGCTTAGCTTGTTGTCAGGTCAGAATTCTTCTAGCGTTGAAGTTTTTTTTTTTAACTTCATTGGCTATAGTTGAGAATAACGAACATAAGTGATAAAAATAAAGCAATTCAGGTAGCTAAGCTACTGTTCGCATTAGCTTAGTTTGTTGTTGGGTCAGAATTCTTCTAGCGTTCAATGTTACAAAGGTTTTTGTTTTTTTTACTTAATTGGCTATAGTTGAAAATGAATAACATAAGTGCTAAACATAAAACAATTCAGTTAGCTACTGTTAGCATTAGCTTAGCTGACAGTACCCGCTGTCACTGTTAGGAAGTTTTTGTTTATAATTCATTGGCTAAGGTTGAAAATAATAAAGAACACAAATTCCATTTGCTTAGCCACTGTTAGCATTCGCTTAGCTTGTTGTCAGGTCAGAATTCCTCTATCGTTCACTGTTACAAAAGGTAGATATGAATGTGTCTGTGTTCATGGTGGAATGCGACTAATACTGCAAAGCACAGTCTGTGGTTGTTAAGAAACGCTCAATATAATAAATGCAGTAAATTCATCAATGCAACTCCGCGTTTTTCTTCCAGTTTTCATCTCATTTCTAATGTGTCTACTGTGACTCGACTGAGCTGAAATATTAGAGTACACTACTGAGACCCTGTGACCTTTTCCTTGGCTGTCAGTCAAGAGCCCAACCCCCCTGGCATCACTTCACATGAAAGGACTGCCCCCACAGGTGATGAACGAACCCAGGCATAAGGAAATGTGGTTGTCAGGTGCTCAACCACCGACAGTGGAGCAAAAGCTCCAGGCCTCAGGCTCGACCGGTGTGAAACGTCTCCTTAGAGTCAGTCGAGCCTAAATCACTAAACTCCAGAAGAACCTGGCTTGTTGTTACAGTATGTCAAAATCAGTATAATATTAATTCCCAGACTTGTGTCAATCAAAAACTAGATATGGATGATTTCATAAAAGTGCAATACTGTGTATTTTTCTAAAAAATACCTTTAAAAGATCTATTGTTTTTTTTACATATAGTTTTTATCTTATTTAATTTTTACTGTGCCTGTTGTCTCTTGTACCTATTTGCACTGATTTTGTTTTGATTTGAAAGCATCTCTACAGTATCTATATTCAGATAAGTACACAATAAACTCAAAACTACACAGGGAGGCCGTCACAGATTAAAGGCACAGGACGAATTCTCTTATCCGACTGCTCAGAAAGTACTTTCCCCATCCTCGATACAAACAGATAAAAACCTTATAGTAATAGAATTGAGGCCGCATACTACAGAAGAGAAAGAAATCAGCATCAGCATCACTCACCCTGTCTTTGTCGTCGGCCACGTCGCACAGCACGTCGTCCAGGTCGAGGATGCCGCCGTCACCGTGTTCCAGCCGGTGGACCTGCAGCCAGTAGCTGGCATCCTGGAAAAAAGAAAAAAGACATTTAAAAACTACAATTGGCCAAAAAAAATAGAAATATATATGTAAGAATTCAAAGATACAATTCATGAAACTTGATGGATACTTTTCAGTTGCTCTATAAATACAGTTATTATTGCATTTTGTGCAGGATTTGAAAAGACATGGAAGGACGATGAGGTGTGTGTCATAAATGCGGTTCCCCTTCGGTGTCTCGACTTGTGTAATAAACATCATTTTGCAAATGACTTTCCTTTTGTTTGCGGTGAACTCTGAACGGAGACCTCGGACCACACACACACACACACACACACACACACACACACACACACACAGAGAGAAACCCTGAGGGCTGCAGCCTCATCACGCTCTGGTTCAGTTCCACCCCTACTGCTCACCACATACACATTAAAGAAAGATAACGACGCTTAAGCTGTGTTTAACTCGCACTTTAACACTTAATAAAAAGCCTTCCCTGAGGGGAAAGAGATGCATGGACATAAGATTTTAAAAAGGCAGAAGCAAGAGGGGGGAATAAAAACAGGTCAGCGCGGGGATCGATGTTCCACACGGACCGTTTTAGCTGACGCACCATCCGGATTTGGACCATCTTACGCTTAAACATGAAGGCGTAGCACAACAGCACGTCCTCAATGATTCAGCGTCTGAGCCCAAAGCATCCAGATGCTAACGCCGCCGGCACACGCTAACGTAAACATTGATGTTAGCTGATTTAATGTGGATTACTCGGGCTGCAGCCATCAAATATGTTTTTAATCAAGTATTCCAACGATGATTAGTGCTGTCAACCGTTAGCGCGTCAACGGCGTTTAACGGCGTCAACGTTAACGCACCACGACGCGTTCCCATGACGACTGACCGGAAAAAGACGCGCGTGCCGTTGTGTTTACGTGACTCCCGATTGTTACTGTAAAGTAACTCTAAACTTTAAAAACAGAGGCACACATACGCAGTAACACAGGTACGCTGGTTATTTGTAGCGCTGCTCTTTTCCTTTAATAAACAGACCGCTCCAGTTCGACTGTAGGCGCGCTAACAACGCTAAAAGGAGCTAATGCAGCTAACGGAGCTAACTGGTAAGCGGTGCCTGGACTCCGGTGTCGCGGCACGTAAACATGACATCACGCGCGTCTTTTTTTCAGTCAGTCGTCATGGAAACGTGTCACTGGTTAAACAGATCGCACAGCACCACCGATTGATCCTCCATTAATCGAATTATTGGTTTAAAATTTAAATTCACCAGGGGGCTACACCAAGTTAACAACAGTCCCTCGACATAACTGCATGAGAGCAAAAAAAATAACAAACGTTTGAGGTAGAAGTCATGTGGACGAGAAAGCGGCCGTGAGGATGAAACGGCAAAAAAGAGGTTACATTAGCATTTCCTGCACATTGTTTCCAGTGTCAGTGTGACACATGTCTCAGTCTGTGATGACAGACTCTGAGGACTCCAGCTGACGGAAGCTCAGCGTGAACATCTGACACATATGGAAAACACACAAACACGTGACGCGTCCCCTGTCCCACTGTTTATGCCCCACTTCTATTCGTTTTCAAAGAGGTTTCCAGTTTTACACAGTTCCTCGTTCCCGGCGTAAGGACCCAGTTTGGACTCTCACTACAGACGGGCCTCGTTTTCCGTTTGCCTGCTTTGTCGTCATCAAAAAACAAAACAACTCTTGAAAAATATCAATGAGGGACAGTTCAGGCGTCTTAAAATGAATAAAACCAGGGTTCAGAACCAAAAAAATAGCATCATAACAATGATACACACACGGGGGTGAAGGCTGTAAGTGTTGCTGTGAACTTGTGTCTTTTACTTTAACTTAAACACACACACGTGCACTCTCTTTTTCCCCTTGAGAAAGCCAGCAGGCGGCTTTTTTTTTAAAGTGTTGCGATTGAGAACAGATGTACACAAAATGTACTGCAGAGGTACTTCGACTTCAGACTGTACCACAGTCGTAATTCAAAAGGATCTTCCAGCTGCAGCCGCATGTTCTTCCATTACCTGAGAACACAAACGGCTCCAGCGTGTGGATCGTTACGAAGCTGACGGCAAGAGAAAATCAAATCAGCTGAACGGCTAAAAACACTCGGGTTGAAAAAAATAATAAACCGCCGTTAGTCGTTACATGTCATTACTGATCTGCTGCTTTGTTGCTACATCTGTGTTTAAGTTTCCTTGTGTGTTGTGTTGTCTTTATGTTATATTTTGTTGTTTCTATGTTACATTGTGTTGTCTTTATGTTATATTGTGGTGTCTTTGTTACATTGTGTTGTTTCTATGTTATATTGTGTTGTTTTTGTTACATTTTGTTGTCTTTATCTATATTGCGTTGTCTTTATGTTATACTGTGTTTTCTTTTTGTTACATTGTGTTGTCTTTATGTTACATTGTGTTGTCTTTATGTTATTGTGTCGTTGTTGTTACATTGTGTTGTCTTTATATTATATTGTGGTGTCTTTGTTACATTGTGTTGTCTTTATCTATATTGCGTTGTCTTTGTTATACTGTGTTGTCTTTATGTTACATCGTGTTATCTTTATGTTGTCTTTATGTTATATTGTGTCGTTTCCATGTTATACTGTGTTGTTATTAAATTACATTGTGTTGTCTTTATGTTATATTGTGTCGTTTCTGTTATACTGTGTTATTAAATTACATTGTGTTGTCTTTATGTTATATTGTGGTGTCTTTGTTACATTGTGTTGTTTCTTTGTTATATTGTGGTGTCTTTGTTATACTGTGTTGTCTTTATGTTACATCGTGTTATCTTTATGTTGTCTTTATGTTATATTGTGTCGTTACATTGTGTTGTCTTTATGTTATATTGTGTCGTTTCTATGTTATACTGTGTTGTTATTAAATTACATTGTGTTGTCTTTATGTTATATTGTGTCGTTTCTATGTTATCCTGTGTTATTAAATTACATTGTGTTGTCTTTATGTTATATTGTGGTGTCTTTGTTACATTGTGTTGTTTCTATGTTATATTGTGGTGTCTTTGTTACATTGTGTTGTTTCTATGTTATACTGTGTTGTTTTTGTTACATTGTGTTGTCTTTATCTGTATTGCGTTGCCTTCATGTTACATTGTGTTGCCTTCATGTTATTTTGTGGCGTTTCTATGTTATATTGTGTCTTTATGTTATATTGTGTTGTCTATGTCTAATGCACCAAATTACCAAAACAAAGTCCTTGTATGTTTTATTACTTACTTGGCAATAAAACTGTTTCTGATTCTGAAAAATCCCCATAAAACGAAATGTTTAATTTTGGTTAATCTGAAATAAGCCATGGGTTGGTGTGTCAAAGGAGGGTGACCCACAGGTTGACGGTGACCTCTCAACTGACTCACATCTACACTTTGACTCGCATGTCCCCGTTTAGACCTGGTATTAACACCCGTCCTTACTGATCCTATCACATGTGGACAGCCTAAAGTACAGCTGCTCACGTCTGGTACTAAAACGTGTCCTGTGAGCACTTGATGACAAATCTGGTGTGCCTGCGAGTGAGTGACATAAAGAGAGACGCTTGAATGAGTGAATCAAAGCTCTACTCACACCGCTGTAACATGAAACACGGTTTTTAATCTTTAGAATAAAAAAAACCATGCAGCGATGATGAGGGTGCAATCGTGGCAGAGGCTGCATTTCAGCCGCAAAGACGGGGCCGTAATCACAAGAATGAGGCCACATCTGTCCTCAAACCACCTCCTAATGTGGTTTTCGTGACCTGATCTCAGGACGGACGCATTGGGAGAGTTTAGTCCCGAATTTAGCCTGATCTGCCCTTTGATTAGGTCACTCAGGATGGATGTCAGTAACAGGTCTGAGCAGGGTCACGGGACTTAACAAGATCTTCCCGTCTTAATCCTCGACAAGGGTGATGAACGCCACAAAAAAATAAACAGAAACCTCACAGAGTCAGAACAGAAGTGAGTATCTGTCCCTCCATTCTTTAATGTGTTGGGACTTGAGAAGCAAAGGCCACATCAAAGAGTGTGTTTTTATGTTATTTGTGTTGATCCTGGTAAAAAAAAAAAAAAGCTCACAGCAAACGTCATGTTCCCAAACTTAAGATACGGGACCTGGTCGCACAGTAAACAAGGTTATAGCATGCCTGCGATGGAAAAAACAACAACAACAACGCACACACACATTCACACAGAGAGCGCTTTGATGTGGGCAACTCCACTTAAAAGTAAGTAACTCCTCACACTCATTTGTCATGTTTGAGAAAAATAAACACGGAATCTAACTCTGGTATGTTCCCCCCCCCCGGGCCTGGAACTGTGACGCTAATCTGACAGGACCCTCATCTGAAGGAACAGTCTCAACAGATCTAGAGTCAGATCAAAGAAAGCAGCCCCCATCGAGTGAAGAAGACCTGGAAGGAGGCCAGATCTTGATCGCGATGACGGCTGTGGTGGAAAAGGCTCGGCGCGCGCAAATTAACGGGTCTGCAAGGCTCTTCGACGCATTTTCATTCAGCCGGTGAAGAAAAAGTGTAAAAAGTTGCAATCTTTCATAGGAATTGATGGAGCACCAAGATCAAAGGCAGATGAAATTCAGTTGCCCCGGCAACCAGCGTACAAATCAAATGACGTGCACCCAACCAGCATGCACCACCTTCATATGTCCTGAGAAGAACTTCTGTCCTTTCATAGTTTCACATCAAAGCATGATATATCTATAGATATGTATAGATATCTCCATGTACCCCAGACACAGATCCAAGAAAAAAAGACGTACACGACGATACAATGTCTCGCAGAGACGTGGTCCACGATTTCTCGCTATGCTGCACCGTCAACGACGTCTTCTGGAGAGACCGCGAAGGCGACCAGGACCTCAGCGAGCCCAACTACCAAGATCTCATCCAGCTGTTTGACAACCTCAAGAACTTCGATCTCATCTACGTCAACAACAAAATACTGGACGCGCAGGTGAGGACGACGCACGTTCGTTCGCTCTTGTCACGTTAATTGCGGCACGCGGGTGAAATAACATTGAATTTACTTTCAACAGCGCATGATTGAGGTCTTGTTATACAGCGAGTATGAGGATGTGGATTCAGATATGGAGTTCCGTACGAACGAACAGTCTGATTACTATTCAGACTTTTACACCCACGTTTCCTGAGAGTAATCTCCACGCAACAGTGATCGGAGGAACCGGTCAAGCCCGAGTGATGTTCCCCCGTCCAGCTGCACGAGGAAACCATCACAACTCCACACTAAGCAAGGCCCAGACGGAAAATATGGAACGCATGCGTTTTCTTCGCTAAGGCTCCGACTAATCCAATTGTGGACAAACAGAATAATTAAAGGCGCCATATGTAAGAATGTGGCCAAAAAACGGTTACTACATTCAAATTCATAATACAGAAGTCTTTTAGGTTTCGTTTTCTGACCCCGTGGCTGCTCGGCAGCTGAGACTCTACTGATTGCAAAGATTTGTAGACGGCGGTAGGTGGCGCCACTTGCCAAAACATGATTTCAAAACATAAACATGAGTTGCAGTCTGCAAAATATTTTATTTAACGCAAATATTTTGTCCGTACTGTTGTTGTTGGTGAGTTCAGTTTGTTATATGAACATTATTCCTGAGTCTCTGTGACATATTAGGAGGATTTTATGGCCAGTTGCTTTAGATTTATTACATAATGCACCTTTAACTTAAAGTCAATAATTACTGTTGATTTCTTCGGGCAAATTGGACACTCTAAATTGACCATACAGTTGGAAAAAAAACCCTGTACTTAAGTTTCCATTTTTTTGGTGGCCTGTTTTTGGACATTGAGACAATTTTAAACTAGTGCTGGGCACGTTAACGCGCTAGCGGAGCGCCAACGCTAACGCACATTAACACATGACGCGTTTCCATGACGACTGACCAGAAAAAGAAGCGCCTAACGCCACGTTTACGTGTCCAGGCGCCGTTTACCAGTTAGCTCCGTTAGCTCCATTCGCTGCATTAGCTCCTTTAGCCTCGTTAGCCCACCTACAGTGGAACTGGATCGGTCTGTTTATTAAAGGAAAAGAGCAGCGCTACAAATAACCAGCGTACCTGTGTAACTGCGTATGTGTGCCTCTGTTTTTAAAGTTTAGCGATACTTTAGAGACTCGCTTTACCAACAGTCTTTTTCGTTAACGTGTGCTAACGTCGACGCCGCTAACCGCCGTCACTAGTGCCCGGCACTATTTTAAACTGTTCAAATTTCTAATTTATCAACGCAAAATCTGGTGTTTACGTGAGTGTGAGGGGCCCACAGTTGGTGCAGTGGACAGCGCTCTCGCCTTTGCAGCAAGAAAACCCGGTTTTACTGGGTTCTAGCCCCGGTTGGAACATGAGCCTTTCTGCAAGGAGTTTGCATGTTCTCCCCGTGTGTGCGTGGGTTTTCTCCGGGTTCTCCAGCTTCCTCCCACAGTCCAAAAACATGCACATTAGGTGAATTGGTCACTCTAAATTGAACGTAGGTGTACGAGTGCGAGTGAATGGTTGTTTTTTTCTCTACACCCTGGACTGGCGAGCTGTCCAGGGTGTACCCCACCTATCGCCCTATGTCAGCTGAGATAGGCACAGCGACCCTCTGTGGAGGATAAAGCAGCAGAAAATGGATGGATGACATTATTATCGTTCCTCTTCTGCCAGAATTGTACCCCAAAACTCGTCCCATACTTTTGAGAAATAGTTTGACATGCCGTACGCCAGGGGTCTGCAGCCTTTAGAATAAAAAGAGCCATTTTTGTCCTCTCTCCACCCAAATAAAATTAATCTGGAGCTGCAAAACCTTGAATTGAAATTTGATCCTTAAAATTAAGATAAAATCTATTTTTTAAAAAAAAAACACATATACACTATATTTAAAGCACTACAGTTTGTCGCAAGTTGATACCCAACCTCTAAAGTTCATTAAAAAAACGACTTTGAAATTCAATTTCATGTACAATTGTATGTAGTTTATGTCTGAGAAACTGGTTCTAGAAGTACATGGAGCTAAAGATGGACAGGACTTCTCCATGTACACATTACTTTAATGGCTTTTGGGGGAGGTTTTTCAATTGGATGTGACGGACAACATATCAAAAACACTTTTATTTGGGCCTTTAACTTGACAAAAAAAATTTGACAAACATGAAAAGTTTTTACCTCAAAGCGAGAAGGAGCCACTACAGAGGAGCCACACGAGGCTCTAGAGCCGCATGTTGCAGACCCCTGCACCCGTACGCCAAAACGTGTGGTGAACTAGGGCTGGGCGATATATGGAAAATTTATCGCTATCGAAATTTACACCGATAATCGACGTGATTTTGTCTACGTCGATATATTCGATAATTAAAAAGGAAAGAAAACTTGCCGACTTTACCACTAAATCTGGTGACTTTCCTCCTAGAGACAAATCTCTGGACTTTTGGTGTCATTGGAGACTTTTGTGATATTTGGAAACCCTCGCCTGAAAGCACGTATCCCTCTCAACAAGCAGCGGGTGCTGCCCGAGCCCGATTTAAACCCGAAGATTTTTTAATATGTCCTTGTTGCACCTGCTGCCACAGTCTAATTTACAACAATAACAGATCCGCTGAGATCCGCACATGTCGCTAATGAACGTCGATACGCTTCCTGGTTTTTAAATGATGCGTTCACGGCCGCAGGTTTTTACACCTTCACACAATACGACGTGCTATAACCAGAGGTGGAAAGTAACGAAATACATTTACTCAAGTTACTGTATTGAATACTTTTTTTTGTGTATTTTGTATTTTTTAAGTACAATTTAAAATCAGGATTTTGTAGTACGTATTGACTCAAGTATTGTGCTTAGTTACTTTATAAATCCTATCCGTTACGGAGTAAAAATAAAAAATTGAGCACAATGAAGACCTACAGGGGGGAAAATATACACCAGAACCAGACGAATGATGATGTCATCAGCACGTGAACATAGAGGGCGTGGCCAAAAGTGACGCAATATCCTGTGTCGCGGCGGGCGCGTGAGCGTGAGCTCCAAAAATAATAGTTTTGGATTTCTGACCCCTTGTCATATTTCTACTACCCTCACACCCCACGCGAAGTAACTTTTACTTAAAGTACATTTCAAATGAACTACTTTTTACTTCTACTTGAGTAATATTTTATCAAAAGTATTGGTACTTTTACTCGAGTACAATATTTTAGTACTTTTTCCACCTCTGGCTATAACATACCACGCGAACACGACGAGGGAGAAAAAACACAAATGCTTGATCAAGGGCTCAGGCAGTCGGAAATGTTTCTTTTACTCAGTCTCACACAAAATAAATCACCGCATTTGATAGATATCGGACATAAAACACACACACATACATGGTCAATTATGCAAATTAGGCGATGGCGTCGTCTAGGGTCTACGAAGTTGTCGTTCATTTATCGTTATCGAGACGAGCTGCTCAATATATCGCGATATTGATGTGAGGCCGTGAACCATGGCTCGTCTCCGTGCACTGATGCATGCAACGCTGCCCTCTACAGTTCAAAGTCTCAATTGCCATCCTTCGTCGCAGCTCGAGGACGGAATTCTCCAAAAGGGATTACTGTGGAGCAAAAGATCAAAGGCCGACCGAAAAAGATCAAAGCACTTCTGTCCTTTGTTGTTAATTTCACATTAAAGCAAACCCCCGTCTTTGACGTATATAAGAAATCCATTTCTCCATAAATCACACACAGAAACCCCAACATTTGACCAACAGCTGAGGCAGCTGAAGTGGTGACGAGACGCCACAGAAAAAATGTCTCGCAGTGTTTTTTCAGAGGTCCCTGATTTTGCCTTTAACTGGAACCTCGGCGACGTCTTCTGGAGAGACCGCGAACGTGACGAAGACCTCGGCGAGCCCAGTTACCAAGACCTTATCGTGCTATTTGACAATCTCAAGAACTTTGACCTCATTTACGTCAACAACAAAATACTAGACGCACAAGTAAGGAGGCCCCCACGGATCGACCCGTCCACTTCTTTCTATCTCGCCGTGATAACGTGTCTCAGGTCGAATAACGCATTTGAATTTGTTTTCAACAGTACATGAACGAGTCCTGCTGGAGCAGCTACAGCGACGACACGGACTCGGAGATCGACTCAGAGATCGAGCTCGGTCTGTACGAACAGTTTGAGGGTTTGGGGGACAGTTTGCCCACACTCCTCTCCGAGTCGTCTTCAGTGACGCAACATTGACGAGCGAGAACCAGCCGAAAATTCCACCCGAAAACCCAAAACACGCCCCAGTCGCGCGGCGAGACGGACACCGCCGCGTCTTCTGAGGGACACGGACGGACGGGAGGACAGAAATGACAAATGAACTCTAAAGAAGCTTTAAATTAATCAAATAAACTGCACTGAAATCTATGTCGTCTAAGCTTGTGATGTTTCTTCCTGAACGTTGTAACCTCCCGCAGGACCGTCGAGGAACGACCGTCCAATCGCAGACAAGATTCGCCAGCGCGTCACGCGTCTGTGACGTCAGCTTCTCATTAGCGTGATTGGTAAACGGTTAAATAACTGTCAGATACTTTGAAGAGAAAGTTATCTTGGAAGCGGGGGCTGAAAAGCACTCTACATCCATAAAAATCAGGATCTAGCCACGCGTCCGGCCTGAATATGATGACCTTCATAAGAGTGTTGACCAATGGAAGGACAGACAGTCACCAAAGTTCAAAGTCATCAAAGGAGTCCGGCCTTTGTTAGACAAACTTTTTTGTCAAATTTTGGACAAAACATTTTTTTTTTTAGACTTTTTCTTGTCAAATTTTGGACAACATACTTTTTTAAAAACATCTTTTTTAATCAAATTTTGGACCAATTTTTATTTTTTTTTCAAAGTATGTACAACATACCACATTATGACTTTTTTTTGTCAGATTTTGGTGGTATGTTCAAGCTGTTCAAGTATGTTTATGTTTGTTATGTTCAAGCCTCAAAATGTGCTTTATTTAAAAAGGGAAAAGGCTTGTATTTAGGAAGTGAAACCTCAAACTAAACTGGACAAACTAAGCTTAACTACAACTTTCCACAAGACTTTGCAGAAAGTCTTACAGAGAGAGAAGAAGCTTAAGGAAAATGTGCTGCCATCCATGCAAGTTGGTCACTTTTCAAACTAAAAATATCTCCTTCTTTTAAACATGATCACCACATCCATGGAGACAGAGACTAATCAACCTTTGGATGTGTGCACAGCGGCGACTGCTGCTGCTGCTGCATGTGACCTGCAGGTTCAAAGCAAGGTTGAAGGAAGAAACAAAAGAGCCTTTGACTGGAGGATAATGACACCAGTGAGCAGAAGAAGGAGGGAAGCAGAAATTACAAAATGCCCTTTTAGAGTGCGACGTGACGTGTGAAAACAGACAGATTTCTGCACAAAGACAGACACGGGTCAGTGAGAAACCACGTCTGTTAGTGGAAACACACGTGTTTTATGCTTCAATGTCGATCTGTAATGATCATTCAATTATTAAATCAAATTAAATATACATTTTCTGTTGTTTTTGCTCCATATAAAACAAGACGTTTGAGAACATCATTTCCAGGTTTGAGAAACACTGACCAATCCTTTGACATTTTATGGACCAATAAATATTGATTAATCAAGAAAATACTTGTTTCAAAGTGACCTTAATACTGTTCATTATTTTGGAATATTGATCTCAGTGTGTATTTTTTTATCCTTTTTGAAGGTCCTCACCAACAGCTGCACATCAATCAGAATTAATACTTTCACAAAACCTTTGAGGCTAAATTTAGAGCACGGCAGCATGCGTGTGTGTGTGTGTGCTAATAAACAGGAAAGACACTCGCCGCCGGACGGTGATGCAATGGAGCCGCGGATACTCTTCAGAGAGTATTCCCGACAGCATCTGCGGTGTGAGGATTTCCACACACACACACACACACACACACACACACACACACACACACACACACACACACACACACACACACAGATGTGGCCGTTTTTGCACGAGTGTCTACGTCACCGTCCACGTCCTCTCGCTGACTGCAGCAGCAGCAGCAGCAGCAGCAGCAGCAGCAGCAGCAGCAGCTCTGCACACTTCAAGTGCCAAACATTCCTTTTTCTCTCGTGTGTCAGCGCCAAGTGGAATCCAAGGCTCTGGACTGAGGCCAGACTCACTGCATGTTATTTACACTCTCAGAGTTAATAACAACTGCAGTGCCCAGTGTGTGTGTGTGTGTGTGTGTGTGTGTGTGTGTGTGTGTGTGTGTGTAAGGGAACGGGAGCAAAAAGCTACAGTCCATAGTTACACTACCGTTCAAAAGTTTGGCGTCACTTGGAAATGTCCTTATTTTTTGAAGGAAAAACACTTTTTTTCCAATGAATATAACATTAAATGAATCATAAATACACTCTATACATTGTTAATGTGGTAAACGACTATTCTAGCTGCAAATGTCTGGTTTTTAATGGAATATGTACATGGGTGTATAGAGGCCCATTTCTAGTGTTTTAATGGTACATTGTGTTTGATAATGGCGTTAGAAGGCTATTGGATGATTGCCTGGATAGAGAGCGTGCAGAGGGAATTCCCCGCTCGCTCCCTGTGAAACTTCAACTTGACAATTTTTGATTTGAATTTCTTCAAATTGCCGACTACACACGCTGATGCTAATGCACATATTTAAATATATGCGTTGTGCGCTGGAATTGGCCACTTAACCAAATACACTTGTGCCAGATGTTCCGGACCTTTGCTTGAGGAAATGTTCTCGATTTGAAATCTGGATTTTAACCGACTACCCCCCTCCGTGTTAGAGAAACAGAAGCAGGGGTGGGAGAGTCGTGTCGAGACAGAAACCAGGGAAAAACAAAAAAGGAACAATGTCACCATTCAGAGAAAGCCTCTTATCTGATCAAAACAGGCAACCGCTCGACAGTTTCATGTACCTTTACGCTCTAAAAATAGACAGAATTACATGCCAGCGCTCAGACATTAAAGCCCAGGCAGGTGGGATTAGTCAGCAGAGGTTCAGTTTGCACAGAAGAGAGGCGACGAGACTCAAACGAGAAGCAAATGAGAAGCAAACTGTGCAGACAAACGAGAGGATCTCAAAAGTTTGGGGTCACCTGTACACTTTTTTGTGTTTTCCATTAAAAGTCACACTTTTATTCATCAAAAGAGTTGCAAAATGAGTAGAAAACATAGTCAAGACATTGACAAGATTAGAAATAATGATTTTTAGAACCAGAAAAAATTGTTTTCAGCTGTGCCAACATCACTGCACAAGGGTTTTCAAGGGTTTTCTAATCATCCAATAGCCTTCTAACACCATTAGCAAACACAAAGTACCATTAGAACACTGGAAATTCCATTAAAAACCAGACGTTTGCAGCTAGAATAGTCGTTTACCACATTAACAATGTATAGAGTGTATTTCTGATTCATTTCATGTTATATTCAGTGGGAAAAAAAGTGTTTTTCCTTCAAAAATAAGGACATTTCTAAGTGAGCCCAAACTTTTGAACGGCAGTGTATAATAAAACAATCTCAGAGTACAGCGAGTGAGACGTGGACAGCATGAAGACATGAGGTCAGAAGGACGGACCGTGTGGTCGAGAGGAGAGAGGACATTCATGAGTTTGCACTTTTTGCCTCCAAACAAAGTCAATCCACATGAATCATTTCACCTCGCACTCAAACGACATTAAAAGGAGTTTTTTTTTGAGGAGCGTCGCACAGAATGTGGGCAGGAATCAGGGACGGCACAGAGTCAAAGTATCTACTGATAACAACATCGCTCTGATGCAGTCGTTTTTAGATCTTTTCAACTCGTGTACAATAAACACATTTGTGCCATTTCAAGCAATTTCCAAAGCCCTGATTCTCAAACTGTGTAACAGATATTCTTCTTCTTCTTCTCTTGCCCGTACACGACATGACTCAGCTAAAACACTCGCTGCTGATATTTGCATTTTTTTAATGCTGGGTTATTGAGCGCCAATGTTAAACCAACACAAGGTCATTGACCCTTTAACAGCGAGCGTATCGCAGACCACGCGTTTTTATTTCTGCAATTGCAAAGTGACGGTTTGTGCCAGCGGGAAATATTCCATCGGTTTCCGAAAGCTGAGAAGTTGCACGTCGAAGCCTGACGTGTGGTTATTACGGTATTTTCACTTGCGCTGCTGCAGCGAGCCGGCGAATCAGCGTCTTTGTTAACGGAGAGGAGAATTGGGGGAAAACTGACTGTTTTTGCACATTAAGAAAACAATGTTTCTTCTTTTGAATGTTTCAAAATAAAACTTGTTTTTTCTTCATTTTAAATTGTTAATTAACTATTTTAACATGCAGTATAAATTGTAGATAACATTTTTTGGTGACCCTTTTATGGTAAAAAATAAATCGAAAAAGTACAGACAGACATTTTGAGGCCAACATGTGGTTATTACGGTAATTTCACTCGCGCCGGCGAATCAGCGTCTTTGTCACCAGAGAGGAGAAAATTGGAAAAAAAATTCTTGTTTTGTCATGAGCATTTTTCAAAATAAAACTTATTTTTCATCATTTTAAATTGTTAATATACTATTTTAACATGCAGTATAAATTGTAAATGATATTTTTTGACCCTTTTATGGTTAAAATAAGTCTGAAAGTCCAGAGGCCGTCGATATTAAACGGTTAAGGATCAACAAGTATCCAGACAAACACCACCGTTGATATTTATGTTGACATAATTCTAATTGTGCATTCAAACAGTTGAGAAATGCCATCACAGTCGAGCTAAAACAATTATTATTAAATTAATCAACTATTTTGATAATCGATTAGAAAGTTTGAAGCTTTTTTCATGATTAAAACAACATTTCTGATCGTTTTAGCTTCTTAAATGTGAATATTGTCTTTGTTTCTTTGCTCCACATCACAAAGAAATCATTAAAACTGAATCATTTTGGTTTGTGGACAAAACAAGGACATTGGAGAACATTGTCATTTCCAGGTTTGACAAACACTGATCACTGAGCACGGTACCCCCAGTCGTTCCCTAAGCGATGACAAACGGGCCTGAACCTCGGTGATGAATTCACTTGGTTTGACCTCAACGACGACGACAATAAGCAGCTTAGCAGAGACGCAGACAGGAAGCTTTCAGGATCAACAGTCGAGCGCGTCATCACCACACTGACCTTCACAGGTTATACGTTAACTAACTGATGAGGGTGGGGGGAGGGATCGATCGAGAACCAGACAATGGTGAAAGGAGAGGGAATGTGAAACCTGAAAACCCTCGTTTTTAGCCGACTATTTTTCCACAGGTATTTTTGTTATTAAATGAAATGAAAATGAAATCATGATAGAGTTATGTTGTGTTGGCAGTGACACAGAAAGGAGGATGGGAAAAGAGAGAGAGAACAACCGAATGCTGCGGTTGGCACTCAGATGGACGACTGTGGCTAAAAAGTTTCCATGCTGAAGTATTTGTGCTATGTTTTCTCCTTTCGAAGGAGACCCGCGATCATGTAACGCTCACAAATAAAGGTCCTCTTATCGTCGGGGGGCAAACTGGGCTTCTTTCATGTCCGTGTCAGCGATATCTCATTTGTGCTGCATCTGCGATGCCATGTTTAAGTTGTAGAAAACCCAGCTTTAACTGCACAAAACGTGCATATTTTTAAACTCAGGAAAGAACAAGGGCCAGTTCCAATTCCTATCTTAACCCTTAATCTTAACTGGCCCTCAAAACCAAGTGTTGAGGGTTATTTTGTCACTTAGAAATGGGACACCCCTTAAATGCAGATACGTCTTCAGACTGTAGGGGGCAGAATAACACGAAAGCTGCGTCCAGTCTGTCAACTCCAAAAAAGAAGAAGAAGAAGAACACATTTACGTTACGATTATTTATTACGATCCGTTTGTCAGTCAAGTTATTAGGTTGTCAGTTAGCACTAGAGCTGAAACGATTAACCGATTATTAATCGATTACTAAATTAATCGCCAACTATTTTGATAATCGATAATCAGTTTGAAGCTTTTTTCACGATTAAAACAAGCTTTCTGATTGTTTTAGCTTCTTAAATGTGAAATTTTCTTGTTTTTTTTGCTCCACATAAAGAAATCATTAAAACTGAATCATTTTGGTTTGTGGACAAAACAAGACATTCGAGAACATCGTCATTTCCAGCTTAGACAAACACTGATCAACGTTTTTTAGCATTTTCTGACATTTTATGGAGCAAAAGATTCATCGATTAATCGAGAAAATAATCGACAACGGAAATAATCGTTAGTTGCAGCTCTAGTTAGCACACCACGGCTTATTGAAAAGTAAACGATAGCAAACGATCGCGTGTGCGCACCGGCCGGCTATTGACAAAAGATGGTAAAATAAAAACAAATGTTACGCGACAATGACGTCAGTAATCCATAATATGGGCCTAAACTAAGACAATACAATGGTTTTCATCATTTTTATATCTCTATTAACAAAAGAAAATACCTCATTTGTAGCGTACTCGTTTCACTGCTTTCGGCGCCATCTTTGTTATGGGAAAACACGCAATGCATTCTGGGTAGCCCTTGCTCCCAAGGGTGGTCTCGGAAAAATCTCAATATTGAGGGCGATACAGCCCTTAAACTTGCTTTAAGGGCTTGCTTTATCCAGCTTTAACTGCACAAAACGTACGTATTTTAAACTCAGGAAAGAACAAGTTCCAGTTTCTGCGGCACAAAAGTGTGCTTTTCAACGAGAGAGAAACTTGTAGGAAATCAATGTTGAGTTTGGTTAGTTTTTCAAAGAGCCCGTGTCTCTCCAAGGGTCAGAGAAAATAAGGGTAAATTGAAGACACACGTCAGCGTCTAACATTTCCAGCAGCCGTTTGCCTTCCAGCTAAACGCCCGCCACTCTACGACTGCTCTTAATCCTCCCCCGAAATCCAAGTCCAACAGGGGGCGAACACAATTATCTTAAGACGGTGGAAAGAAAAAAAAAAAAAGGTAAAGCCCAGACCTAAATGTGGTAACAGTCCACATGTGCCCGAGTCGATAAATACCCACAGGAGACGGAGACGTTGATGCAGTGGAACAAAAAGTCCTCTGTTAAAGAAAAGGTAGGAATAAGACGAGGGGCTGCTCACTAAAACAACTTCAAAACCTCCAAAAGTTAACGTTTTACTTCAGTTTTCAAGTGACCAAAGCGAGTCAGCATATCTCCTGACACGGGGATGCGGATTTACACCGTTTAAGACAGGAATTATATACATGTATATGTTCTAGTACAACTGTACCTGGATGCAGTGACTGGACTTGGGCGTCTGGGCGAGAGTGTGACGGTGTTTCCGCATCTCTTCCACACCGTAAAGCTAAACTGAGCTAAAAACTGTGAAAACACTGAAAATGCTAACTGGTAAACGGTGCCTGGACATACGGTACCGCGTCACGTCTTTTTCGGTCAGTCGCCATGGAAACGCGTCATGTGTTAGCGTGCGCTAACGTTAACGTTAGGGAGCTAACTCAGCTAACTGGTAAAAGGTGCCTGGACTACGGTACCGCGGCACGTAAATATGACGTCATGCGTCATATTCTTTTTCGGTCAGTCGCCATGGAAACACGTCACATGTTAGCGTGCGCTAACGTTAACGTTAGGGAGCTAACTCGGCTAACTGGTAAAAGGTGCCTGGACTACGGTACCGCACAAAACATGACGACATGCGCGTCTCTTTTTCGGTCAGTCGCCATGGACACACGTCACGTGTTAGCGTGCGCCAACGTTAACGTTAGGGAGCTAACTCAGCTAACTGGTAAAAGGTGCCTGGACTACGGTACCGCGGCACGTAAATATGACGTCATGCGTCATATTCTTTTTTTTCGGTCAGTCACCATGGAAACACGTCACGTGTTAGCGTGCGCTAACATTAACGCTGTGTGTGTGTGTGTGTGTGAGAGACTGCACTCTATTTCCTGATGGGAGACCTGAAAGAGGACACAACGCTGCAACCCAATAACCCGTTCTCTGTATTCTGTATCAGATTCCCACAGCGTCACTGGATAGCGATATGCTATAGAGACAGTACAGGCTCGAACTGCATGAGAGATTGTGCCGATTCCTGAACTCCAGTGGCAGCAGCACTGTACCACCACTGTATTCATGTGTAATCGCCCTCATCAGGCTTTACTGGATTATGTTTTTAACGACAGAATTATAATCTGAAGAAAACGGCCTCGGCATATTTTGTCCGGTCGTGGACATAGGGGTGAAAAAAATCTCTCAGCAATCAAGTTGACAAATGGTTTCAGTTGGAGGTCAGATTTTATCTCAGACATCTTTCGAGGAATTTTGGCGAGCACGACTCATTTCTCGACAGGGTTCACACAGCCTCGAGCTACGAAAGGTGCTCAACCTGTAGACGAAGAGGATAATTGGTCCCGATCTGGCCTTTCCGACAACGGTGGGAATCTTCCGATTTTAGGCTGATTTGAACAGAATATCTGGCTGTAACAGATAAGATTTTAACGCATCAGACACGTCAGTCTTCCTGATTTCTAAACATGAATTATATTAAGCGTGAAAATTATTGGGGCGTAAATGGCGTCAACGTTAGCGCATGGCGCGCCCCCATGACGACGGACCAAAAAAAGACGCAAGTGATGCCATGTTTACATGACTCCCGATTGTTAAAATGAGTCTTTAAAGTAACGCTAAACTTTAGAGGCACACATACGCAGTACACAGGTACGCTGTAAACAGACTCCAGTTTGAATGTAGGCACGCTAACTGAGCTAAAGGAGCTAACTCAGCTAACTGGTAAACGGTAAACATGACATCATGCGCGTCTCTTTTTCGGTCAGTCGCCATGGAAACGGGTCACGTGTTAACGCGCGCTAACGTTTGGGAGCTAACTCAGCTAACTGGTAAACGGTGCCTGGACTACAGTACCGCAGCACGTAAACATGACGTCATGCGCGTCTCTTTTTCCCGATCAGTCGCCATGGAAACACGTCACATGTTAACGTGCGCTAACGCTAACGTTAGGGAGCTAACTCAGCTAACTGGTAAATGGTGCCTGGACATACTGACCGCGGCATGTAAACATGACGTCTTGCGCGTCTCTTTTTCGGTCAGTTGCCATGGAAACACGTCACGTGTTAACGTGTGCTAACGCTAACATTAGGGAGCTAACTCAGCTAACTGGTAAACGGTGCCTGGACTACGGTACTGCGGCGCGCAAACATGACGTCATGCGCGTCTCTTTTTCGGTCAGTCGCCATGGAAACAGGTCACGTGTTACCGTGCGCTAACTTAAACGTTAGGGAGCTAACTCAGCTGACTGGTTAACGGTGCCTGGACTACGGTACCGCAGCACGTAAACATGACGTCACTTTTTCCGGTTAGTCGCCATGGAAACAGGTCACGTGTTACCGTGCGCTAACTTAAACGTTAGGGAGCTAACTCAGCTGACTGGTTAACGGTGCCTGGACTACGGTACCGCAGCACGTAAACATGACGTCACTTTTTCCGGTTAGTCGCCATGGAAACATGTCACTTGTTAACGTGCGCTAACGTTAACGCCATTAACGCGCTAATGTGCCCCGCACTACTGGAAATAGGTGTTGAATACTTTTGTCGATTACCATTTCCATCTTCCGAGGCCACGACTTCATCCACAGATGTGTGTGTTTCTGAGCTCAAAACAAAACTAATGTCAGAAAACTATGAACTGACACTTAGGTCGCGTGAAATCACGTGAGGTTCTGTGAGATCCCAAATCACCTGGAATCCCCCTGAAATCGAGTAAGCAGGAAGTAAGTGTGTGTCTGTGTGTGTGTGTGTAAACGTCACGGGAGTCAGAAACTCAAACTGTCAGAATCAGGTCTTTCTCCGTCGCCTGTAGTCTCAAATGTCGAATCTTGTAAATAAGTTATTATTTTGCCATCAAAAGCCCTTTCGGAGTGTTGAGAACACACAGACGCACACAAACACACATGAACATACATGCATAGTAAAAAGGTTTCGCTTCTTTTCACAAAAACGCTCGTTTTCGCTGTTTTTTGGTCAAAAACTGTGTTTTCGGTGAAATCAGTCTATTTTCTAATGGCAATTACTAAAGAACGGAAACACGTAGAAAATACTTTTTTTTCTGATGAAAGAAGAAAGTCTATTCTATCTTTTGGTACCGTTTACCGCATTGGTTCTCAAAGTGCGGCCCGGGGGCCAATGGCGGCCCGCAGAAACATTTCTGGCGGCCCGCAATGAATTACAGTTGATAGTTTTAATCCAGGAGCTACTAAGCTTGTTAAATGTTTATTGGACATTACTGGATACAGACCAATAAGTGTAAACAAAAATACTGGGTATTTACCTGGTTTTGTATATGGTAATTTCAGTGTATTATTGGGTTATAAGCAGGTAGCTACAGACCCCAATTACTGGCTATTTACCCAGTAAATATATGGTAACAGAAATGTGTTACTTGGTATTAACCTGTAATTAGAAGGTAAGAACAATGGCCAAAATACTGGGTAATTACCCAGTAAATTATAAAGCTTTATTATACTAATGCTTAAATTACATTATATTAACGCTTATATTACTTAACGCAAAACTGTAGAACTGCAATCTGGTCATTAAAATGATTACAAATGGGATTTCTTTCTGTTTTTTTTCCTTTGGCGGCCCTCAGTCCAATGTTGGGTTCCTAAATTGGCCTCAGGTATTAAAACTTTGAGAACCCCTGGTTTACTGTATACCGTTACCGTTTATATATGCATAGAGCACAATATTACGTGGGTCTGGAAAGATGGGTCAAAATGCTCGTAAACGGCTGGCAATATGGGACGCTCTGCTCTGAAAACGGCTGGCGGTGAATGTTAAAACGTGCTTTGTATAATAACAATTTGTTGGCCGTTCAGTGACACTTAGTACAAAGCAATGACATGACACCAGTGAATGTCAGATGTGGGACAGAAATGGGAGCAGTGGACAGGTGCAGGAGACTCTCCAGGCAGCTGGCTTAGATCACATGAACCATCTATTGAGCCCGAACAAAGAGAAGCCATCAGGCTCAAATCACTGGCAGCTGAGAGGTCGTCATAGCCGTCCCACTGAGGGATTCCTAGGATTCACACAAGTGTCATCCAATCCCTTTGTGTACGTGCTAATTAAAAATATACATGCGTGCGTAACGTCCAGTAAACCCTTAAGTCCTGGACGGACAATAATAACGGGGCGAGATATTCTGGACAGAACGTCAAAGATTTGCAAGTCAATTCACTGGAATGTTCTCAACCTGACCCCCGAGCTGCAATCAACCCCATCTACAACTTAAAAGCAGAGGGAAACAAAACACAAGCACGAGCAGGATTTCAGCTCGACTCGGGTCAGAGGTGTATCACGTTACACAAGACACAAGTCACTGGAGGCACCGCTCAGGATTGACAGATATCAGGAGGACAATCTCGCGGTTACCCTCATGTGGTTTGAGGCAAAAAAAAAAAAAATGTGACAAGAGGAAATCCTGTCTGTCAGAGGTGGAAGTCCTGCAGACATAACGCCCAGTGTCTCTAAAAGAACTGGTTCAACAATGAAGATGTACCGTCTCCTTTGTCTTAGGGAACAACTCATTTTAGAGTCAGATATGCAAAGGGTAAGTTGTGTACATACCGTATTTTCCGCACTATAAAGGTGCACTTAAAAGCCTTTAATTTTCTCAAAAAACGACAGTGCGCCTTATAATCCGGAGCGCCTTATACATGGATCAATTGGTAAAGTTTGACTTTATCTGTTTTATTGACATTCCCTTTAGCACAGCTCCATCTAGGGGTCTGCAACCTTTAGAATGAAAAGAGCCATTTTTGTCCTCTCCTCCCAAATAAAATTAATCTGGAGCCGCAAAACCTATTTGATCCTTAAAACGAAGATAAAAGGTAAAGTTACATAAATACATACTCTATTTAAAGAACAATAGTTTGTTGCAAGTTGATACCCAGCCTATAAAGTATAGGTAAACAGCTTTAAAATAAAATAAAACGATTTCATGTAGTACTTTAAAAGCTTTTGGGGGAGGTTTTACAACTGGATGTGACAGATAAAACATCAAAACATTTTTATTTATGCCTTTATCTTGACAAAAAAGTGTGAAAAGCATGAATAGTTTTTTCTTCAAAACTAGATGGAGCCACTACAGAGAGGCTGAAGAGCCACATGAGGCTCTAGAGCCGCAGGTTGCAGACCCCTGATCTAGTGGATGCATAACGCAACCCCAGTCAAACGTTTGACTGCAACATCTTCTATTCTATGCGCCTTGTAATCCGGTGCGCCCTATATATGAAAGGTTTGATTCTAGCGTCGGACGAATCTCCCAAATTACGACACTCTCGAGTCATTCTCTTGTCATTTTTAGTATCGGTTCAGTTCTCTTGGAGCCTCACCAGAGCACCAGGTACCAGGTTTACGGCGTTTAGCGGCGCCGAGGTTTCCACAACGACTGACCAGAAAAAGACGCACGTGACGTCATGTTTACGCGACTCGGGATTGTTAAAATCTCTCTAAAGTAACGCTAAACTTAAAAAACAGAGGCACGCATACGCAGTACAGTGCTGGTTATTTGTAGCGCTGCTCTTTTCGTTTAATAAAACAGATCGCTCCAGTTCCACTGTAGGTGCGCTAACAGCGCTAACGACGCGCTGCACAGCACTAATTGTCCCTAATGGAAAAGCTAAAAACAAGTTAAGTCGAGCTTGAACTGTAAAATGGAAAAGCGCCAATACACATACCATTACACCCCATATATATGTATAAAGGCTTACAAAGAAATCCCAAAGGCCACAAACCAAGCTGCAGATAGTCGCGGCACAGCTGTGCTCAGTACCCCCCCCCCCCCACACACACACACACACTTATCAAATGAGCCCTAACCAACACTCAAACCTCTTAATCTCTGTTAACGCAGTCTTAAACTTGGCTTTGTCGTCACCAGCCCCCGACAGAAGCTCTGCCAACAGGAGCTTTGCTCCTCTCAAACTGTGCGACACACACAAACGGCGCCGTTTCCAGGCCGAGCAACACAAACCGCATCCATGGCGACCAAGTGACATCACCGTGGGAGTTCTCTCCTCCTCAGCCAATCAGAGGGTCAAGTGGGGAGCGCGGGGTTTGGCAACAGTCGGTCGCAACGCTCCCGAGGGGTGTGGTGAGATGGGTGCACAACCGCGGGGGGACGAGCGGAGAACAGCTGATGTCTCCAGTTTGGCACTAAAGAGACAGCCGATAATATACAAAACCAGATATGACGTGATGTGAAAGGGATGATCATGGAAGATTGAGTGCAGGTTAAAATGAAATAAGGAAGGTTTATTGTCAAATACGTATGTAAATATCTTCAAAATGTTCATTGGTGATGACCAAAAATTTGGAAATGATGTCTCGTTTTGTCCACAAACCAAACTTCCTAAATATAAAGACTTAAAGCTCACAGAGTGGTCCTGTTGCACATATATGTTAGTTATGGAGGTCTACTTACATACATTAACTTGTTTTTATGGTCAAAAACCTCCTAGTTGCTGTAAACGAGTCGATAGAAATCTCTCTTTCCTGACGCTCTCCTCAGCCGCGATATTTCAGACTGAACTCTCACACCCAGAAGACAGACTGTGTTGTGATTGGCCAGCCAGCGTAGAGGCTTCCCAACCGTCTTGTGATTGGCCAGTACCCGGAAGTGACATAATCAGCACACCCGCTCTCAGAAGCGCAGCTCCCCCCTCTGGAACGGTGGATGCACTGCTACTCATTATCAAAACATTGTTTTAACAGTGTTTAAAAATAGCTTCTTCACGACTCCCCGCCGCAGTCCCTTTGACGACCTTTGACGCAGAGTAAGAAGACACTGTCGCTCGTGAAACACCTCCACAACGGACGTTATTCTTCTTCTGCGGTTCAAGTACGCAACCGGATGTGCCCGGACTAGTGCCCGGACTAGTGCCAGGAGCAGGACGATCTGCTGTTCAGGAGAACCGTTGTTTACGTAACCGGACCGGGTTTTTTCAGAGATCTCGCTGAGCCCGAGATTACAATAAAACACAGCGTTCTCAGCAGTGGCTGAACTGTTTGTTTAGAACCTTCAGGGCTTTGTAAACAAGGTAATGACGCAGATACACACTAAAAAACCACGTTAATTGGAACTTCCGGTGTAGGTCCGCTTTAAAGGATTAAAAAGTTGATTTTGCATCATAGGTCCACTTCAATATGCAAACAATAATTGCAGCCACAGTGTTATGATTATGGATTGTTGTACTAGTTCCCAGTGAATATCGATTAGCATTAGCTTTGCTTAAAATGCACAAAGTAAATTCTAATCCTCCATGCTGGGATACTTTATCGAGTGCACGAACAAACACACCCTCTGTTATGCACCTTCAAGTGCACGCACAGGTTCGTCTATCATCATCATCATCATCATCATGTGCAGTGATCTGATAACGCTCGAGTGATTCTATATTTTGTCCAAGAGACAAAAAATCTCTTGGAACCGCTGTCACTTTCAAACAACATTTAAAACGCGTCAAAACACGTTGCCGCACACACACCCCGGGCCATTCATCCTGCCGTCCCAGATGAAAAGAAGGCTTTACAGGAGAGACGAGTCACGTCAAAATAAATGTGCGCGCTCCTGTGAAAACCATCCGATGACACCTAAGCCCTCAAATGTCACGGGTTTCTGAATTAAGAGGAAAACGATTTGGGCATGTACCAATCCTGATCCGGTTATGAAGCCCACCGTCTCCTGCAGGATTGGGGGGACGCAGAACAAGAGGATTTGCGGAGGTAGAGAAGGGCAAACAGCAGTGCATGGGATTATTTTGTAAAACGAGAGCCTGAAACGCAGCAGCCTGTGTGCCGACGTCACGTGGCATCGCTCGACGCCGCTGCCAACGACCTCGGCTGCATCAGATTACAGCTCGGCAAATGGAAAAAGGCAAAAAAAAATAATAAGGAGGCTTATTCGTGGTGGGCTGAGATATGTCCTATTACACGGAGAGGGAGAGGAAAATCTGCACTCACAAAAGGGAACTGGGACACAGGCAACGCAAGGAAGACATCTTTAAAACAGATTCGACTGGACCAATGATCCATATTTCACAATATCACTCTTTGACTGAAGACACATGTGGACTAAATGTTGATCCAAATGATTTAAAACGGCTCTTAGATGACCTTTACCAATGATTAAAAGTGCACAGTCAACGGTGACGCTTCAGCGGAATACTACGGTTACTGGTCGTCTCGACCCGACGGTACATTCATCAACACAAACAAGACTGAAAGACTGACACGAGGACATGATGTATGACTGGATACAATGATCCACACACCCGTCATGCTAACCTGAAACACTATAGGTCTGGCACCTGCAGTCTTCTACTGCTAAAAATGAGTCAACCTCAGCTGTCAATCGCAATGCATTTGTCCGGTCAAGCAGTCGGGAGCAATGCAGATGTTTTACCTTACTTAAGGGAGCCGTCAACTCGTCCATCTTTATATATATTGTACAGCGTGGTTCTATCATTGAGTCACAATGGAAAAACTGGACCGTTTTCATTTAAACTGCTCCCAGAACGTCAATATTCAGTAGTGCTGGTGTCAACGCTAACATGCATTAGCGGTGTCAATGTTAACGCGCATCAGCGGTGTCAACGGTAACGTGCATTAGCGGTGTCAACGTTACCTGGCATCAGCGGTGTCAACGCTAACATGCATTAGCGGTGTCAACGCTAACTTGCATTAGCAGTGTCAACGTTAACGCGCATTAGCGGTGTCAACGGTAACGTGCATTAGCGGTATCAACGTTAATGTGCATTAGCGGTGTCAACGTTAACTGGCATCAGCGGTGTCAACGCTAACATGCATTAGCGGTGTTGACGTTAACTCGCATCATCGGTGTCAACGTTAACGTGCATTAGCAGTGTCAACGCTAACGCGCATTAGCTTTGTCAACGTTAACGCGCATTAGCGGTGTCAATGCTAACTCGCATTAGCGGTGTCAACGTTAACGCGCATTAGCGGTGTCAACCTTAGCACGTTTCCATGACGACTGAACGGAAAAAGGGCACTTGTCATGTCATGTTTATGTGACTCCCGATTGTTAAAATGAGTCTCTTAAGTAACGCTAAACTTTAAAAACAGAGGCACGCGTACGCAGTACACATGTACGCTGGTAATTTGTAGCGCTGCTCTTTTCGTTTAATAAACAGAACGCTCCATTCCACTGTAGGCGCGCTAACGGTGCTAAAGAAGCTAACTGGGCTAACTGGTAAACAGTGCCTGGACTCAGGTGCCGCGGCACGTAAACATGACGCGTCAACGCTGCATCAACGTTGACACCTTTAACATTGTTAACCCCCGTTAACGCGCCCAGCACTATTATTACATTATATATAGATCAGATTATTAAACATGTCATTTATAATCTGATGTTTGTACACCACGAACAATCCATTCAATCTAGCGCAACCTGGTGTGTTTTGCTTCGTGGGCCACATCTAACAAATACGGCAGGTCAAAAATAGGTGCAAGGTAACTGCACTGTTTCAAACCCCCAGTGTGGTTCTGCAGCATCTCTCACGGACGCATCATGAACAGACACTGATTACTGATTACCTGCACCGCAAGTCACTCACACAGACTGACTGGTGCAGAACCGTGTCAGGTGCCTGGGTGGGATCCTAATCCTGCAATTTATGTTTTGACATCACATCAAAGTGCTTCACACGGAGTCGCGACAAACACGCAAATGCACAGCAACAGAGCGTCAGCCTTTTCCGGCGAAGGACTTGTAATGTAACGTCCAGATGCGTCCATGAGGACAGACGATGGAGGCCTGCAGAGACACAAAAGAGGACAGACGAGCCTCGACAGGCTGAAAACGCAGTACAGTAGAGAGCAGCCGCTGATGGATTACAGACAAGTGTTGCGTAATTTTTTTTTTTATGGATGCACTTAAAACGGAGAGAAGTCTGACAGATAGACAGAAAAACTCCCTTCCCCGAGTTTATTAAAAGAAACGAGACGGAGAGAAGTGCAGGCGAGCAGATATCCTGCATACAAAGATGTCCCAGCAGCAGCAGCAGCTGGACTGTGTCCTTTAACAGCTACATCAGAAACGGCGGCTTTTTCTTCGGAAGCTTCAAGGCCGTTGGAATCAGAAATGTAGCTTTTCGTACTCCCCGTCTTCTCTTTCCTTACATGAATGAAGTTAAAATGTCCGGCAATTAAAACCCAATGTGTAAGTGCACGTAACGTGTATTCTCACTACTGACCATCAGGTGGTGTCTGAGAGGAGTCTGTAAGGAAATGAAACATAAAGTTGTTTTTATGGTCAAAAACCTCCTAGTTGCTGTAAACGAGCCGATAGAAATCCTCTTTTCTGACGGTGTTTCCCAGCCACGAGATTTGAGACTCAACTCTCTCAACCCGGAAGTGACATAATCACCACACCCGCTCTTAGAAGCGCAGCTCCCCCCTCTGGATTGTTTTAACAATGTTTAAAAATAGCTTCGTCACGACTCCCCGCCGCAGTCCCTTTGATGACTTTGACCCAGAGTCTGAAGACCCTGTCGCTCGTGAAACACCTCCACAACAGACGTTATTCTTCTTCTGCGGTTCAATGTACGCAACCGGATGTGCCCGGACTAGTGCCAGGAGCAGGACGATCTGCTGTTCTGGAGAACCGCTGTTTACGTAACCGGACCGGGTTTTTCAGAGATCTCGCTGAGCCTGAGATTACAATAAAACACAGCGTTCTCAGCAGTGGCTGAACTGTTTGTTTAGAAACTTCAGGGCTTCGTAAACAAGGTAATGACTAGGGATGCACCGATTGCCATTTTTGGGGTCGATTCCGATTTCCGATTTTTCAAGAAGTCTGACCTGCCGATACCGATTTTTAGCCGATTCCGATTTAAATTTTTTAAACCACTTTTCAGCAAACTGAAAGATATATATTTTTGCATCTTTTCTCTTTAATAGAACATTTTAACATAGAAATACAATCAGTTCACATCCAATATCCAACTAAAAATACAAAACAAATCACTATAAAATAGAAGTATATATAAAAATACAAAAACAATTGTCATGATACATTTGTACGTGCTACCATGGAACATAATAACTTAAACGCCGCTGCAGCACTGCGGGTGCGAGGATGTTGTGTAATCAAATACACCGGTACGGCCGTATATTAAAAATTCATATCATAACGGAATAAAAACAGTATTCGGTGTGAACCGGTATACAGTCCAGCCCTACACTCTACTACATGTGCGTGTAGTCGCGTGCACGTGTGTTGCTGATGCTGCGCGATGCCGGCTTATTAAAATCGGAATATTCTGACTCACGTGAAAATCGGCCGATTCCGATCAGTGGCCGATTAATCGGTGCATCCCTAGTAATGACACAGATACACACTAAAAAACAGCGTTAATTGGAACTTCCGGTCTTGGTCGGCCTTAATTACGGCCGCATCCAGAGACAAATATTCCGAAAATCTAAGCTTTAGGACGTGGCCAGGGCGTAAATGACAGCGAGTAACTTTTGCCGCTTTTCCACTACACGGTCCCAGATCGCCTCTTACACAGTTTGGTTGGTTTTCCATTACAAAATGGTACCGCCTCGACGTGGGCGGGTCACTGCACGGCTGTATGAAACTGAAAATCACTCTAGCTACTACCGACAAGAAACCCAACGACCAGAGAGCATAACATTTGAGCGCAAACGAGTGCTGCCGACAGTTTGAGACACTACCGTTCAAAAGTTTGGGGTCACCGATACATTTTTGTGTGCGTTTTCCGTTAAAAGTCACACTTTTGTTCATCAAAAGAGTTGCAAAATGAAGAGAAAATATAGTCACGACATTGACAAGATTAGAAATAGTGATTTTTAGAACCAGCAAAACTGTTTTCGTCATCGCACAAGGGTTTTCAAGGGTTTTCTAATCATCTAATAGCCTTCTAACGCGATTAGCAAACACAATGTACCATTAGAACACTGGAAATGGGCCTCTATACACCTATGTACATATTCCATTAAAAAACAGACGTTTGCAGCTAGAATAGTCTGAGAGTGGCTGAGAGAGGGAACGTGAAGATGAAGGGAGGGATAATGGAGGTATGATGAAGAGATAGATGTGGGGAGGAGGGAGGACGGAGCACCGACGAGGATGTAGATTGCAGCCTCGAGAGTCTGAAGATGGAGGAGGTGTTAGTTGCAGCAAGAGACGAGATGAGCTTTTCTCTTCTCTTTTTTTTGGCTCTCTTGACGATGTGATGAAATCATGAAAAGTATGTAAGATCCAATCGGTATTTGGCTCAGACGCGAGTTATGGTTGCACTGTAGCCTCTGCGTGAAGTATTACAAAATTCATTAAGGACTCTCCCCTGATAACACTGTTGATTAGCCGTTTCTTTCTCAGACACAGCAGCAGCAGTGGGGGCACGATGAAGACAGGAAGAGGTGATTTCACTCAACCGCAGCAGAGACATGGTTTTTTCACCCCATTCAAATTCAATAATTTATGTACAGGAGACAGCAACGACACCGTGAAAACCCCTAAAGAGGGCCCCATACCAGTTTTAGCTTGCTATCAAAAGCTTCACAATTCTTCACTGTCTGTCAGAGTATGAATCATGAAGTGCACTTGTGCTTCAGGGAGTCGAGAGAAAATCGATGCAAGAGGAAGAGGGGGGGAAAAAAACGATAAGACACTTTTAAAGTGATATGTTTTTACGTTAAAGTAAGTAGTTATGGAAATGATTTGAAATTATTTTGACAGCAGAACTTTAATTGTTGAATGTCTCATCCGGCTGCACGTTACAGGTCGACTCTCCATGTAAACGGAGACGTTTTTCAAATTCCACTCCAGTTGCGCGTGCCAGCTCGCAAAGTGGCAACGCATGCATTAACATGTACATATGCAACATAGTGCACTCATTTACCCACTGCAGGTCCCAACGCTGGTGATGTAAGAGGATAAAAGCATGAGGTCGGGAGGTCGTCTCGTCTCAAAAACAAAAAGTATATCGGAATGACTTGAAATTTACCATCATAATAGTCAGCATCGCCCTGAACAAGGATCCGTTCAAAATATTTGCAAACCTCTTAAGGAATAATTTTCATGAATTTTTGAAATTCAGGAAATCATCCATTTGCCCTGATGCACTTTGACAGTGAACTAACTTTCTTCAAAAAAACAAAAAGTATCTCGGAATGACTTGAAATTTACCATAATAATAGTCGGCATCGCCCTGAATAAGGATCAGTTGGAAATATTTGCAAACCTCATAAGGAATAATTTTAATGAATTTTTGAAATTCAGGAAATCATCCACTTACCCAGATGCAGATTGACAGTGAGCTGACTCTTCTCAAAAACTAAAATTATATCAGAATGACTTGTTTTCAACAAACAATTAGTTTCTCTAAAAATGTAAACAAAAGATAAGGTGAAATGCATTTTTCTTGTGCTTAAATTAACAAAATTTCCGTCTGTAATTCATCACATAATTATAAACACAAGTCAATTCTTTCTGGGGCTGTGAGCATTTAGCAATTTCTTTCTTTTTTTTTACATTTTTGGGAAAAGTCTCTTCCTGTGTGCACAAAAATATCCCAAAGAAACAATAACTTTTGTTTGTTTTTGTTTTTTTTACACATACTATGTAAAATAGGCATCTGTCTGGGTTGTGAGGACAAAAGTATTTGCAGCATCTTTCTACTCTACAGTACAAACTTGCTCAACTCGTGTGTGTGTGTTTGACGGATAACGTTGTGCGGTGAAATGTGAGCCACACAAAACGGGTCAGTAATCCGAGGGGCAGATATGAGCAGGCATCGACCGACCCTGAGGAGGTTTTCCTGTTGTGACACAGCAGGTCAGGATTCTGCAGCGAGCGGCCGTGTAATTGGGATCCAAGTGGGATGGAGCGACTTTGAAGCCGGAGTCACTTTAAATGTAAATCACAGAAAGTGGCACAAGCTTCTCGCTTAGAATCACTTTCAGCTGCACGGGGGTCAGCGGCTAAACGAAGGGGATCGCATTTATTGTCGGTCAAAGGGCAAGCAAAGGTTTAAAAAAAAGTTGCCATAGATTCAAAAGATGATGCTGTAAAGTCATTAGGAAGAAACTTTACTTTTACTGGGCACGTTAACGGCGCCAACGTTAACGCACATTAACACATGACTAGGTGACTCCCGATTGTTAAAATGAGTCTCTAAAGCAGGGGTTCTCAAAGTTTTGATACCTGAGGGCCAATTTAGGAACCCAACATTGGACTGAGGGCCGCCAAAGGAAAAAAAAAAAAGAAATCCCATTTGTAATAATTTTAATGACCAGATTGTCATATAAGCGTTAATATAATGTAATTTAAGCATTAATATAATAACGCTTTATAATTTACTGGGTAATTATCCAGTATTTTGGCCATTGTTCTTACCTTCTAATTACAGGTTAATACCAAGTAACACATTTCTGTTACCATATATTTACTGGGTAAATAGCTAGTAATTGAGGGCTGTAGCTACCTGCTTATTACCAGCTTATTACCCAATAATACACTAAAATTCACGATTATAGAAAACAGGTAAATACCCAGTATTTGTATGTAATTCATTGCGGGCCGCCAGAAATGTTTCTGCGGGCCGCCATTGGCCCCCGGGCCGCACTTTGAGAACCAATGCTCTAAAGTAACGCTAAACTTTAAAAACAGAGGCACACACACACACACACACACACACAGGTACGCTGGTCATTTTTAGCGCTGCTCTTTTCGTTTTAATAAACAGACTGCTCCAGTTTGACTTAGCCGCGCTAACGGCGCAAAAGAAGCTAACGCAGCTAACTGGTAAACCGTGCCTGGACTCCGGTGCCACGGCACGAAAAACTGCGTTACTTTAGAGACTCATTTTTAAAAAAAGGGAGTCACACAAACATGACGTCACGTTTGTCTTTTTCCGGTCAGTCGCCGTGGAAACACGTCATGCGTTAACGTTGACGCCAGTAACGCCGTTAACTCCGTTAACATGCCCAGCACTACTTTTGACTATGAAATCGTTGAATAAGACAATTTTAATTTATAAAAGTAATGTTAAATGTGAACCTAAATCTTTTTTTGTGGTGTCAAACCTCTGTAAACATTGTATTTATCTGTGTAATTATGTGTTTGCAAACAAACACAAATACAACCGCCATCAGCCAGGTTCCATTCAATGTATACGATTGTGAGAATATTATCAATACAAACTGGTGCTTATTTTCTTAATCTGCTTTATTCCTGACACCGAATGAAAAATTAAGCCACATTTAGAGACCATACATACCCTGATTTTATACAATATACAGCATTGGTTCTCAAAGTGCGGCCCGCGGGCCAATGGCAGCCCGCAGAAGCATTTCTAAGCTTGTTAAATATTTATCGGACATTAGTGGATACAGACCAATAAGTGTAAACTGTAGAACTGCAATCTGGTCATTAAAATTATTACAAATGGGATTTCTTTCGGGGTTTTTTTTTCCTTTGGCGGCCCTCAGTCCAATGGGTTCCTAAATTGGCCCTCAGGTATCAGAACTTGATATACAGTATATCTTGTCAGTTTCATCTTACACGAGTCCCCCTCTTTGAAGGAATGTACAGATGCCCTTAAATAAAACTTCCTTTGTTGTCTCCGTTTACAAATCTCTAATTCAGTTTAGTGAACGGCACGTTTGCTTTAGGTGACCCGTGACCAGGTCGAGGCTGCACAGATATACATAAAGATTCTGGGCACGGTTCAATACGTGGATTAAGAACGGGGGGGCTAAATGGGGCGCTTGTTTTCCAACAAATGGCCGTCTCTTTGAAATGCCAGGCGTGTTGGGTTCGGTGTCCTCATTCATGTGTGTGCAAGAGGGCAAAACCTTAACACACAAACACACACACACACAAACTGGTCTGATCATGTCAAAAAGAGGCTGCAGAACGCGACACAGTTCATTCACACAGTAAGGCTTTTCTGTCTCGACTGTCACTGCCGCATTCAACTCTCCCTCAGAATCCATCACTGTTCCATCACAAAAGGGCCATTTAAAAAAAAAAAATGCCTTAACTCATTCCTTCCACATTAAAACTGAGGAGGTAGTAAATCCTCCATGCACAAGCATTGAAAATATTGCAGGGCTAAAAGAGGACTCGTCGTTTATTCCTCTAACCAAAACCCGCAAAATCACTGTGTCGCTGCAATATTAAGGCCACATTATACTTCTCAGACTGCGTAATGCGTTATCCGACTGCGTCACAGACGGACACGCGCTGCAATTACCCGCCCGTTCGGTAGGGGTCGCTGCGCAAGGTTGTTGTGCTTCTGGCTACAGTGAGCAATGGCGTCCGAGAAAGAAAGAGTTTCTCACTTTTCTGTGTCACGGAACGCAGTTTTAAGATAATTTGAGGCGAGAAATTGGCCATTTAGAGTCTAAACATGCGCTGTGTGTGTTAAGATATGACGTATTTATAGTTTGGCAGCGACGTTCTCGGCGGGAATCAGCTCCGCCTCTGTGGACGCTCGGGTGTGCACTGTTAGCCGGCACAGAGCAGCGCTATCTCGGCCTTTGTCCTGAGGACCAATCGCTGCTCTTGCCGTCTCCGTTGTCCTTTGACGGAGTGACGGACACTTAAAAAATATTTCGTGCAGTCGGAGACGACGCAGAGGCTCTTTGACAGGCTCTGCGTCGACGCAGAGTCTCTGCGTAACCTACGCAGAGCACTTTACGCAGGAGTATAAATTGGGCTTTAGCCCACACATGCAGAGATGACTCTCCAGTGACACTGTGCTTTTTTAAAAATAATTTAACAAACATAAGTTCTTTGTTGCTGCGATAATAAGAACCTTGAGCAAATCCATACACACGGGAAGATTTGCAAAAACAAAACCCGCAAATATCTAATCCCCGCTTTGGCCTTGGGCTTCGCAGTAAGAAGACGCTCTCAGCTGAACCAGATGAAGTCTTCCCACAGCGACGACGATTCCCCTTTCAGTCTTCCCTGTCCTCGTTTAGTGTTTAACTCTATGTTTGTACTGAATTCTACATAAATGGCTCCGAAAGCCTTTGTATTTCCTCAGATGTTCTTTCACCGCAGCACCACTGCTACGCTTCCCCCCTTGTCGTGGTCGACACTGGTTTTACAAAGTTGCGGCTGCCGCTTTCATCTCGTCATTTCCCCCCCTGCTGGTGCCAAGTGTCTGAACAAAACAAGACGAGCGCAAAGAAGCATCAACTTTGACTGTTTCCACTTTCTAAAGCCGTACACACACACAGCTCTTCCCCCACACTCCACCCACCACAGGTCCACAAAACAACTGGACTCCTTTTACATGCACAGTTTAATCGAGCAAAGGCCGTAGTCGGACAACCCGTCTATTGGCCGTGTACGTCTGACTCCGGCGTCGTTTCTCTATAAGTATTGAGATTCCTGTTGACCTCTACGTCACAGGAAAACAAACCGTTTGTATGTTGGTGCACGAGCCAAACGACCAAGTCCGACTTATCGCATACACGCAGGAGCAATCGGACTAAGAAATGCATTATCCAGGTATGTTAGTCCGACTAAGACTAGCCCAGATTTAGTCGTTATAACTTGTTTACACGACTTTAAGGAAACCGAATTCTCGTCTTAGTCCGACTAAAATCTGACTTTTAATGCTTATACGTTGTCGACTTCTACTTCCAGGTCAAAGGTTGGGGAGGAAATTTTGGTGCATGTTAGACCGACTAAGACTACCTCGAACTTAGCCGGACTTGTTTCCACGACTTTAAGGAAATCAAATGATTTTCTTAATTAGGCAAAAATCTGACTTTTAACGCTTATACGTCATATGTATACGTATGTGACATTAAGAAGACCAGATGATTGTCTTAGTCCGACTAAAATCGGACTTTTAACGTGCACGTAAGCGCACTGACTGACCGAGACAAAGCTTCTCTTTCCAGATGAAGCTACAGGGCAGCAACTAGTCCATTATATCAATTGCTGAATAATCAGTCAACCGTTTACTCGTCTAATTGACGAGTTGTTGGTCAAGAAACGCTTATACGTCTTTGAATCGCATTATCCAGGTATGTTAGTCCGACTAAGACTAGCTCGAACTTAGTCGGACTGACTTGTTTCCACGACTTTAAGGAAACCGAATTATTCTCTTAATTAGGCAAAAATCTGACTTTCAACGCTTATACGTCGTATTTATGACATTAGGAAGATCAAATTATTGTCTTAGTCCAACTAAAATCGGACTTTTATAACGTGCACGTAATCGCACCGACTGACCGAGACAAAGCTTCTCTTTCCAGATGAAGCTACAGGGCAGCAACTAGTCCATTATATCAATTGCTGTATAATCAGTCAACCGTTTACTCGTCTAATTGATGAGTTGTTGGTCAAGAAACGCTTGTACGTCTTCTACTTCTACTTCCAGGTCAAAGGTTGGGGAGTAATCGGACTATGAATCGCATTATCCAGGTATGTTAGTCCGACTAAGACTACCTCGAACTTAGCTGGACTTACTTGTTTCCACGACTTAGGGAAATCAAATTATTGTCTTAGTTAGGCAAAAATTTTACTTTTAACGCTTATACGTCGTATTTATGACATTAAGAAGATCAAATAATTGTCTTAGTCCGACTAAAATCAGACTTTTAACGTGCAGGAGACAAAGCTTCTCTTTCCAGATGAAGCTACAGGGCAGCAATTAGCCCATTATATCAATTGCTGTATAATCAGTCAACCGTTTACTCGTCTAATTGATGAGTTGTTGGTCAATAAAATGGTTGAAAAATGTCAAACACACCACAAATGAAAGGAGAAGAACAAACCAGAACATATTTACATTAAAGACGACTGTTGCGCATCGATTTCTTGTGAAACATTAAGTTTTGAATGGTCAATAGTTAGAAATAAACTGTTTAATAATGCAACGGTACACTTAACTCGCAACGCGATAGTTTAATGTTTGGCGTGCATCCGTTTTTAATTATTCAGATTCCTGTCACACATGAGTGTTTGTATTCTGCATCTATCTTAAGAGGACAGTTGTAATGTTTAAATGTTTTAAACACATTTTGATGAGATTCAAGTTGGAATAAAGTCTTTACATGATAAAGAAACATGAGTGTTGAGAGCGTGTGAATGCACAAATGAATCAAATGTTTCTCACATCACTTTCAGAGCAGATCAGAGATCGATAATAACCTCCCAGCTCTCTCTCTCTCTTCTGTAATGCTGCTGAATCAGATCTCAGTCATTCTGATGTCTCTCATGTCCAGTGCACTTCCTCACCACCGTCTCCTGCATACTAATGATGACGGACAGGAAAATGCCTAACCAATGCCATGTTTAAATTGTTTTTTTGTTTTTTTAAATCAACATCTGTTGTTTTAAAATCAAAACCAGTTGTTACAAAGCGTTGAGGAATGCAGCAGATTGAGTAACACAATAGTTTTATAGGGTGCATGTCAGCGTTCACCCAAGACATTTGCATCAACGGAGCCAGATGAGCTCAAACTCTATTTTTTTTTTCTGCTGACATCGGCATCGTGAGCCAGATTTGGTGAAACGGGAAGCAACTCAAAATGTGATAACACTTTCTTTTTTTTTTTTTACAACACTTTCATTCTATTCAACTCTTTATCCAATGATCACACTTCAACTACTCGATCTCATGCTTAGGAAAGCCCAAAAAAAAGCTTTATTATTAGTATCGCCATTAGCATTAGCTTCTTGCCAAGGGTCCAGAACAGACAAATCTGTGATTATGCATGGAATAGATTATTTCCACAATGAGTTAATCTGCAGATTATTTTCTCATTTCATTGATGAAGTTGTTTGGCATGTAAAATGTGAGCAAAACTTTTGAAAAATCAGTGTTTTTTACAAAACCTCATTCAAAATGTCTTGTTTTGTCCAAAAACAAAAGATTCAGTTTACCAGGAAACAAAAAAATACAACCAAAAAAAAAACTAATGAAGTTAAAAATCTGTTTAAATGTAGTTTTTTAATGATTTATTTTATCATATTTTTTTACGATTGATTATTTTCTGTATTTTTCTTTGAAAAACTTTTGCTTTTGCCAGATATTGTTCTTAAAATGTTGAGTAGCTCTTTCATTTCATGTACTTAATTGTGACAGAAAACAGTTTTACAACCATAGTGTAATACTTTAGGGGATGCATCATTTGAATTCATGTTTTATTTCAAATTTTCCTCCGTTTTTAATGCAGTTACAAATTAATGTACGAACTCTGGAGGGAAGGAAAAGCTCCGTCGCTAATGAGGGATCCAAACTAACCAATTCCATTATCACACCATCTGGAGATAATGCACTGACAAATATACGTTTATTATTATTAATAATAATAATAATAATAAGTGAATTACTGAGAGCACTGTGTATATTTTTGTTGTTTTTTCTCTTTTAATGTTTGATTTAAACCTGAAAAAACTACACTAGCTCCACATAACAAAGAAATCATTACAACTGAATCATTTTGGTTTGTGGACAAAGCAAGACATTGGAGAACATCGTCATTTCCTGGTTTGACAAACACTGATCAACGTTTTTTTTTTTTTTAATTTCAGGACATTTTATGGACCAAACGATTAATCGAGGAAATAATCGACAACGAAGATAATTGTTAGTTGCAGCTCTGTTGTGTCCTTAGATAAACATCTGTCTGTAGAATGTGCCGCTCGTCACGTGCGTTGCAGTAGTAGTAGTAGTAGTAGTAGTAGTGCTGACACAAACCACAACATACCAAAGTCTACACGACTAACTGGTGTGGACGAGGGGGAAACGGAGGTGAAGCTGCAGACGTCCCTGACAGAGTAAATACAGACAAAAGCCAGATGCATTGTGCCTCATGAGCGGCCGGCCGGTCACTCAGGAAGCCGTTTTTCCTGTCGAGCAGCGTCGTCATCGTCGGACTCGCATACGCTTTTATCTACAGCTGACTGAAACTGGGAGTCGCTGCTCTCGGGTGTCATTGTAGGAATTCCACGATGTAATAAAAGAGTTTCATTCTCCTTCCGAGGTCATGAATCGGCTAAGATGATACCGGTTTTAATAACAAGACGGCGTTATTTAAATGAGGCGGTCTGCAGCGCGCGCATGTGTGTGTGCGTTTCTTCCGATTGCCTGATTATTCCACGCTCTATCCGTGTGTGAACGGTGAATATTAACTCGTTTTGCAGGCTGCGTTCTGACAAGTGCAGACCAGACGTGTCACACACACACACACACACACACACACACACACACACACACACACACACACACACACACACACACACACACACACACACACACACACACACACACACACACACACACACACACACACACACACACACACACACACACACACACACACACACACACACACACACACACACACACACACACACACACACACACACACACACACACACACACACACACACACACACACACACACACACACACACACACACACACACACACACACACACACACACACACACACACACACACACACACCCTGGAGACAATGAAGGCTTGTGAATCTAAAGCCGTGAAAAAGCCAGTGGAAATTGCCATCTGTAATTTATTGCGCAGATGAAATGTGTTCATGTACTCAAAACACAATTTTCCATTATAATAACTGGACAAATTACAATGAAGTATAACTATTAAACAAATCAAACGACACAGAAAACACTAGAGAACCAAACTGACTCAGTTTCTTTTATCATACGGAGCAAAGACACATTTAAGAAGCTTAAGAAACTGGTTTCAAATCGAACAAACGTTGACCAAAAACCGGTTGACTATTAGTTAATTAATGGATTAATAGTAACCGTTGCAGCTCTACTGACCAATACCAAGACCAATCACCAGCACATCAAGGATGTACGGTGAGATATTCTTTCTTCTTGGACGTTTGCAGATTTAAATATAACGCAATATAATGCCAGTCTTGAATTACCAAAATGATTAGGGTGGCAACTTCAGATCATATTCATTATTCTGTCATTTATTGTCTTGACTAATTGACTGTTGGGCACGTTAGCGACTTGTTAACGGCATCAACGTTAACGCACGACGCGTTTCCATGACGACTGACCGGAAAAAGACGCAAGTGACGTCATGTTTTACGCGACTCCCGATTGTTAAAAAGAGTCTCTAAAGCACTGGTTCTCAAAGTGCGGCCCGGGGGCCAATGGCGGCCCACAGAAACATTTCTGGTGGCCTGCAATGAATTACAGTTGATAGTTTTAATCCAGGAGTTACTAAACTTGTTAAATGTTTATTGGACATTACTGGATACAGACCAATAAGCGTAAACTGTAGAGCTGCAATCTGGTCATTAAAATTATTACAAATGGGATTTCTTGCTGTTTTTTTCCCTTTGGCGGCCCTCAGTCCAACTTTGGGTTCCTAAATTGGCCCTCAGGTATCAAAACTTTGAGAACCCCTGCTCTAAAGTAACGCTTAACTTTAAAAACAGAGGCACACATACGCAGTACGCTAGTTATTTGTAGCGCTGCGCTTTTCCTATAATAAACAGGCAGTAGTCGCTAAACGAGGCGCTAAACGAGCTAACGCAGTTAACGGAGCCAACTGGTCTTTTTCCAGGTCAGTCGTCATGGAAACACGCCGTGCGTTAACCTAGTGCCCAGCGCTAATAAAAACCCAAATAATCAACGATCAATCATCAAATCATTGGCAATTAAGAAGGAATTTGCAGATTAACTATTGCAGCCTTAGAATGGGCTAGAATGCACTAGAAAATGTTCTATAGACACCATATTGAACGACTTATTTGTTTAGGGGTTTTTTGTCTTTGCTTATTTGTCATTTTTATTTGCAAGAAAGAAAGCCAGAATGATTCAGATTCTAAATCAGTGTTTGTGCCGTTTTAAAGCTAAATGATTCTGTGGATCCTTAGGTTGCCACCATTTCTTTAAAGCAGGCTCACATTGGTGTTGTTGAGGTAAAAAAAAACAACAACAACAACATCAGATGACAAATATGCTTACTCAGCATGTCGTCAGCTGTGCTTCACCATGACGAACCCAAAGATTCCAGCAGACACAGAAGAGTGAGGTCACACTGAAGTTCAAAGCCCGATAATCACACGTCTGTCAGAGGCGGCGCTCTCCCCTCGACTGGCCTGGCCTATATTTAGCAGACAAAGCCTCATCAGCCTAAGTACTGAATTCAATTTCAAGGGACATCATTAATCTACCCTCATAAATCATTTGGGTGATGCTAATATAACCTCCTCATTCCTCTCAACACCATGTGGTTCTCCTCTCTACGTGTCTGAGCAAAAAAATCTCACGCCTTTTTACTTAGAAATCTGGGGCCAATTCCAATTCCTATCTTAAGCCTCAATCTTAACTGGCCCTCAAAACCAAGTGTTGAGGGTTATTTTGTCACTTAGAAATGGGACACCCCCTTAAATGCAGATACGTCTTCAGACTGCGGGGGGCAGAATAACGCGAAAGCTGCGTCCAGTCTGTCAACTCCAAAAAAGAATTAGAAGAAGAAGAACACATTTACGTCAGTATTATTTGTCACGATCTGTTTGTCAGTCAAGTTATTAGGTTGTCAGTTAGTTATAAGATGATACTCATACAAATATTCAGCTGACAGTTACCACACACCAAGGCTTATTGAAAAGTAAACCATAACAAACCATCGCTTGTCCGCACCGGCCGGCTATTGACAAAAGATCTTAAAATAAAAATAAATGTTACGCAACAATGACGTCAGTAATCCATAATATGGGCCTAAACTAAGATAATACAATGGTTTTCATCATTTTTATATCTCTATTAACAAAGAAAACACTTAATTTGTAGCGTACTCGTTTCGCTGCTTTCGGCGCCATCTTTGTTCTGTCAAAACGTGCAATGCATTCTGGGTAGCCCTTGCTCTCAAGGGTGGTCTCGGAAAATCTCAATATTGAGGGCGATACAGCCCTTAAACTTGCCCCTCAACTTAATTTTTTCTGAGAATCAGGACAGCACTTGCACTAGAGGGAGCGCACATTTTTAAGATTGAGGGTTAAGCAAGGAATTGGAATTCACCCCTGGATTATACCGAGACGCAGGACCTGTGTCCATTCATGTCTCCATGGAGAACATGGAAATGAAATGAAATTTTAAGACCCTGGCCAGGAGGAGAAAATAATAATAAAGCATAAAATAAAATAAAACAGGCTCTAGGTCACAACAGCAGATACAGTGAATGAAGACAAAAAACTTGTGCTCAGACTCGAGCGAGGTGTTATCCACTACATCTGAGCTCTGCTGCTGTTGGTTTCTGTGTCCTCACATTCCTTAGAGACAATCGTCCCCCTGTATGTACTGCAACACACACACACACACACACACACACACACACACACACACACACACACACACACACAGTGAGTCCTTGACATTTCACTCAGTCAGTCAGTGTCTGTCCACTGGGTGGACATGATGTGGGGGGGGGGGGCACTTGTGCCTGTGAACAAGGCCAGTCTACATGCTGGAAACAAGCGTACATTCATTTTTACACTCGTGGAGCAAAAACCCCAAAATGGTCCCGGACTTTGTTGACATTTTGTGTCTGTTTTCATCATCGATGAATCTCGTTTGGTCCAGAAAATGTCAGAAAATGTCTATCAGTGTTTGCCAAGCCTGTTGACGACTTAAGCCCAATTTATACTTCTGCGTAAAGTGCTCTGCGTAGGCTACGTAGAGACTCTGCGTCGACGCAGAGACTGTCGAAGAGCCTCTGCGTCGTCTCCGTCTGCACAAAATATTTTTTAAGTGTCCGTCACTCCGTCAAGGGACTACGGAGACGGCAAGAGCTACGATTGGTCCTCAGGACAGGCTGAGCGAAGCTGCTCTGTGCCGGCTCTCAGTGCGCTCCGGGCGTCCTGACAGAGGCGGAGCTGATCCCCGCCGATAACGCTGCTGCCGAACTATAAATATGTCATATCTATACACACACAGCACATGTTTAGACTCTAAATGGCCAATTTCTCGTCTCAAATTATCTTAAAACTGCGTTCCGTCACACAGAAAAGTGAGAAACGGCCACTGTTTCAACAACAACAGTCTTTCTCTCTCTTTCTTTCTCGAACGCCATTGCTCACTGTAACCAGAAGCACAACAACCTTGCGCAGCGACCCCTACTGATCGGGCGGGAAATTGCAGCGAGTGTCCGTCACCACGACGCAGAAGTATAAATGCTCGAGGCGTCTCCGTGGTGACGCAGACGGATAACGCATACGCAGTCGGAGAAGTATAATGTGGCCTTTAGTCGATCAATTCATAAAGACCAATAACGTATGAACCATCACCTCAGCACAACATATTAGTATTGTCCAAAGCTACTTTAGTCTCATATTAGGACTATCTCTATACACTCTAAGAAATAAGGGTTCCAAAAGTGTTCTTCTACAAGGGCTGACGTTCCACCTGGAACCATTTGCTTCTGAAAAAAGGATTTTTCAGGGGTTCTTGTTGATCCAAAGAACCCTTTAAATCCCTTTCCTGCATAAAGGGATTTTAAAAGGGTGTTCTTGGTGGAACCCCCCCCAAAAGGAGCCTTTTTGGCTCCAGGTGGAACCTTTAGGGTTCTCCTATGAGGACAAGCTGAAGAACCTTATCATACATCAACTCGTCTCAATATGATATTTAGAAGTTTCGGCTACAATTTCATTGGTTTTAAACCATTATTTGATCTGGGGACACTTTGGATCACTTTTTTCCCCCTGAATTCTGAAATTCTCTGAAAACTTGGCAAAGATTTCAGTCCACTTCTGTATCTGCATCCTGCATCTATCATCTTTTCAGTCCAGACTTAACCACCACGTACATTTATTTAGGTTCTGCAGTGGACACAAGGCAGACCACATGCACTTTGAGCAACAGGAAGTGAACTGCAAAGTAAACAAAAGCCGGTACACGTTTCCTGTTTAACAGTGTCGTTAGTCAGACTATGCTAACTGTCTTTTTTTGTTGAAGAAACAAATGGGAAAGTTCATTATTACTATAGTATACATGTGCTTTTAAAACGATACAGCTCAATTCCATGTAGTTTTTCCCTCCTGCAACAGACAGAAATGCCTTTAACACTGAATTATGGACATGAAACAAAGCTTTGTGGAAATCACTTTCTCATCATCTCACTGCTCGTCTGATCAGACTTTTCTCTCTCGCTCTACTGGACTGATACGGTCATAAAACCAGAGTATATGAAAGTATTTTGCAGTCCATTTTCCATCATCTCCAAGCAGATTTTGGAGAGACGTCTCAAACCAGAGATTTAAGAAGTTAAAAGCTTTTTTCCATAATTACGGGGTCCTGTCACAGACGGACACGTTGATTAAGAGTCCGGGGAAGGTAGATGCCGCGTGATCTTTGTCTAACCTCCACGGTTATTATAAGAGAAAGCCGATGACTGCTCACTTATGCTTGGAAGGCTTAGCGTAACTATCACTCGAGGCCGTTTAAACGTCGCCGTTGCTCAAACCACAACCCTTCTCGAGCAAAAACTCAACCTGAGTTGACTTGAAGAGTCGAGGCTTGAATGCAGTCACTGTTCTCACGCTTTTCAAAAGACACTGTTCTACGAGCGATCGTTCCAACTGCTAATAACTCCGACAACGCCGAGCCGAGTTCTCGATTCACTGCCAGATGTTTTATGGCGTTTAAATTGTAAACACACACAGTATATATTTATTGGAATAACAAACGTTGTTGCCTGCTTAAAGTGGTGCTGGGAAACAAAAACAAACTTCTCGTTCATAAACCGTGATGTCCAGCTGAAAGGACGGGTCGACAAGAAAGAGCAGCAGAAGATGTCATTAAAGTCTATCTTCCTTCTTCCCTGCACAAGCTTGGGGCCAATTCCAATTCCTATCTTAACCCTCAAGCTCAACCCTTAATCTTAACTGGCCCTCAAAACCGAGTGTTGAGGGTTATTTTGTCACTTAGAAATGGGACACCCCTTGAATGCAGATACGTCTTCAGACTGTAGGGGGCAGAATAACGCGAAAGCTGCGTCCAGTCTGTCAACTCCAAAGAAGAAGAAGAAGAACACATTTACGTCAGGATTATTTATTACGATCCGTTAGTTATATCAGTTAGTTATAAGATGATACTCATACAAATATTCAGCTGACAGTTACCACACAACACGGCTTATTGAAAAGTAAACCATAGCAAACCATCGCTTGTCCGCACCGGCCGACTATTGACGAAAGATCTTAAAATAAAAATAAATGTTACGCAACAATGACGTCAGTAATCCATAATATGGGCCTAAACTAAGATAATACAATGGTTTTCATCATTTTTATATCTCTATTCACAAAGAAAATACCTAATCTGTAGCGTACTTGTTTCGCTGCTTTCGGCGCCATCTTTGTTATGTGAAAACACACAATGCATTCTGGGTAGCCCTAGCTCCCAAGGGTGGTCTCGGAAAATCTCAATATTGAGGGTGATGCAGCCCTTTAAACTTGCCCCTCAACTTAATCTTTCTGAGAATCGGGACAGCACTTGCACTAGAGGGAGCGCACATTTTTGAGATTGAGGGTTAAGCAAGGAATTGGAATTCACCCTTACACTCTGGAGCTTCCTCTGTTTATGGAAGGGAATTAGGGAGGGGGGTGACCTCAAAACACCAATCTGTGACACAGGCCACACACATAAAATAACTTTCAAGCATCCATCACCCAGTTACCACTGTCGGTCACTCACTAGCCTACTTGGTGTATCGGGGGCTGATGGGGGGGGGGGCTGATCCGGTGCCATATGCAGCTGGCTTTGGTGCACATGTTTGGGGTGCCAAGACTCAGTCGCCTGGACCCGTGCCAGGGTCCAAGTAATCGGTTTTCACTGCACTCTGTAAAGCACTTAAGCTCCGTGTTCATCATTAAGTGTTATGATCTGAACGCTCATTAGCGCCCCCCCCCCGGCAGTTCAGTTTCAGCATCGCGGCACACACTAAAAGAAAATCTTCTATTACAAGAGAAGAGAGAGTTTACAAAAGTCTGATTTTTCAATGTCACTGCATGGATGGCCATACCGGTCAAAGGAAGCCAACAAACTACAACTGGCGTAGCACAACAGCACGTCCTCAATGATTCAGCATCTGAGCCGATAGCATCCAGTTGCTAACGCTGCCGCTAAGCGCTAACGTAAACATTGATGTTAGCTGGTTTAATGTGGCTTAGAACTGCCACATAAAGTATCACGCTTATTTTAATAGGAAAGTCCTTACACTCACCAACCTGTAGGAGAGTAAATTATCTACAAAAAGCCTCATGACAGAACATTACAAGTGTGCAGAAATATGTTCTATTATTAGGGGCCGTGTTGCTGCTTTCAAGTTCAGCATACAGCATTTGGCCAAACCCGTAAACAGCTCTGACCAACGGCATGAACTTCTAAAAAAAAAGGAAAGCAGCCGTCTTTTCCCACCAACTGAGAAGTCTGCAGTCAGCGTTTTTACTGCCTCCGACATCACACCAGCTCTACTCTGCTAACGATTCCACGCCAGGGTTCACCGCCCTTCAGGGAAAACCCTGTCGTCAAATAACAAACGTGCCACTTCTTTTTTTCTTAGTATTATTATTATTTCATCAACGTGTCGGATTCAAGCAGGGACGACAAGCCGCTGATTTTGTTACCGTGAGGCAGCAAAAGTGAAAAAGAAAACTACAGCCAGTTCAAGAGCACAGCGCGGCAAATAGAATCAAATACTGTGGGAAAGTGGGTAACGCAGGCGTCATCGACAGGCAAACCAAAGGAATGTCTCATGTCCCAAGGGAAAACGATTATATACGTTAGAGCGGATCACCGCAGTCATCTTTCCCGTTAGGCAAAGGCCTTTTTATAATGTCTCCAACGTAATACACAACTGCTTCTATTCTTAAATTCTTACATTCACGCAGCTGGAAACTGCTAAATCTAAAACAACGTCACTTTCAACAGTTTTCACACAGTAAACTTCACACATAGTGACCTCTGTGCGGTTTCTCTCCAGCGTCCACCGAAGCAACTCCTTCAGGAAATTAATTACGCTGCTGGGTCATTGTTTTAGGACATTTTTCACAATAGTCTGGTCAAGGGCAAATTCAGCAGCAGACAGGGCAGCGGTTCGAAGCATTTAGGCCCGAATGCAACCAACCTGTGGCACGGGTTTGGTTGATGGTCTGAATATTTCAGACACTGCCGATCTACTTATTTACCTGAGGGACGACTGAGCAAGTGAGAAAAGTCCAAATTAGAAAAATAAGGATAAATAAATAAGGGATAAATAAAAGCAAGGATAAAATAAAAACAAATGCTATGCGTTAAGTGTTGATACGGAACAATATACAACTAGTGCTGGGGACTTTAAAGCATGAAGCGTTTCCATAACAACTGACCGGAAAAAAGACTTGCATGACTTCGTGTTTACGCGCCGCGACACCGCAGTCCAGACACCGTTTACCAGTTAGCTCCGTTAGCTGTGTTAGCTCCTTTAGCATGCCTACAGTGCGGTCTGTTTATTAAACAAAAAGAGCAGCGCTACAAATAACCAGCGTACCTGTGTATAAGTTTAAGTAAGTTTAGCATTAGCACGGAAACACGTCATGCGTTAGCGTTGTAAGCGTTGACGCGCCGTTAACGCTGTGTCCAGCACTATATATAACTAAATAAAAAGTAATCTTTGCCTTAAAGGGCCACAGGAAATCAACTGGAGGGCCGTGTGTGGCCCACGGGCCGCAAATTTAGCTCCTCTGGTTTGCAGAGAGTGGTCCCAAAAAGAGAACATATTGAGTTGATGAATGACCAGACTGGTTTCGAAATGAAAGACAGGCAACAGTAACTCAACTAAACCACTTGTTACAAGCAGGAAAAACCATCTGCGAACACACAACATGTGAAACGTTGAAGCAGATCAAGCCAGAATCAAAACATGAGGTAACTACAGAGTCCCACCCCTGAGTTAGTGGATATTATTTTTGTCACACCTGTTGTGCAGGTATCTGAGAAAGCATTTACCACCATAGGACAAATAATTCTGCCCCTGACTGGCCCAGGCAAATAAATAAACACACACATACACGCACACCCTGACTAGTGTTAAGATGACATAATGGAACAACTTCAGCGATAACATCATTTTTGCCATTCTGGCTTTGTTGGCAAGAAAACGGGGGAGATAAAAGGCTTCAGAATTATTACATGCTCGGCCAAGGAGTGTCTCTGAAACCTGTAATTTTTGCTCCACAGATGAGTACAACTGCTCATGATTTCCCACCCACAAACACCCATATTTATCAGGCAAAATTCAGTCGTTTCCTGCCAACAGTGGTAATCGGATTAAATCACTGGTCTATGTTTGATGACGTTTGTGTGAGGTTTGTCCAAGTCTGACTTTATCAGTGACGATCCAATCCACCGAGAACGCAGCCTTGTGGCGCTTTTCCACTACGCAGTACCAGCATGGCTCGACTTTTTGGCTTTTCCATTAGTGATAAGACCTGGTTCTGGTGAGGTTCTGATGGCACGTTTCCATCGCCTCGTCTCGACTCAGCATGGCACGGTTAAGTTGTGTTTCCACTAGCATAGTACGTGGTAGCAGGTACTTTTTTTTAGTACCTGCTCTGGCGAGGTTCCAAGCTAACGGCGTCAACGTTATGCGTTTCCATGGCGACTGACCGGAAAAAGACTTGCGTGACCTCGGCACCGGAGTCCAGGCACCGTTTAACAGTTAGCTCCGTTAGCACCGTTAGCGCGCCTACAGTCGAACTGGAGCGGTCTGTTTATTAAAGGTGCATTATGTAATAAATCTAAAGCAACTGGCCATAAAATCCTCCTAATATGTCACAGAGACTCAGGAATAATGTTCATATATACATAACACATTACATTATACATATAACAAACTGAACTCACTACTATTTTGCAGACTGCAAATCATGTTTATGTTTTGAAATCACGGTTTGGCATGTGGCGCCACCTACCGCCGTCTACCAATCATTGCAGTCAGTAGAGTCTCAGCTGCCGAGCAACCACGGGTTGCCAGTTATGTCAGAAAACGAAACCTAAAAGACCTCGGTATTTTGAATTTGAACGTAGTAACCGGTTTTGGCCACATTCTTACATATGGCGCCTTTAAATGAAAAGAGCAGCACTAAAAAATAACCAGCGTATCTGTGTACTGCTTAAGTTTAGCGTTACTTTAGTGACTCATTTTAACAAATCGGGAGTCACGAGTCTGCGCTCCGGTCATGCAGGAATCACTACAAAGATTCTGTGAACTAATCTTTCTAATCAACCGAGTCTAACGATTCATGCTGGAACTGTATAGTGGGAAAGCGTCAACCCAACGCCACGAAGAGTGTGAATTAATGGCGCCGTCGCATGGCACAATAATCATTCGAAGAGCTTTCCATTTCCCCATTTTCATATTCCGCTTTCATGCATGCATTTATGTCGCTCCCGACTTCAAAAGCCCATGCGCTTCCTTTGAAGATGTGGCACACTTCCAGTGGTGAACATGTTCATGTGTGAGACAGCAGCAGCAGCAGCTTGCTGGAGGACAGTGCATCCTCAGGCCTCGACCATCATCAAGTACATGCATGTCGAGCAAACTCCAGCTCAGGACTGAAAACGTGATGGATTGTCATTATTTATTCTCCCATTTCTATCAAAAAAGGGCAAAAAAAACATAAAAGACTCAAAGTAGACAGTAGTTTGCACTGTGAGCTACAGTAGATCCACGTTCATACTGATTATCTTATTCAAAAGTTCACATTATCAAGTTAAATACATAATCTCAGCGCATTTTACCTTGTTTTTCTACACACAGGGTTGACCGTAAGGCCAAAAACATTAACTTTTCATCGAATTGACCAGTTAACTGCCGTTTTTAGCCATGTACAGAAACGTTCCACAAAGCAGAGGTAAATCGAACAAAGTGGTGTTTTTTTTTTTAAATGACAAACACAGCTATTGTTTGGAGGGGGAATAACTCCAGCTGCAAAGCATTATGTACTTAACTTGAAAAATATTGTGTTTTTCTTCTTTACAGTCATTTATAATTGTAAGCTTCAGTGTGAAAATGTCTTGGTTTCTTTTGGATTTCCACTAAACCACTAAACAGAAAGTGCAAGAACCGCGTCTGCTTCTGAGGATTTGCGACGGGTAATTTTTGACAATCTGGGCCTTTTTTTTTTTTTTTTTTAAATCAATTTCAAGGAAAGACGGTGAATCAGGCTAATCAAATAAAACAATATAGCTGCATTTTCAACCACATACGACTAAAAAACAAACACACCAGACTGAACAGCAGACACTCGGCTTCAGGTCAAAGTCATGCTAAATCTGGTCAAGTACGTAAACAATAGCTCAGACGGCCTCCGGAGGAAAACTCCAACACACTGTGACACCGTGAGCCAAGTGGACACAACAAAACAGACACCTGATAGCCACTCTGGTTGTTTCGGGGGCTAAAGTAGCTATATTATAGCTTATTTCTACAAGCTAACCTAGTTCCCTGGTGTCCTAATGAACATGTCTGTGACATGCTTTGGTCAAAACACCTTAAGGATGAAGCACCACAGCAGTTCAATCACTCTGCCAAAACAGCCCTGTTCAGAACGCTCCCTTTTGAGTGTCTGTCTCTTTAAATATGCAAATGAGACACAGGAAACTACGTCAGCGTCACTGAGGCTCCGGCAGCTAACATTAGCATTAGCATTTGGAAAAGCCATCATTTGCCGATTGCAGCCGACACTTTGCCGTCATATATAAAACGTAAATCCTCTGAGGCTGGAAGTTTGTGTAGAACTCTGCGCTGCACTGTGCAGCCAAGAATAGACAGCTTTGCCGACTTATAGGGCCGCCAGAGTACCCAAATATAAGTAGTAAAATGATTAAAAAGTCGTATATATTTTGCATAATATGTGCCCTTTAACGAAGAGACAACCAATGATGTTTCCCTTCCGACACGCCACCACTTGAGGTTTTTGGGATGTTAGACCAGCAGATAGTTTTCCACACAAGGGGTGTCATTTTATTCTTACAAACACTTAGTGAAAATGGGCGAGCATCAGTGGAAATCTACCACACCGATATGTGGAAGGAACACGCTCAAAGAGATTTTAACGTTGGCCAAATTGTTCCCTCTCTTACGTCCAGATATGTGGCCGATTACGTACCAAACAGGAGCGTGTCCCCGTCTTTCTAATTCCACAGTTATGAGGTGGCTTATATTTTTTTACCCCCCCCCCCTTTTTACAGGAAGCATTCCTCTCTAATGACAGGGGAAGTTACAAGAAGGTCCACACAAACACTCAGGCAAGAGGAGAAAACACCCAACCTAAATGTGGACCTCTTATTAAGACAAGCCGAGAAGTGACTCCATGACGTGGGTGTTGTACGACGGTGAGGCTGTGTCTGTGTGTCACCAACCCCAAAATCAGCTTTTACTAGACTATCGCGCCTTTTCTCAAAGTGTCTCGTTAAGCTTCTACAAACGTCTGCACATGGAGCCAAGTGCAACAATGACTTCAGCTGGTAACCACACGGCGTTCACTTCCAAACCCCAGAGGGTGGTGTCACTCATGACGCTGGATTTTATGTTAAAATTAGGCGGCGGCCAATTATTTACAGATGGGAGATGTGTTAGTATTATTGTTTCATTCAATCCGCGACTGAAGAGCGCAGGAGTGAAAATCTCTACTGCGATTACAGCGGCGATCGTCAAGGGTAGCGTTAGCTCAAAAAATTAGGGCCGCGCAGTCGTGTCAGACAGTCCGTTTTACAGTGACAGTCATAGTTTTTACTAATGATAGTGTACAGTTATTCAGGTACGCTGGTTATTTGTAGCGTTCGTTCAATAAACAGACCGCTCCAGTTCGACTGTCGGTACGCTAACTGGCGCTAAAGGAGCTAACGCAGCTAACGGCGCTAACTGGTAAACGGTGCCTGGACTCCGGTGCCGCGGCACGTAAACATGACGTCACATGCATTTTTTTCCGGTCAGTAGTCATGGAAAACCGTCATGCGTTAACGTTAACGCCGTTAGCACTGTTAGCTAACGGTGCCCAGCTCTAGTTTTTTTTTACGTTTCATTGTTTTAAAGGGAGAATCAAAGCGACGCAGAAGCGGGATTTTTGTCCAACTTTTCCATTATTCCATGAAGGCAGGAGTGTAAATCTCTACTGCGATTACAGCGGCGATCGTCAAGGGTAGCGTTAGCTCAAAAAATTAGTGCCGCGCAGTCGTCAGACAGTCTGTTTTACAGTGACGGCGGTTAACGTATACAGGTATTCTGGTACGCTGGTTATTTGTAGCGCTGCTCTTTTCGTTCAATAAACACACCGCTCCAGTTCAGCTGTCGTTGCGCTAACTGGCGCTAAAGGAGCTAACGCAGCTAAACTGTGCCTGGACTCCGGTGCCGCGGTACGTAAACATGACGTCATGACGTAACATTAACGCTGCTAGCACTGTTAGCTAACGATGCATAGCAGTAGATTTTACGTTTCATTGCTTTCAAGGGAGAATCAAAGCGACGCAGAGGCAGGATTTTTGTCCAACTTTTCCATTATTCCATGAAAAAGAAAACATTAAGCCCATAATATCCATTTCCATCAACTATAGTATGCAAAAAATGTCAACAAGAAATACAACATGGGCTGCCGAGTGCTAGAGGAAATATCGGCAATATTATTGCGAGGACTTTTTGCAGGGTTAAAAAGCAAGTTAAATTTAAGACTTTTTAAATGTCAGTTTAAAGTGAAATTTAAGACCAATTTTACAATAAAACATTACTTTTTGGTCCAGTGCAAAAGCTAGAATATCTACTTCCCGGTGTTGGTATCGTGACGTCCTGGCCAAAAACAGTTATATTGGTTCTGCTGTCCTAATCTGTGTGTAATCTGTGTGATGTTCCCAATTATTTTGATTTTCAAAGGACTTTTGATAGAGGGATTTAAGACATTTTAGTACTAATTAAGGCCTTGTTTTCAGATTTATGAATTCCTTAAGAATCTTAATAATCCAGGTAGTAAAGCATGTTTCTGTTTAAGCAGAAAATTTTCACTTTTTTTCCAATGAAACCATGTCTAACTGTCTGGCTCTATGTTAGAAAAAGAGAACTACAGTAACTCAGTGTATATTTAAGTTCTAAGTTACCTTGTCGCTCCTTGCTCCTTTGCCAAGTTGTCAAACACGGCGTTCATAAATCCAGCAAAGAGCAAGAGAGGGACACCGGAGACGCTCTGTAACGACGGCTAAAATGAACTCCAATCACAATTTATACTCGGCGACGCAGACAATAAAAGAAGTTCTAAAAGTTCATTAGTGTGAATGATATGGAGTCCAGAGAGATTTGTATGTGCCATTCCAGGCCGAGAGAATCCTTGAACTGAAACATTGACGCCGCACAGCTGCGGCGTCAATGTTTCCATCGGCTTTATTTACATTTTATTCCACGCGAATCATCAGATAATGCGTCGGTATTCAATATTTCACTTACAGCGTCTGGCGTTTCCGAATCTACTGGGGCAAGAATAAGCTTTTATCGGCCGCTTGTTTCTAGACTAAAACAACAATATTCCAATTAGTCGAAAAATAGAAGTACAAACTGGTATTTTCCCTGTAGAAGACAGGAGGAGGAGGAGGAGGAGGAGGAGAGAGTGGTTGAGCCGACTGTTATCAGCACTTTATACCTGCTTAACATCTCAGCTACACAGAGATATTCTGCTGCACTTCTCTGTCTGCTCACACTGAATTATTGAAGACGAGGAGGATACTGCAAGACTTCTGTGTCACCATCGCAAGAAGAAATTAAAAAAACATGGGCGAAGAAAAGCATTGATCAGCCGGACTACCGACACCGTCAATACATCACAAGTCTACGAAATGAAACTGAAAGTTCTTTATCACGTCGTTATTGCTCGTGTGCTGAAATCCTCGCATCCCGATCGCGTTTTTGTCTGAAAACTAGCGCTGTGCAATAGGTTGACACGCATGACAGGTTTCCATGACGAATGACCGGACATACGTGTGCATGACGTCATGTTTACGTGCCGCAACACCGGAGGCCAGGCACCGTTTACCAGTTAGCTCCGTTAGCTGCATTAGCTCCTTTTAGCGCCTTTGGCGCGCCTACAGTGGAACTGGAGCGGTCCGTTTATTAAAAGAAAAGCGCAGTGCTACAAATAACCAGCGTACCTGTGTTCTACTGTGTATGTGTGCCACTGTTTTTTAAAGTTAAGCGTTACTTCTGGGACTCACTATAACAATCGACAGTCACGTAAACATGACGTCACATGCGGGAGTCCAGGCACTGGTTACCTGTTAGCTCCTTTTAGCGCCGTTAGCGCGCCTACAGTGGAACTGGAGCTGTCCGTTTATTAAACGAAAAGAGCAGCGCTACAATTAACCAGCGTACCTGTGTTCTACTGCGTAAGTGTGCCTCTGTTTTTAAAGTTTAGCGTTACTTTAGAGACTCGTTTTAACAATCGGGAGTCACGTAAGCATTATGTCACGCGCCAGAACCCAGGCACTGTTTAGCTGCGTGAGCTGCGTTAGCTCCTTTTAGCGCCGTTAGCGCGTCTACAGTGGAACTGGAGCAGTCCGTTTATTCAACGAAAAGAGCAGCGCTACAATTACCAGCGTACCTGTGTTCTACTGCGTATGTGTGCCTCCGTTTTTAAAGTTTAGCGTTACTTTAGAGACTCGTTTTAACAATCGGGAGTCACGTAAGCATGACGTCACACGCCAGAACCCAGGCACCGTTTAGCTGCGTGAGCTGCGTTAGCTCCTTTTAGCGCCGCTAGCGCGTCTACATTGGAACTGGAGCGGTCCGTTTATTAAACGAAAAGCGCGGCGCTACAAATAACCTGTTTTTAACTCTGTTTTTAAAGTTTAGCGTTACTTTAGAGACTCATTTTAACAATCGGGAGTCACGTAAAACACGACGTCACGCACGTCTTTTTCCGGTCGGTCGTCATGGAAACGTGTCGCCATGCGTTAACGTTGACGCCGTTAAATGCCGTTGACGCGTTAACGTTTGACAGCACTACTGAAAACTTAAGTTTGCAAATGACTCACTCTCCCACACCAAAGTCCATAGAGAAAATCAGCGTTTTTAGCCGCATGGGGACACAGGAGCTGCTGTCCACTGCTGAATTTTTTGATAGGTTTGCGTCACTTGGTTAAATCTGAAGAGAGGATTATGAACACTAGAGTCACAAAGTTAACACGTATGAACTTATTAATAGAGGCAGCAGTGGATCGACAACCTGTGCGCTGTCGGGGTTAAATCGCTGATTTTCTCTATGGGATTTGGTGCATGGGGTGTAAGACGTCTGTGTGAATAAAAGAAAATTATTTTTTGAGTGATGTGAAGCAAACAAGATGCTGTTAAAAAATAAGTGTTGATATACAAACTGCTCCTGTAACTCCAGTTTCTTCTCTTCTCTTATCTGATCTTGCACATAGAAGCAACAGCCACAGCTCAAAGGTTATCTGCCGCTACCTCGACACCGTGCAAAAAGTTTTCTTAGGTCCACTTTCATCTCTGAGATTTACGCGTCAGGTTCATGCCTCCCACGTTCAGCGGGAGCTTTGACAACTGCAGCTTTCTATCCACCAGAGGTCCAGCAGAGGCCTGGTCATGATGGTGACCTTCTGATTCAGAGCAGAGCGACATACCGTTCGTTAAGTTTAGACTAGCGGTGGGTCAAAATATGGATGTGGTGATACGCGAACGTCATCCTTCCTCGTGCAATACGATAATCGATACGCCAGGGGCAAATATTGATGTTTTAATGAACAAATTAACCCTTATGACAACAATAACAATCAATTTTTTTTTTTAAATTAGACCCTACAGTATTTCAGATACAGACCTCTACCTCTACCAAACGGTCGAGATGTCTGTTCATAATAAACCTGGCTTGCATAATTCATAAAGTACAACATTCAGAACGAGTCACATAAATTTAGTGTTCTTGAGTTCAGCTTGATGCATTTTTAGTAAGTTACCTGAATAATGGTGGAGAAAACTAAATTAAAAGATGCTCCATCCATGTTCAAAACACAGACTTTATGCACTTTGTTCTCCGTGTTGTCAATAAATACTTTTAAAGGTGCCATATGTAAGAATGTGGCCAAAAACGGTTACTACATTCAAATTCAAAACACATAGGTCTTTTTAGGTTTCGTTTTTCTGACGTAACTGGCAACCCGCGGTTGCTCGGCAGCTGAGACTCTACTGACCGCAATGATCGGTAGACGGCGGTAGGTGGCGCCACATGCCAAAACATGATTTCAAAACATAAACATGATTTGCAGTCTGCAAAATATATTTTTTTAAATGCAAATATTTTGTCTGTACTGTTGTTGTTGGTGAGTTCAGTTTGTTATATGAACATTATTCCTGAGTCTCTGTGACATATTAGGAGGATTTTATGGCCAGTTGATTTAGATTTATTACATAATGCACCTTTAACTTTACAGATATCGCTATATGACTGTTTTGCAAAATATCGATATCACAGAACCGTTGCATCGTGGACCGTGTATCGTACCGTGAGGTCACCCTGTGATTCCCACCCCTCGTCTGGACTCAAATGGGACCTTCGTGATAGTTACTTCTCCGGACCCAGAACGCCTCACAGTGGCTGCAAGCCCTGCTAACTCTGCTAGTAGGCTAACCTCTGCAAGGCAACTTGTGAAGTGGGCTCCCTGGAAGTGGCGCAGGCGTGCGTCTGTGCGTCAATTTAAAGAAACACATTATAGTAATAGTAATAACAATACGCTTTACAGCCAAAGTAAACAAAGAAACCGCGTTGTGAGGTTTGAAATCCAGAGGAAGTTTGTGTGCGTTTACAAAACACAAGAGCCACAATGGCGCTGCGCCTTTTCCCTTTGGCAAACACGGCAAACGCACACGGCGGGTAAGCCGCACAAGCAGCAGCGCACAAACTGTGCCAAAACAGCAGCAACGCGACACATTATCTCCCTTCGACTTTGCATTTTCTTTCAAGTTTGCGCCATATTGACTGCGCGCGTGCACACAGAGGGAGAAACACACCCCTCCTCCTCCTGCTCCCGCTCCTCCGGGACGTCGCAACATTGTTTCCAGGAGAACAAAAAAAAAAGCCGCAAAAGTAGCGCGCACTCACCTTCGCTATGGCCTTCTTGTACCTCATGACAGCCTGCTGGATGAGCGTGTGCACTTTAATGTTGCCGTCCCCGCACGGCACCACCACCCGCGTCCTGCCGAAGCACACCGTCACTTTCATGGCTCACTGTCCGCGTACGCTGCTCCGCATTCGGAGTCACAGCGAGGAGGGAAGCGGCGGCGGTGGCGGCGGCGGAGGCAGCAGCAGCGGGAGGAGGTGGAGAAGGAGAAGGAGAGGAGGAGGAGAACCGTGAGGAAGTGAAAAGAGACGCATGTGTTTCCCCCCGTGTTAGTTTGTTCCCGGTTATTCCTTCACTGGAGCGACGACCGTGGCTCTTTCCGCTTCTCCTCACCGGACGACATTGTTTTCTGTGTGTTTTCCAGACCACCTGTTTAGTCTCTCTGTGCTGAGCTCATGTGCTGCGTTCAGGTGCGACTGGGAAACCACAGTTAAAACACTAACCGTAAGCATAGCAAGCCTGTTGGAGACAATACAACTCAGTGAATAAATACAAATGATGTGCTATTGTTAGAATAATAAATGCTAAAACTGCAATGTGTTAGGGCTGCTACTATCGATTACTCGAGTATTTTCTTGCCCTCTAAAATGTCATAAAAAAAAAATTTTTTGTCCACAAACACAAACATTATTCAGTTTTTACGAGTATAACTTTGTTATATGGAGCAAAGAAACCAGAAGAAAAACACATTTAAGAAGCTGAATAATTCGAATTTTTTGGTAATTTTATGATATTTTATTTATTAAAGCTCCACGTGTTAAACTTGTTGATGTCAACAGAAGTAATGTAAAATGACTTATGTGCGACATCCTTCATCTAAAAACATGTCAATATGAAGTATTAATCCCCATCAAACTGTTGTTTATGTGTAATATTGTAATTCTATGGTTACGTGTGTACGTCTGTGTGTACGTCTGTCTTGACCAGGTCACCTGTAAAAAGGAGATTCTTAATCTCAGTGGAAAAGTAAATGATTAAAAGTAAATAAGAAGCCTGTTTTTCCATGACAAAAAACATATTCAACATATTCTGACATTTTACGGGCCAAAAAACTGATTGATGTGTTTATTTGTAGGAAATAAATAATCTGAATGATAAGGACAGCACTGAAATACAGGTAGTGACGTTATTGCTGTAAAACAAATAACAAATAAACTGGCTAGTAATGGATATTTGCTTAATAATTTAAATTTTTGGACAAAAATGTTGGGAAATATTTGAACATCTGTGTCTTGTGATGTCTGAAGACCAAATTTCCCGAGCAGCAAGTGAAGGCATCACGAGATCATCGAAGGCCACAGTTGAAGTGAGTTCTCTGGCTGCTACTGTGGTGAAGACTGGACATGTTTTATCACAGCTCTGAACCCCCATAGAAGAACAAAGACCATTGCATTGATTAAAAATCAATGCATTGATTGATCGATAACCATATATAGTTTATATAGTTATATAGTTTTAATTGGGTTAGTCGTCCCATCTGAGACTGAAACGCAGGTATACAGCATATACCCACAGCCAAAGGGCCAGGATTTCTCTATAACCTCGTAAAAACACCCATTAATACATATTCACTCTGACAGAAATTGCACTTTAGAAGTTAAAAACACACATTAAATATATTTTTAAGGCCATTGAACTGCTGCTCCGTCTCAGACTAAACCAAAACCTCTTACAAATGAAGAGCGGTCCAAATCTTATGCGGCGACTCTTTTCTCTGTGCGGCTGCATATGTGTGGACCCGAGCCACCGCTCACACACACACACAGCTGCACAAACTGAAACCTCATAAAAAAAAAAAAGAATATATACAGAACTCATATTTGAAGTAACTCTTTTCAGTCGAGCTCCAGAACAGCTGCAACACACGTGTTTTCAGTGTCAGAAAACAAGAAAACACGGGACGTTAAAGAATGTAAAAACACCACTGATTTGAAGTGTAAAGGCAGATGATGTGTTGAAGTGATGATGTCAAATAATGTATATCAACATTATTAATATGTGGCAAAGGTCAAAGGTCAGAGACAGTGACCTCTGTGACCCACTCAGGGCCCATATTGTGCAAAATCAACTTTGATGTGTTTCTGACTGAGCTTCTTTGAATCAGTAGTGACCTCTTGTGGTGAACTCTGGTTTCAAAACAGTACGTATTATTATACGTATATTTACTCACTCTTTACACTCTTTATACACTTCTAATAGTCTTTATAAACTACTTTTTACACAGCTTTGGTACTCTTTACACACTCGTAGTGCTCTATACACTTTCTTTACACACATTACTCACTTGAGTTACTTTTTACACAGCTGTGGTACTCTTTACACACTCTTCATACATTTGAGATACTCTTTACACAATAGTAGTACTCTATACACATTCTTTACACTCTTTACTCACTTGTAGTACTCTATACAAACTCACTTGTGGTACTTTTTACACAGCTGTTGAACTCTTTACTCACTTGTAGTACTCCATACACTTTCTTTACACTCTTTACTCACTTGAGGTACTTTTTACACCCGTGGTACTATTTACACCCTCTTCACACATTTGTGGTACTCTTTACACACTAGTAGTACTCTATACACATTATTTACACTCTTTACTCACTTGTAGTATTCTATACAAACTCTTTACTCACTTGTAGTACTCTATACAAATTCTTAACTCACTTGTAGTACTCTATACAAGCCCCTTTTTATACATCTGTGGTACTCTTTACACAATCTTCACACGTGTGGTACTCTTTACACACTTGTAGTACTCAGTACTAGTATTCTTTAGACTCTTTAAACACTTGGGATACTTTCTGTGTAATCTTTACACGGATGTGGTACTCTTTACAGAGTATTTCCACACTCTTTAAATACCTGTGGTACTTTTACACGATTACATGATTCTTACACTTACACTTGTAGTACTTTACTTACTCACTTGTGGTACTTTGTACACGGTTGTGTTACTCTGTACTCAAACCCACCAGGAATAATGTTCATATTACAAACTGAACTCACCAACAACAACAGTACAGCCAAAATATTTGCATTAAAACATTTTTTTTGCAGACTGCAAATCATGTTTATGTTTTGAAATCATGTTTTGGCATGTGGCGCCACCTACCGCCATCTACCAATCATTGCAGTCAGTAGAGTCTCAGCTGCCGAGCAACCACTAGTTGCCAGTTACGCCAGAAAAACTAAAACATAAAAGACCTCTGTGTTTTGAATTTGAATGTAGTAACTGTTTTTGGCCACATTCTTACATATGGCGCCTTTAAATACCTCTCTGATGTCTCTGATGGCACTAACAAGCGTGTAATTGTGTTTTAATACTTTCATCCCAGGCTGATTTTGTGCTAAAGAGCCGTCAGGGTCTGTGCAGGTCACATGTATTCTCCTGCTGTCAGGCCTTTGTGCCACCCATGGTCGCTCCCTTCTGCTGCTGGACGCCTGACAATCTGGAGCCTCCACGCTCTGACCGCGGGACAAGGCAGGATGGCTAATGTTAGATGATGTGCAGATGGGAAAATAACAATCAAATAGATCATACAGTCATTTTATCAGGTACAGGACTCACCTCTCAGTGTGGTTTTAAATAAAAGGAGGGAGTTTGCTCTTTGCTAACAGCAGGGGGCAGTGTTGGGGTACTCTGCCAGAGGACAGATGGTGGACACTGGGGTCAGCAACACTCACATGGGAATGAAGGAATTTAGAGAAAACGCAGTAGATTCCGCAGCTCTGCTCCAACACTGTACATCACAACACCAACAACAAAAACTTACTTACCTAAGAAGGCTTTTATTATAATATGTTTTATTTACTGTTACTTTGTGTTATGCCACGAATACCATACATCTTCCCAAAGTATATAACCTATATAACCTATATACATAGCCTATACTGTATATATTATATAGATATATTTTTTGTTTATCTCTAATATTTTTATAGTATGTTCTCGGGCTGCAAATATTATTTGATTTAAATGTATCCAGTTTTATATGGATGAGACCTGAAATATCGATAAATAAATAAATGCATAAATAAATAAATAGATGCTTTACATTTAATTCTACATTTCTGTATTTATTTATTTCTGTATTTATTCCTGTATTTATTTATTTATTGATATGTCAGGTCTTATCCTCCACAGTTTTATGATGTTTAAAAAATAATAATAATAAAAAAAAATTAAAACAAGCTTTCTGATTTTTAAAATGAGAATATTTCCTGGTTTCTTTGCTCCATTAGAAAAATAAATGATTAAAAGTGAATAATTTTGGTTTGCGCACAAAACAAAAACAAAAAACCGACACGATTAACCGACGAAAATAATCAACAGATTATTCGACGATGAAAATAATCGCTATAGAATCCAGCAGGTGTTGTTTGTTTTCAGCCAGCAGGGGGCAGCCTTACTCTCTTCTGCCAACTTGTAAGTGACTACACTGTGAATATAAAGTGGAAAATACTGTTTTTGATTATGATTTAACAGACAAACTCTCCGGTGCTGTATTAAAACGATTCCGGTATGACAAATTTCAACACGAATATAAAAAATATATATATATATATTTAAAAAAATATATATATTTTTATTTTCTTTTTTTTTTACTTTTTTTTACTGTTAAATATATATTTAAAAAAAAATATATTTTTTTTTTTACAAACAAACGGTCAAAAAACTGTAAACGTAGCAGATCAAAAACGTTAAAAGCGTCAAATATCCACGCTAATAAAATCACATATACTACTAATATTACTTTTTGTGACTCGGAGCACATAAAATGTACACGTTAAGCTTTTTACAAAGGTGTTTTTGCTAACAAAAGCGAACCCGGAAGTGTGCATGGGGGGGGGGGGGGGGGGGTGAGTGCTCTCGCTCCGCCGCCGCAACCGCACTCTCCGACGTTAAACGGAGTCGTCGGTGGACATTTTGGGCACAGCATCATCATCATCAGCGCTGACGTGGACACTACGTGAGCGAGGGCACACAGCGTTAGTCATTAGTGACGAGTCCGTCGACGTAAAACTCCGGTAAGTCACTGCAAAGCAAAGCTGTCGCATTCTTTTGCCGTGGCCAGCGTCAGTTGAGCGGAGTCGGCGCAAAAAACGACGTCAGAAACAAAAACACACGAAGCGGAAACCCGAATTAGCCTCAACGGCACGGACTCCGCTCAGCTGGCTGCGTTCCGCTTCTGCTCAAGTTTTACACAGCGCTGCATCAAGCCGGACGGAGTGAGGTGCAACACGGAAGTGTTTCTTCAAAATAAAATACTTTTAAAAACAACAACAACAACAACAACAAACGTACAGGAAAAAAACAAAACACCCTTTCTCCTAAACGTGTGCTTTATTGGTCTCTAATGAAACACATATGCTGTTTCAAATCATGAACAAACACAAAATATGTTATAAAAGTTGAATTTTAGTAGATGAATTTTAAGTTTTACCGGAAGTACTTCATTTTATGTGTTACAGCAGTTGTTCTCAAGCTTTTTATACCAACACCATTATTACCAACATTAAAATGCAGTGGCTGAGCAAATTCAAGTATATACAACAAGAGGAAGCTTTATATTCCGTTGGTTTATATGTTATTTTCAAGAATAAAAACAGAAAAATAGGAGAAAATGTGTTGTTCAGAGGCAAGTTTTTAACATTTAGAAAGAATGATAAATCATTGTCTCCATTAAACCTATAAAGTATTGTAGCTTCAATTTGATCACAGACTTTTTAATCCCACATTTTAATTTCACTTTGTGGCATACTGTTATTCCAGTCAGCGTTACAGTTTTTCTCAATTGTTTACACACACACAAATACTGGTACTTGAGACACGATGACCACAACAGGTAACTCATGCGCCAAACCCCCTGAACCAACTCTGCAAAAACTACAAGCACAATTCCTGCTTTACACTCAAATTACAGTTGTAAAAAACACTTTTTTCAAAACACATTGAACATTCTTAAGTTAATTTCCCTACTATGCAAACTGACTCATCACATGGGAAAACACCTGTCACACAGGTTTACAATTTGCAGTCAGTGTGTTAACATAAAAGCAGGTGTACTGTATGTGCAAACTTTATGTTGGTTGGAATGGACACATGTGTACATTGTTTTTGTGGGGAATTAATAGGAATAAAATATATGTGTTACTGTGTATTTGTGTGTTTTGAGTATAAAAATAATCCATCCATTATCTACCGCTTCATCCTCCACCGGAGGGTCGCGAGGTGACGTAGGGCGATCGGCGGAGTCACACCCTGGACAGATCGCCAGTCCATCACAGGGCCTATAAAAACAATATTATAAAATATTTTACACACTTATGTATCTATGTACTTTTTGTGTAAGTGTAACACTAAACACTAAAAAAGGCCTAAGTCAATACCATTTTGAGAAGAAATAACATTGTTTTGAATGTAAAGTTTCATTTTGCAGGAGAATTGAGTTGGTTTTGCCCATTGTGTGTGTGTTTTTGGATTTGTGTGCAGAGTTCCGAGAGCATGAGGCAATTTTCCAGAAAATGTGTGTAAACAATCGAGAAAAACTGTAAATGTCAAGGAGAAACTTTCAAAGTAAAAGTATCTCACATCACTTTATCCAATCCGGACACCAGAACTCCGTAACTAGGACATTAGGTAAATGTTTGACATCCGTGACTGCGGCTTTAAACTGACACTGTGGATGTACATGTCATGATTATATAATATTATAAATTGTTTTGTTGTAGTCAAATGTTTGTGATAATCAGTGACACAGAGTCTGATGCCCCCCCCGAATACAATTCCTCTCATACCACATCAGTGCACTCATCAGTTCCCCCGCGTGTCTCCGCTAATCAAAAATACACAGTGATATTTGAGTTTGCGGTGGACTCTGTCCTGAACTGTGAGAACACGACGTCCTGCCTCACGCAACGAGCACGAGGAGTGGATGTTATGGTTGTTGGCACAGAGCTCCTCTTCACGCAGATCTCTGTGACTCACACGCACAAAACTGTGCAGACGGATGAAAACAACCAGTTAGTGAATGTGACGTGCGCTGTGTTAGGCCTCCTTTCATTAGCATAAGAAATTGGTGTTTTCTTAAAGGTGCATTATGTAATAAATCTTAATCAACTGGCCATAAAATCCTCCTAATACGTCAGAGACTCAGGAATAATGTTCATATAAACAAACTGAGCTCACCAACAACAACAGTACAGCCAAAATATTTGCATTAAAAACAATCTTTTGCAGACTGACATGTGGCGCCACCTACCGCCGTCTACCAATCATTGCAGCAGTCAGTAGAGTCTCAGCTGCCGAGCAACCACGGGTTGCCAGTTATGTCAGAAAACGAAACCTAAAAGACCTCGGTATTTTTGAATTTGAATGTAGTAACCATTTTTGGCCACAATCTTACATATGGCACCTTTAATTTACACACATGTTATATATCAATGAGAGTTGATATATTTCATTCTTTGCAGCTGGGAAACATAAAAAAAAACCCTTCATTTCATGAATAAAACTGAAAATCTGTATTTTGTCGGCTCATACAGCAAAGAAAATCCAAGTAAATTGCAGGATTGTCATCTGGAAAGCAGTGTCCTGACTCACAGAAGGCAATTAGTGCACGTAATGTGTCCTTATTCGCTGTAATGATAGGTTCTCTGGCTAAAGAACGCATAGAAGGCCTCACTCACTGAATAAATAATAGGCTTGCCCGTCTGTTTTAGGTCACTATGGATCATTCAGTATCATCTCCGCTTGACAGCAGTTTAAATGAGTCACTAACAGATGGAGAGGAGAACCACAGTGAAGGCAGTTCGTCTCCTGCAGCAACTCCTCAGGTAAGCACACACACACACACACACACACACATACTGTACGTGACCTTTTCTTTGACACAACTCAGCGCTCTTTCAGTGTGGAGTCGTCGTCATCGTTGTCTCGATGTGCACCGGCAGGTATCTGCGGCCGCAGATTCCCCCGGCGTGACCGACGTCCAGCTGTCCGATGGTGAGATAGCGCAGGTCCAAGGTGTCGTTCAGGCTCCTCAGACTTCGGTCATACAGTCGCCACAAGTCCAGACTCCGCAGGTCAGACCACACTGCTTTTCTCTTTTAAAAACAGAAAACAGTTTGGGGGGAAACTGGACCGCAGGTTTTGAAAGAACGCATGCCAGAGTCAAAGTCAATTTGCATGGCAAAGTCAAATCAAGTCAAGCCACTCAAGGCAAATCTTAAGTCAGTGCCACGTTGATCTGTCCATTAAAGGTGCATTATGTAATAAATCTAAAGCAACTGGCCATAAAATCCTCCTAATATGTCACAGAGACTCAGGAATAATGTTCATATAACAAACTGAACTCACCAACAACAACAGTACAGACAAAATATTTACATAAAAAAATATATTTTGCAGACTTTAAATCATGTTTATGTTTTGAAATCACGTTTTGGCGTCATGTGGCGCCACCTACCGCCGTCTACCAATCATTGCAGTCAGTAGAGTCTCAGCTGCCGAGCAACCACGGGTTTGCCAGTTACGTCAGAAAAACGAAAACCTAAAAGACCTCGGTATTTTGAATTTGAATGTAGTAACCGTTTTTGGCCACATTCTTACATATGGCACCTTTAAATACAACAGCCGCGAGTCATCGACGACAAGTCCAGGACAACTCAGTCACAGCAATCCTCTAAGAAAAGTCACGGTCAAACCTCGGTCCACGGTCGTCAAAGAGTGATTCAAGTCCAGGTCAAGTGCATTCTCAGGTCACTTAAGCCGAGTCCATACCAAGTCCTAGTCTAGTCATGGGTTATTGAAGCAAGGTCCAGGTAGGTCACATTTCTCAGAGAAAACCTCAAGTTAGGTTCCAAGTCTCTGTCGACTTTGCAAGGTCAACAAAGTCAGCGCAATCCTCAAAAAAACTGCAAGGTCAAACCTCTCGCAAAACAAGTCTCAAGGCAACTCTTCAAGTTATTGAAGACAAGGTCCAGGTCAAATCTTTGCACTCTCGGGTCACTTAAGCCAAGTTCAGGTCTCGTCATGAGTTATTGATTCAAGGTAAACCTCAAGTTAGGTTTCAAGTCACTGTAGACTTTGCAGAGGACGACTCGGTCAGAGCAATCCTCAAAGAAAGGGCAAGGTCAGACCTCTCGCAACAAGTCAACTCTCGAGTCATTGAAGACGAGTCTAGGTCAAATCTTTGCACTCTCGGATCACTTAAGCCAAGTCCATACCAAGTACCAATTATCATTCAAGACATAGTCAAGTGATGTAAAGCCATGTAAATTTGACAGTGCAAGACTGGAGTCAACAGAGGGCGTCCAGATCAATTCTATCAGAGCAAACCTCAAGTCTAGTCATGAGTTATTGATGCAAGGTAAACCTCGAGTTAGGTTTCAAGTCACTGTAGAGTGTTCCAACTCAGTCAACTCAGTCAGGGCAACGTCAAACCTCTCGCAACAAGTCTCAAGGCAACTCTCAAGTTATTGAAGACAAGGTCCAGGTCAAATCTGTTGGAGAAAACCTCAAGTTCCAGCCTCGAGTCATTGAAGACGAGTCTAGGTCAAATCTTTGCATCATTCAAGACAAATTCAAGTGATGTAAATTTGACATTATTTGATGTTTCAAGTTAAATCTCAAGTCATTCGCGACTGATCCAAGAGAAAGTTTCAAGCAAAAGTCCAAGTGAAATGTCAAGTCCTCATTTTGTTGACTTAAATCAACTCTAGGTCAAACTGGAGTGCTTACAGTTCAGTGTGTTCAGTAGACGCGTCTCAGAGCTGAATGAGAGGTTTCAGCTGCTGTGTGTAGAGACTGAAGTGTTCCTACTCCAGCGCATCTCTTAATAGGATTGGTGTGAGCAGCAGGAGGTGAGCTTTAAGCTCGTCACCCTAACCTTCACATCCAGGTGATGTTGTTGTTGTTATCGCTGTTATCGTCAATGAAGGACGGACGCTGTTCACGCGCCCACGGACAAGTCTGACCTCTGTAGGTGACGTGAGGAGGGAGGTGGACCTAGTTATGAAGAGATATGGGGGCGCACGGGATGCTCTGCAACACCCCAAAAGAGAAGTTGAGAAGCATGTTTGAATTCTATTTTCCTGCTTAGTCTGACATCTCCTACATCATGCTCCTGAACGATGAAGAGGGAAGATATTGCTGCTGCTCTTTGGTGGAATAGTGACGCTGAAGAACGTTCTGTTGAGCTTTGACAACATCACCCCCTGCCTCTTTGAGGTCTCCTCAAGGGTCTACCACGAAAAAGTTAAAAGACAAAAATGCTGGAGAGAAATAGCGGCGCCACTATAAGCAATCTGGCGACAACTCCTTGCCCAGTCTCTCAAATAAGAGACGGCAAGAGTCCGTGCCACTGTGATTGATAATCTGACATGGTGACCGTCGTACAAAGACAGGAATATCATGTGGTCTGAGTTGTAATGGAACATGGCTGTGACCGTGGACAACAGAAATAATAGATTTCACCCACATACCACAGGGCTAATCAGCTTAAATGTGTGCTATCTTAACCCTTTAACACCAAAGCCTCAAAATGTCCATCTGGACATTTTTCCAGAATAACTTTCTGGCATTTATTTACAATTTACTGCATGTGAAAGTACTATATCAACAATTTAAAATGGGGGGAAAAAAAATGGAAACTATGTTCAAACTCTCTCCTCTCTGGTGACAAAGATGCTGATTTACCGGTAATTACCGTAATAACTATACACATGTTGCAGCTTCAAAGCTTTCAGAAACAGTTGGAATATTTCTCAATAGCACAAACCGTTGCGTAACTACGGTAATGCAAAGTGCATGTGTCGTCTGTGATACGCTCGGTTTTTAAAGGGTTAAGAATGTGTTTGTGGAGTTACTACCTTCCTGTGGACAGCTTTACCATACAAGAAACTGAAGTATGTGTCACTTTGACACTGACTCCCCCTGCACCAGAGTCCCTTAACAAAAGATGTTGGACATGCTATAGTTTGACTTTTTGGTCAAATTTTGTTCGACATACTATACTATGACATTTTGGTCAAATTTTAGACCACATACTGTAGTATGACTTTTTGGTAAAATTTTGGACGACATGCTATAGTTAGACTTTTTGGTCAAATTTTGGACGACATACTATTCTATGACATTTTGGTCAAATTTTGGACATGCTATATTATGACTTTTTGGTCAAATGTTGGACGACATGCTATACTATGACGTTTTGGTCAAATTTTGGTCGACATGCTATACTATGACGTCTTGGTCAAATTTTGGACAACATACTATAGTTTGACTTTTTGGTCAAATTTTGGACGACATATTGTAGTATGACTTTTTGGTAAAATTTTGGACAACACGCTATTGTTTGACTTTTTGGTCAAATTTTGGACGACATGCTATACGATGACTTTTTGGTCAAATTTTGGACGACATACTATACTATGACTTTTTGGTCAAATTTTGGACGACATACTATACTATGACTTTTTGGTCAAATTTTGGGTGACATACTATACTATACTACAACAGGAGTTGTAGTCAGTCCTGCTGCCATTAGACCATTTAATTGTGTTAGTGTGTGACTTCAGTCGTTGAAAACCTTTTCTTGGATTAACACAAAGTTACAGATGAAAACAGAGTTCAAACAACTCTGTTTTCAATCATCAATGGTGTTTAGGAGTGAGTGAGTGAGTGAGTGAGTTTACACAACGCCAACTTCCTGTTTGAGAAGGCTCTCTCACAGTAATGAGAAAGAGAGATTCTCACAATAAATCACACTTAAGATGACAGATTTTTATTAGTTAAGCCTTTTGTTATGTGGCTAACAACTTTTTATTTTTTTTTTTTACTTCTATTGTCTCCAGTGGCAGCCATGTGTCGCTGAGCTTGTGCCTGACTGCACCCGCCTGCTTCAGAGCACAGTCGTCTGTATGTAATATACCGAGTATGTATACATTATATGGCCTCACTTCAACAAACGTCCATTATTGTGATACTTTTGTGAACCTCGGCTTTCAGAGAAGTCGTCTTTAGAGCGCAAAAACAATGTGTTCTGACTTGGCAAAGTCAACGTCAACCCAAATTGAGGCCAGTAGAACACGAGTGACAAAATATTAACGTGTTTTATTTAACAGTTTAAAGACAAGCGCCAACGATTACACTGGCAAAATAACGACAGCGTTTGAAAGTGTCCGATGAGAGACGGAGCGGTTTGAAAAGATCAAGGCTTAGAATACAAAGCTGCTCAAATTCCCTCTTTGACGTCATCCCTCTCTTTCACTGATTGTTATGTCAAATACATTCCAGGTCACTGGAAAGTAACACGCCTTCAGTAATGTTGCCAAAATAAAAGCACAACACGAACGTCGTGGATTGCACAACGATTAAAATACGGCTGGGTTTTTTTTCTGCAGGTTGCCACCGCGGCAGAGCCGGAGGACGACGAGTTGGCGGCAGACGCTCAGAAGAGACGAGAGGTTCTCTCCAGGCGTCCGTCTTACCGGTGAGAAGATGTTCAAAGTAAACAAGAGCATGATGAGCAACACATGTTTTTCTGCCGGTTGTTCTGTTTTTGATGAAGCTCTCCTCTCCCGTCAGGAAAATCCTCAATGAGCTTTCGTCCGATTCGCCGGCGGTTCCTGAAATCGATGAAGAAAAGACAGAGGAGGAGGCGTCGATCTCGAGCGTGGCCTCGTCGCCGCCGTCGTCAGTGCCAACCTCCATCTACCAGACCGGCTCGGGACAATACAGTCAGTACAGTTCAGTGTCAAAATGGAATAATAACATAGTCAAATCACTCAATCGGATTCTTCCAAATGAAATGACGAAGGGGTCACTTAGAAATGTCCTTATTTTTGAAGGAAAAGCACTTCCAATGAATATAACATTAAATGAATCAAAAAACGCCTGGCTTTTAATGTAATATGTACATAGGTGTGTAGAGGCCCATAGTGTTCTAATGGTACATTGTGTTTGCTAATGGCATTAGAAGGCTATTGGATGATTAGAAAACCCTTGAAAACCCTTGTGCAATGAGCTGAAAACAGTTTTGCTGGTTCTTTGACGTAAGGGCAAAGTTATTATTTGGAATAAAAATCATTATTTCTAATCTTGTCAATGTCTTGACGATATTTTCCATTCATTTTGCAACTCTTTTGATGAATAAAAGTGTGACTTTTAATGGAAAACACAAACAAAATTGTATAGGTGACCCCAAACTTTTGAACGGCAGTGTATTTCCGGGGCTTAGGTCAGAGTTCACCGTTCCAAACCATTACGTGGTGGAGCTGAACTTGGTGGGAAATGCATGGATAAATATAAACCCACTTACATATTTGTGTTTTCCGCCTCAAAAATGTTGGAGAAAATTGGAATAAACCGATTCTCGCATTCACCCTGTTGGTCCAAAATGTTACGGTTTCCTTCTCAGGTCACTCTCCACCTTCCGTTTGCTAGTTTTTGTGTAATTTTGCCAACCAACAGCTCATAAAAGTGAATGCAACCACTGCTTTATGGTTTAAGAGTTGACACTGATGTCAACCCTGATGAAAAACCCATTTTGGAAACTTCCCGTACTCTAACATTCTGGTGCTTTTCTACCACACAGTTGCTATCAGTCAGGGCCGAGCCATCCAGCTGAGCCGTCCTGAAGTTGAAGCCCTTCAGGGGGCTCAGACCCTCACGGTGGCCAACTCTGCCACGACGCAGTCTGGGACCACCGTCCTGCAGTCTGCCGACTCGCCGCAGCAGTTCTACATCCAGGGAGGACAGGTCCTCATTCAAGGTTAGGCGCCGGGCGACTGGTTTTCGGTGGAAATTGGGCTCTGACACTGCAAACACCCCCGTCCTTCAGCTGGGTAGAGCTCAGTTAATGCCTGGGAAAGTGGCTTAAAGTTTCACCTGAGAGACGAGGCGGAAAAAACGAGGGAATGTCGCACTTTCTGTTTTGGCTGTAAACACGGGATTACACAGTGTACACACACATGAAACCACTTTGTGAAAAGCGAGCGATGTGCCGCACTCTTTTTCACAGCTTTACGAGGCAGCTGCATGTACTACATGGAATACAGATACTGGAAACGATACTGCTTATCAATGCTTTTCTATCATTTTGAGAATTTTCATTTTAATACTTATATTTGGGACTCTGGAGGCCCTATGAGTCGGCAAAGTTTGAAAAAACACGTCATGTTTTTGTGGTCCGCCTCAGTCTAAGTACAGGAGATAAAACACGCGATGTTGACTTTTGACTGTTTGACTTCCGCTTTGTCCCTAAAAAACGCGGGAGTGGAGGCGAGGGCAATAGTATCTGGAAGAGCCGAAGTGTTCTATTCTTGGCTGCACAGTGCAGCACAGAGTTCTACACAAACTTCCAGCCTCAGAGGATTTACATTTTATATATGACTGCAATGTGCCGGCTAGAGTCGGCAAATGATGGCTTTTCCGAATGCTAACTGTTAGCTGTTAGCTGCCGGGGGCCTCAGTGACGCTATTGTAGTTTCCTGTGTCTCATTTGCATATTTAAAGAGACAGGCACTCAAAAGCGAGCGTTCTGAACAGGGCTGTTTTGGCAGAGTGATTGAACTGCTGTGGTGCTTCATCCTGAAGGTATTTTGACCAAAGCATGTCACAGACATGTTCATTAGGACACCAGGGAACTAGGTCAGCTTGGAGAAATAGGGCATAATATGAGTCCTTTAAGGTCAAGTCTGAGACTGAGACAGAGAAAGCCAACAGGAACACAATGAGCAAACAGGAAGACGTCTCTGAGAGAAGCAGTCTCTGTGTTTACGGACATCTGCCTCGACTGGTTTGAGGGAGGAGAGGGAAGGGAAGGGGGTTAGTGAAGGTAGTGAGGTGGGAAACAAGCACTAATAACAGTGAGAGACATAATGAATTCAAACACATTCAGTGAAAAATCCAAAGCAGAAACTCTAGGACACAAGTAAGGACATATCACATTATATAATATCTATGGATGACACATGTGATCTGCTCCTAAGAATAACAACAATCTATAGACGCGGCGAGAGCTCGACACTCAAACGCAAATCAATTTAACAACTCCAGTTCGACACAAATCATGTGTCAAACACATCAAATGAGCCGAGACGCGAACACGAAAGTGTGATTTTCTTCACATAATTCATTTCAACACTTTTTTTTGATCTCTCGTCTGTGACACGAAAAAGACTCTCAGACAAAAATCTCGACCTCGTTATGCTGCATCAGATTGGCGGCGGCGTGTGCGTTAACGTCTGTTCCTGCTGTCATTACTGGAAATGTGAAATGTGTCACTTCCTGTGATGCAAGCAAACAGCAAATGTGGTCATTTACAGAGACTTTTGGCTGAGACCGGTGCTGTGTGTGTGTGTGTGTGTGTGTGTGTGTGTGTGTGTGTGTGTGTGTGTGTGTGTGTGTGTGTGTGTGTGTGTGTGTGTGTGTGTGTGTGTGTGTGTGTGTGCTATATAGAAATACAACCCAAACAGCCCCGTTATCCTCTGTGTTTATTCATTTGAAACACAAATGTCCTTATTAACCATTCACCAGTGGCCTCACACACGAAATTCAGCCTCATTAGGACCAGGCTTTGCTGTTCACTGTGTCCTCACAAGGTCAATGTTTATGCCGTTAAAGGTCCTAAAGAGGTCACACACACACACACACACACACAATACAAAGTCCTGTCAGGGCGCTTCAACAGTTTGCACAGCAGCCACTTGGGACACAATATCCTCTTGTTTGTTGAACGTCTCTCTCTCTCTAGTTGCGTCACTCGTGCTAAAAATACAACCCTCCACTACCAATCGCTCCCTCCCTGCACACATTGTGTTTCTCTACTTCAGCGTCTGATCCACAGGAGGAGGAGGGAGGAGGGAGGAGGAGGAGGAGGGAGGAGGAGGAACTCTAATCCAGCGTGTTTTACTGACTTCAGCGGGCAGCAGTGATGTCATTGTGATGTCAATGCCTGTAATTGTAATCGGTTACTGCAAAGTTGATGAGTGACCGCTCGGCTGCAGAGAAGCACAGAGAGTAAAGAGTAGTGTGTGGCGGCAGCAGCAGCAGCAGCAGCAGCAGCAGCAGCGAGGAAACAAAAGCAGGCGAGTTTGTTTCAGTGTGCTGGTGGTGTTCTACTGCCGTGGGGCTGGATTATTGGAAACAAGAGATGGCTGTAACCGGGGATGAGACTGAGTCAGGTAGAGTTTCTCACTCACCGTATACACTTTTTCGTGTTATGATCGGAACAGAAATCCAGCATCTGTCTTTATAATAGGAATAATAAGTCATCCTGAGTTCCTTTTTTTTTTAACTCTGCTCATGTTGTTGTTGTTGTTGTTGTTTTTGGGGAAACTCGGGAATAATCTGAGTTTCGTAAGAGAGCGACGAGTTAGAGCAGCAGCAGCAGCAGCAGCTGTCTCTCTCTCTCATTTCAACAGATAAGACACTTGTGAAACAGATCGAAACAAGACCGGTAAGTTTGTTACTGTCACTCTACCGTGCCTGCCGCTCTGTATCCTGCTGTCGTGCTGACACACTCACACACACACACACACACACACACACACACACACACACACACACACACACACACACACACACACACACACACACACACACACACAGGGTAAATTTTGAGGACATTAGAAGGACTTTTAACTTTAAAAAAAATCAGTGTTCTGGTCATCAGTGTGAAATTATTCACACACACACAAACAGAGTCTGATCTCTGAACTAGTCCAGTGGTTGTCAGGCAGAAAGGGAGGGAGGGGAGGGGTTGTGTGTGTGTGTGTGTGTGTGTGTGTGTGTGTGTGGTGGGGGGGTGGGGGGGGTGGGGGTTAAGATAGTCGTCAGTTTGACGTCACTCCAGTTTCCTGGAAGAGAAACCAAGCAGGAGAGGGAGAATGCAGAAAGGGCGAGTGAGACGCACAAGCTGTCGTCAGCACGGTCGCTGTGTTATCACAGTGTGTGTGTGTGTGTGTGTGTGTGTGTGTGTGTGTGTGCGCGCGTGCGCGTGTGTGTGTGTGCAGGAAAGAGGCGGAGAAAACTTCTCAGGAACAAAAGTGAAGAAGAGAAACTGACGGAGGCAGAAGAGAGAGACGGTTAACAGTTGACTCATTGTTTACACCAGAGAAATGACACACACACACGCACGCACACACACACAGAGCTGCTTTTCACTCACTCATTCACTCACTCGGTGACACACACACACACACACGCTCTGCGGTGGCGAACATGATGACGTCACTGAGTGAAATGACCTGTTGGGACCTGTGGCAAGTGTCAAAGCACACACACACACAAACACACACACACACACACACACACACACACACACACACACACACACACACACACACACACACACACACACACACAATAATAACCATTAAAGGCTGCAGGTGTGTCATGCTCACGTTGTGTAAAGGGGATAAAAAGACACAACAGTCAAAACAAGCAGACGTCACAATACTGCGATAAACTCGGAACAATCGTTTTTGTGCATAACTCGCCTGTTCAAAAGAGCTTAATCACTGTAAATTCACCTTCTCTGTTGTTTTATTGTACTGTTTTGTCTCTGTAAAGTGTCCTTGAGTGCGTTTAACATTAAATAGAAATGTATATATTTTATTATATGTATTGTATATATATGTATATATATATATATATATATATATATATATATATAATGTATATATATATACAATAGTAAGATACAATTTGTGTTTTTTCTCCAACAGTGTAACAAATAATCTTCTCCCACAGCAAGACTCAGCGAAAAATACTGTTTTATTTATTTCACTTTTTATTGTTGTTTTTTGCAGTCTGTGTGTCGTCAAACATTCAAACACTTGCAGACTTTGACTTGTGTGCGTTTTGTACAAGCTAACAGTTTAACATTCTGAGACGACAGCGTGGTTAATGTTTTGTCACGTGTTTAATCAATGTCTACAGTGTTTTTTTTTTAAAGCAGTAGTTGAGGTTTATGGGTATTTTTGAAGTTGATGTATTGAGTATTGAGTCGTTGAGTATTTTTGAAGTTGAGGTATTGAGTATTGAGTATTTTTGAAGTTGAGGTATTGAGTAGTTGAGTATTTTATAAGTTGAGGTATTGAGTATTTTTGAAGTTGAAGTATTAAGTAGTTGAGTATTTTTGAAATTGAGGTATTGAGTAGATGAGTATATTTGAAGTTGAGGTATTGAGTAGTGTAGTAATTTAGTATTAGTATAATTATAGTATTACATATTATATAACATAGAAGTTGAGGTATTGAGTATTGAGTAGTTGAGTTATTGAGTTGTTGAATATTCTTGAAGTTGAGGTATTGAAGTGTTGAGTATTCTTGAATTTGAGGTATTGAGTGGTTGAATTCTTGAAGCTGAGGTACTGAGTATTTGGCTATTCTTAAATTTGAGGTATTGAGTAGTTGAGTATTTTAGAAGTTGAGGTGTTGAGTAGTTGAGTATTCTTGAAGTTGAGGTATTGAGTAGTTGAGTATTCTTGAAGTTGAGGTATTGAGTAGTTGAATTCTTGAAGTTGAGGTATTGAGTAGTTGAGTATTCTTGAAGTTGAGGTATTGAGTAGTTGAATTCTTGAATTTGAGGTATTGAGTAGTTGAATTCTTGAAGTTGAGGTATTGAGTTGTTGAGTATTCTTGAAGTTGAGGTATTGAGTAGTTGAATTCTTGAAGTTGAGGTATTGAGTAGTTGAGTATTCTTGAAGTTGAGGTATTGAGTATTTTTGAAATTGAGGTATTGAGTTGAATTCTTGAAGTTGAGGTATTGAGTAGTTGAGTATTTTGAAATTGAGGTATTGAGTAGTTGAGTATTCTTGAATTTGAGGTATTGAGTTGTTGAATTCTTGAAGTTGAGGTATTGAGTAGTTGAATTCTTGAAGTTGAGGTATTGAGTATTTTTGAAATTGAGGTATTGAGTTGAATTCTTGAAGTTGAGGTATTAAGTAGTTGAGTATTTTTGAAATTGAGGTATTGAGTAGTTGAGTATTCTTGAATTTGAGGTATTGAGTTGTTGAATTCTTGAAGTTGAGGCATTGAGTAGTTGAGTATTCTTGAAGTTGAGGTATTGAGTAGTTGAGTATTCTTGAAGTTGAGGTATTGAGTAGTTGAATTCTTGAAGTTGAGTATTTTTTGAAGTTGAGGTTTATGGGTTTGTTTGTTTTTTACACATAATTTTTCACCCAGTGAACATTTTCACAAATTCCCCCATAATTGCTGCTGTTATCTGGGGGAAAAACTACAGTTAAAAAGGTGATTTTAATTCAGTCACAAACAGAATTCTATCCATCAATACAAATGAATTACATAAAAATAGTTTGGTCATTTGCGTGCAAACACTTGTTTACAAGGACAGTGGTCGTACAGAGGAAGTCCATCTTTTCAGACAGGAAGGAGAGCAGGATCACAAACAATGTCGGCTGAAGTCGCTGTTGAAAAACATCCTCCGGTGAAATTCATCCCTGTTTGCTGTGTTTTTCAGCGGAGAAAATACCAGAGCGTGTGATTGAATTAGACGCATAATAAAAAACCCAGTGAGAGCTGAAAATAAGTCGTCTGTTTCCTTTCATTCATTCTGTCATCACATGTCATAGTAAACGAGGGATGAAGCCAGAAAACGGTTAACAAAGTTAAAGCAATCGGAGCTCTAACGCTGTTGTTTCTTTTTTTTGGTCTGTCTCCTCTCGCAGCTGCCACTGGAGACATCCCTGCCTACCAGCTGCGGTCGCCCAACTCTGGCCTCGCCCAAAGCATCGTGATGGCGGCGTCTCCGGGCTCCATGCAGAACCCGACGTCCCACCACGCTGAGGAAATCACCCGCAAGAGGGAGGTCAGGCTGATGAAGAACAGGTACGGGGGAAGTCAAAGGAGAATTCGCATTTAAGAAGCTAAAAATGCTTCTTAAATAGATTAATAGATTATCAAAATAGTTGACGAATACTCGATTAATTGTTTCGGCTCCAACGAATACAAAATGTACAAAAGTACCCCCGCGGAAAATCCCTTCCATAAGACTGGACATATTCTCACTGTTTAACCATGAGTTTACGATAAATGTGTTGTGTGCTACCTGCGTATTCCACTAGGGGGCACACCACAGAGCTCAAAATACACTGTGCTTATAGCTAAATTACGCGACTGTCGTATCTTGCGGACATTTGCATTTCTGAGGACGTGCACAACTGACTGAACTGAACAGTGTGTTTATACGCGGCAGCCATGCGTGTTGTGTCCACGTGTACGAGCTAGCAGCCAGATTATCTCTGGCCTAGTAGTCTGGAGTTTGAAAAACACATGACACCAAAACAAAAAAGTAATCTTAGCATCTTACTGTAAATATATATATATTAGTGCAGGGGACGTTGTTAACGCATGACGTGTTTCCATGACGACTGACCGGAAAAAAGACGTGCATGACGTCACGTTTACCAGTTAGCTTCGTTAGCTGCGTTAGCTCCTTTAGCGCCGTTAGCGCGCCTACAGTCGAAACTGGAGCGAAAAAGAGCAGCGCTACAAATAACTAGCGTACCTGTGTACTGCGTATGTGTGCCTCTGTTTTTAAAGTTTAGCGTTACTTTAGAGACTCATTTTAACAATCGGAGTCGCGTAAACATGATGTCACATGCGTTTTTTTCTGGTCAGGCGTCATGGACATGAGCGATTGTCCCGAGCAAATGTGCTCTTCCCAAGGCTTTTGCCAACAAATCCTGGACGACAGCCTTTAAACAAACATCTGCTCCGCTGTTTTGTTGCTTTGTTAACATTTTCATCCCAAGGCCTGAGTTAAGTTACGATCAAACGACCCAAACATGTTTTCTCTCTCTCTCTTTCTTCTCCAGGGAGGCGGCGCGCGAGTGCCGCAGGAAAAAGAAAGAGTACGTCAAATGTCTGGAAAACCGCGTGGCCGTGCTGGAAAACCAAAACAAGACCCTGATTGAAGAGCTGAAAGCGCTGAAGGACATTTACTGCCACAAAGCTGAGTAGCAGCGGCTGTTTTGCGGTCACATGCAGAGGACGGTGCCGTATTTTTTATTTTATTTTTTCAAACAAAACAAGAGAAAAAGAGAGAAGGAAAACTCGGAAAACAACAAAAAAAACTGCTTTGACCGCCATCGTGTGTCCGCTCGCTCAGGCCTGGTTTACGGCTAATCCACAAGTGTCCCGGATGGACGTCGCGCTCTTGTTTTATTAGCTTGTGCTCTTGTGCATGTGAAGACTCGTGTGTCGTCGTGACACAGACACACACACACACACACACACACGTGCGTTCACGCTTTTGCTTTTGCCGCCGCTGGGCGTTGTGCATGGGCACGACCAGAGAGAGAGCGGAAGAAGAGGAACAGGAAGAGGAAATACAGGTGCTTCCTGAAAAATGCACAGAGATTACGAAAGAGCCCCAGCGAGTTTCGGCGAGGTCGGACGAAATGCACAAAAAAAAAGAAGAAGAAGCTGCGCAAGATCCAGCAGCAGCAGCTGCAACCAGGCAACTCCATCATCGTCATGACATTTTGTGTTATTTAGGCCTCTGGTCTTAATTGTTTCATGCATTCCTTTTTTTTTTTTTTTGGCAAAAACACAATTAAGGAGAAAACATCCTCAAGCCTTTTGTCCATGAAGCCATTTCCTGGATTTAATGAACCTGTTTCCAGTTTGCGCAGACAGACTTGATCGGATTAAACTTTTCAGAAAAGAAACAACGAGTGATGTAAGAAAAAAAAACAAAGTTCAAGATTTTTTAAAGGAAAAAAAACAAACGATATATATTTCAAGGCCGATGTCTTCTATGAAATTGAAGTGAGTCGTGTGACTGAGCACAAAAGCACAGAAAGGACCAAAGCGTCGTTAAAGAGAACTACAAATTATATTTAATTGTGTTTATTGTAAAGAATTTCACTCCAAGAGTAAAACCACATGTTACCGATTAACTGTATAATGATAATAATAATATTAATAATATTAATAATAATAATAATAATAATAATAATAAAGAAGATCAATCCAAAACTGAAAAACCTCAGTTTCAAAATAAAAGTTGTGCTTTTACCGTCACGCAAGCTTCAGTTGCTTTTTGTTTCCTTTCAAATGAATGGAGATCCATTGTGGATTAAAAAAGCTGTATTTTGATATTGGCGACATGTTAAAATGCTCTGTTTAAAGGGTGATGCCAATTGTTTTTTTTTATGTTGAGACATTTTTATTTTATTTTATTGATTATAAAACTTTTTGTGTTCATGTTTTTGTTGTTATTGGTGGTAATGAAGTTAACAAATGGCTTTGCTTTCTTCTCTTGTTTCAGTCGAAGTAGAAGCGGAGTTTGTTCCACTGAATAAGTTTTATTGTTAGAAAGCGATCGGAGGAACTCCAACTTTTCATCCCGGTGTACTTCCTTCCTTCCTTCCTTCCTTCCTTCCTTCCTTCCTTCCTTCCTTCCTTCCTTCCTTCCTTGTTTGAATTGTAAAATAAAAAGTATTTTTGTTTATCTAATAAAATATTCATATGTGACATGTGATTGTGACTCCAGGTGCTTGTAAATCCAAAATAAATCAGGGTAGTATTAAGTAGTATTTATATAAAAAAAAAAATATATTTTAACACAAAGGAAAATGGAAGAAATCTGTCCACAGAGGATGTGTGATGGATGTTTTGTGTCCAAATCAAAGATAAAGAAGAAATATATGATATTTAAGTGCACACACAGCAGTATTGGTATATGTAGACTCATAACAATTCAAATTAATAAAGTTGCGGGAGTTAGTATTGCTAAATTTCAGTGTTTGACTTCTCTGTTGGGAGTTTATCAGTTTTTCTTTCGTAGAATTACCTCCACACACAACCACAACATATATACAACATATATACATATATTTTATTTATTGGTGTAGATCATTATTTGCCAAACTTTCTATAGTTGGTTATTATTTTATGCATGTTATTAAAAACACACACACACACACACACACATATATATATATATGGGACAATTTGTTTGGGGGACCCCCCCCCCAAAAAAAATCTCCCACGACCCATCTGTGGGCCCCGACCCACTCTTTAGGAACCACTAGTTTAAATAAACAGTAGAATAAATATTCTATAAACTACCTAACTAACTATCTATAAACCATATATCTATAAAGTGGCTAGCTAACTATCTATCAACTAGCTAGCTATAAACTGGCTAGCTAACTATACACAAGCTGGCTATCCATCAACCAGCTAGCTAACCATGCATAAACTGGCTAGCTAAATATATCTATAAACTAGGGGACCGTACCTATGTTCCCCGGGTCCTATGTTCCCTGCTTTGTATGTGACCAGGAAACATAGGACCCTTTCTCAAACCCTAACCCTAACCCTACCCTTTTTCAAAAAAGGGTCCTATGTTCCCCTGTCACATACAAAGTGGGGAACATAGGACCTTTTTTGGAAAAACGGGGAACATAGGACCCGGGGAACATAGGTACGACCCCTAAACGAGCTATAAACTATCATGCTAACTATCTATAAACTACCTATCCACAAACCATATATCTATGAACTGGCTAGCTAAATGTCTATTAATTCACTAGCTATAAACTGGTTAGCTAACTATATATAAGCTGGCTATCCATTAACCAGCTAGCTAACTATATATAAACTGGCTAGCTAACTACCTATAAACTAGCTAGCTAACTATAAACTATCACGCTAACTATCTATAAACTACCTAGCTAACTATCTATAAACCATATATCTATAAACTTTATTTATTGGTGTAGATCAGTGTGTTAATTACGTTTTCCCTTTAAAGGGAAAACCTAGATTTTAGGGAGATGGACCCGAATGCAGAGCAGGACACAGGTGAGTATATATATAATAATAATATTTATTAAAAACGAAAACATAAATATATATATATATATATATATATATATAAACACAAATACACGCGCTAGAGAGGGTGTAGAATGTGACAGTATAAGAGAGAGTGAAACAGCAGCAGACCAGATCCTCAGCGACTCCTTCGTGGCAAACACAGTTCGTTCTTTCACGTTCCCACGGAACGGACTCACTCGAGGTGTACAGCGAGGAGGGTTTGATGATCCACGAAGGTTGAGGAGAGGTGAAGCAGCGTCGTCGTGGTGGAAGAGACGAATGCGGTAGAGAAGAACAGGAGTAGGCGATTCCAGGAGTGGTAGGAAATCCGCGGAGACTCTGTGTTCTTCTCTCGGCAGGAGACGTAGAGACCTGAATATGGAGATTGAGGTGAGTACTGGAAACGTCAGGAATTCTAGTAGCGTAGTATGAAAGCATTTACCAGCTAAGCGAAAACGTGGAACTGACACCAGAGAGACGCGAAGTCCCGCCTTATATGCCCGGATGATTGCTGATCAGGCGCAGCTGGGCAGGAACTGCGCAGGTGGACGTCATCTCTGGCGTCATATGGGAACTGGGTCAACCACGCCCCCTGCAGGGTGAACACAGAGAGAGAAGAACAGGGAGCAGCAGGCAAAACAACAATAAAAACAGAAGCCATGAAATGTGGATCGTGACAGTACCTCCCCCTCAACGGGCGCCACCTGGCGCCAAGGCAGGAACATCTGGGTGGTCACGGTGGAAGTCCTGGATCAGCGTCTGGTCCAGGATGAAGTGGCGTGGAACCCATGACCTCTCCTCCGGACCGTACCCCTCCCAATCGGCCAAGTACTGGTGTCCTTGGCCGCGTCTGCGAATATTCAAAATTCGGTTAACTGTGAAGGCCTCACTGCCTTCGATCATCCTGGGTGGTGGAGGGGGGTCAGAGGGAGGGGACAGATCCGACTCGATCACAGGTTTCAGGAGTGACACATGGAACGTCGGGTGAATCTTCAGGGATTGGGGTAACTTGAGGCGAACGGAGGTGGCGTTGATGACCTTGTCAACTGGGAAGGGGCCGATGAACTTCGGAGCCAGTTTTCGGGATTCTACCTGTAGAGGGAGGTCCTTTGAAGAGAGCCATACCTTTTGGCCAGGTAAGTATTCAGGGGCGGGGATGCGATGGCGATTAGCTTGCTTCTGGGATTGGAGTGAAGCCTTTTCGAGGGATGCTCTGACCTCCACCCACACAGCCTGGCAGCTTTCCATGTTGGCCTGGACTGACGGAACCGCTACCTCCCTCTCCTGGAAGTCGAAGAGTGGAGGCTGGTAGCCCAGGGAAGCCATAAATGGGGAGACGCCAGTAGAAGCTGAGGTGAGAGAATTGTGTGCATATTCTATCCATGGGAGGAAACTGCTCCAGTCTTCAGGGTGGCGAGTGGTGACACAACGTAGCGCCACTTCCATGCTCTGATTTGCTCTTTCTGTTTGGCCGTTGGACTGTGGATGGTATCCGGATGAAAGACTGACGGACGCCCCCAGTGCCGCACAAAAGGCCTTCCAAACCTGGGAGGAGAATTGGGGCCCACGGTCTGAGACGATGTCCATAGGGAAACCATGGATCCGGAATACGTGTTGGACCAACGTCTCGGCTGTTTCCATGGCAGAGGGGAGGGCGGGGAGGGGGATATAATGAACCGACTTGGAGAAACGGTCTACGACAGTGAGGACAGTCGTGTTGTTATTGGAGGGGGGAAGTCCAGTGACGAAATCAACGGCGATATGAGACCAGGGGCGATGGGGAATGGGAAGGGGATGCAGGAGTCCAGCAGGCGGGCGGTTCGATGACTTGCCTCTAGAACAGATGGGGCATGCTGAGACGAAGGTGGCGACATCCAGGGACATGGTGGGCCACCAGAAGCGTTGTTTCAGGAATTGGAGTGTGCGCGCAGAACCAGGATGACAAACCAGTCTAGAGGAGTGACCCCATTGGAGAACTTCCGAGCGGGTAGCCTCTGGGACGAAGAGGCGGTCAGGAGGTCCTCCTCCGGGATCAGGTTCGGTCAGCTGGGCCTCACGGACTCTTGTCTCCACAGGCCATGTAGCAGCGCCCAGAATGCAAGACGGCGGCAGGATGGTCCCAGGTTCCAGCTCCGGAGGATCTGGTGAGTAGAGTCGAGAAAGTGCATCAGGCTTCACATTCCGGGAACCAGGGCGGAAAGTCAAAGAAAACTTGAAGCGGCCTAGGAACAGAGCCCAACGAGCTTGGCGAGAGTTCAGGCAACGGGCGTTCTGGAGGTAGGCCAAGTTCTTGTGGTCGGTCCATACTATGAAAGGTTGGGCGGTCCCCTCCAGCCAGTGTCGCCATTCTTGTAGTGCCAAGACCACGGCCAGGAGTTCCTTATTTCCAACATCGTAATTCTTCTCCGCAGGGGATAACCGGCGACTGAAGAAGGCGCAGGGGTGGAGTTTCTGGTCGTTGTGGTCTCGCTGGGAGAGAACCGCCCCTACCCCGGTGTCAGAAGCGTCGACCTCGACACGAACTGGAGCTCAGGATCCGGGTGGGAGAGGATAGGGGCTGAGGTAAACATCTCCTTGAGGCGGAGGAAAGCAGTCTCGGCATCATTGGACCACAGGAACGCCTGTTTGGGAGAGGTAAGTCTGGTAAGAGGTTCAGCAATACGACTGTAATTCTTTATAAATCTTCTGTAGAAATTAGAAAAACCCAAGAAGCGTTGTAGCTGCTTCCGGGTGGTGGGTGTCAGCCAGTCCTTGACTACAGAGATCTTAGTAGGATCTGGTGCAAGACTGCCTTGCTCAACAATAAATCCGAGAAATGGTACAGATTTTGTGTGAAACATGCACTTCTCGGCCTTCACAAACAGTTTGTTTTCTAAGAGTCTCTGTAAAACTAGTCGGACATGCTGGACGTGTTCCTCTTCAGTCTCAGAAAATATCAGGATGTCGTCCAGATATACGAAGAGGAATTTGTCCAGCATGTCGCGCAAAATGTCATTAGCCAGGTGTTGGAATACTGCAGGAGCGTTAGTGAGGCCAAAAGGCATGACTAGATATTCGAAATGTCCCATGGGAGTGTTAAACGCCGTCTTCCACTCGTCCCCCTCTCTGATGCGAACCAGGTGATAAGCATTGCGCAAGTCGAGCTTGGAAAAGATTCTGGCCTTACTGAGGGGGTTAAAGGCGGCGTCTAGAAGAGGGAGGGCGTAACGATTGTTCACCGTTATATCATTTAGCCCACGATAGTCAATGCATGGACGAAGGGATCCGTCCTTCTCGACGAAGAAAAATCCTGCCCCTACAGGAGAAGATGAGGGGCGAATGAGACCTGTAGACAACGACTGGTTGATATAGTCATTCATGCTTTGATGTTCGGAGCGTGAGAGGTTGTAGAGTCTTCTGGAAGGAAGAGTGGCGCCAGGAAGGAGATAATTGGCGCAGTCGTAAGGACGATGAGGGGGTAACGAGAGGGCCCGATCCTTGGAGAATGCCTCAGCCAGGTCGTGATAACTCTCTGGGACGCCGGAGAGGTCGGGGGGCACTGGTGGGACGCCGGAGAGGTCGGGGGGCACTGGTGGGACGTCGGCCGTTCTCTGTGGTGAAGGTTGAGCAGATCTGAGGCAGCGGGAATGGCAAGGAATACTCCAGCTGGACAACCAACCCAAGGACCAGTCGAAGGAGGGGTTGTGAAGGGACAGCCACGGAAGACCCAGGATCACTGACGCGGAGGAAGCCGGAATGAGGAACAATTGGATCTCCTCGACGTGGTTTCCAGACAAGACCAAGGTGAGGGGAATGGTGCGAAGAGTCACTTCAGCCAGCCGATTGCCGTTGAGGTCCGAGATGATCTTGGGTTGCGGCAGGGAGATCGTAGGGATGCCAGCCTGTTCTGCCAGATGCGTGTCGATGAAGCTTTCGTCGGCTCCGGAATCCACCAGGCATGTGGTGGAAAAACAGTCCTGGTTCCAGCGAAGTTGAGCCTTCAGGGAGACCCGGGTAGGTGCAGGACAGGAGATGGTCCTGCTCACCAGCACTCCTGCGTGCGCTGGTGAGCTCAGGCTTTTGGGCGATGTGGACAGTACGACATGACGTGACCAGCCTGTCCGCAGTATAGGCAAGCTCCGGACTGTAACCGTCGTCTTCTCTCCGTGGGCGATAAACGTGTTCGCCCCAGCTGCATGGGTTCAGGAAGGCTAACCACGTTAGCAGAAGGGAAAGGCAGAGAAGAAGAGACGGAAGAATGTGGGGTATCTGGGGTACGAACAGTAGGGTGACGTCGTCTATCCATTCGTCTTTCACGGAGTCTACAGTCAATTTGAATAGCTAGTTCGATTAACACTTCAAGATGGGGTGCTATATCGCGAGTAGCTAATTCGTCCCGTAGTTCGTCTGTAAGCCCACGTAGGAAAATGGCCCTTAAAGCCGCGTCATTCCACCCACTCTCAGATGCTAATATGCGAAAACTGACGGCAAAATCAGCGGAAGATGAGTTACCTTGTTTCAATGAAAGTAGTTGGTTTGAAATGTCACTATTATGAAACGCTTGGTCGAAAACCCGGTTCAACTCCGTAGAAAACGTAGTATATGAGATGGAGCGGTGGTGATCATCTCTAAGGAAGGCCGTGGCCCACTGAGCGGCTCTACCAGTTAGCAGGTTTACTACAAACGCGATTCTAGCATGACTTGTAGGGTAAGTGCTAGGTTGTAGGTCAAAAACAAGTGAGCATTGAAACAAGAAACTCGCACATTTATTAAGTTCCCCCGAAAATCGTTCGGGGGTAGGAACAAATGGTTCGCGGGAAGCTAGCGCGGGGGCTAACGTAGGGGTAACTGGTGGAGAAGGAGCAGGCAGTGGAACAGGTAACCCGGAAGTTAGCAGCGGCTGAATGCTAGCGGTTAGCTCACGAACGGCGGTAGCTACGTCTCTTAGCAGGCCCTCGTGTCTGCGTATGGCCTCACCGTGAGAAGCTAACGCCTGGTGTATCAAATCCCTGTCTGCCGGGTCCATAGTTGGTCAGTTCCAACTGTTACGTTTTCCCTTTAAAGGGAAAACCTAGATTTTAGGGAGTTGGACCCGAATGCAGAGCAGGACACAGGTGAGTATATATATAATAATAATATTTATTAAAAACGAAAACATAAATATATATATATATATATATATATATAAACACAAATACACGCGCTAGAGAGGGTGTAGAATGTGACAGTATAAGAGAGAGTGAAACAGCAGCAGACCAGATCCTCAGCGACTCCTTCGTGGCAAACACAGTTCGTTCTTTCACGTTCCCACGGAACGGACTCACTCGAGGTGTACAGCGAGGAGGGTTTGATGATCCACGAAGGTTGAGGAGAGGTGAAGCAGCGTCGTCGTGGTGGAAGAGACGAATGCGGTAGAGAAGAACAGGAGTAGGCGATTCCAGGAGTGGTAGGAAATCCTCGGAGACTCGGTGTTCTTCTCTCGGCAGGAGACGTGGAGACCTGAATACGGAGATTGAGGTGAGTACTGGAAACGTCAGGAATTCTAGTAGCGTAGTATGAAAGCATTTACCAGCTAAGCGAAAACGTGGAACTGACACCAGAGAGACGCGAAGTCCCGCCTTATATGCCCGGATGATTGCTGATCAGGCGCAGCTGGGCAGGAACTGCGCAGGTGGACGTCATCTCTGGCGTCATATGGGAACTGGGTCAACCACACCCCCTGCAGGGTGAACACAGAGAGAGAAGAACAGGGAGCAGCAGGCAAAACAACAATAAAAACAGAAGCCATGAAATGTGGATCGTGACACAGTGTTTGCCAAACTTTCTATATTGGGGTATTTTTATATGTAATTGAAAACATATATATATTCATAAATCTTGACTAAAAGGTCAGGAAAAATTGGGACAATTTGTTTGGGGGACCCCCCAAAAAAATCTCCCGCGACCCATCTGTGGGCCCCGACCCACTCTTTGGGAACCACTAGTTTAAATAAACAGGTGCACATTGATAACGTTGCTGTTTGAACACTGCAAAACGTACTTTTCCTGACTGCAGAGTATAATGTTCCTAAGCAAACTGTTGACGGTGATAATAAACATGTGCGTGAATATAAGCAGTTTCCATAGCAACAGTGACGCGTTGATCTTAGAAGAGGTTGGCGGTGCTAAAAGCTGCGATAATAGTGTGTTTTGTGAGTGTCACGCTATACAAATACACCTCGTTATCACGCCGTACCAGACACACAAACATGTACACAACAACAACATGTCTCTGTTTTTCACACATAAACACATTAAAGCACCATTCACCTTCTGACATGGACGTCATTCGCCTGTTTAATCCTCCTAACGTGACCCTTTACACCAAATATTTACCCTCAGAGAGTCTTTTCATACGTGTTCACTTCATTTAAATGCACTTTTTCCACTCAGATGAATAAGGTGGACCAGAATAAAAAAGCCTTGAAACTGCTGTTTGTGAAGAGAAAACACTTTGACCTTCACTGCAGAAGCATCAGTCCACTCCTGTGGAAACGCTGCGTGAATTCCTGCTTCCATGACATTTGAAATGATTTGATTTAATAATTTATGAACCATTCAGCTTCTCTGAGTCAAGAATGAGTCAACGCTCAACTTTTCTATTAACTGGCGCAAATATGAGTCAAATGCTGTTTTTTATACGACACTAAATCAACTGCGTTTACTCTCCTTGTCCTCGGTTTATACTTTTTATGCTCGTAAAAAGAATGCAGATGTGAAGTGTCAGTGTGGGAGTCTGATTAATATTTCATCGTGAAGCCTCTCTAACATCTTTATGGCCTTCAGTCCTGCAAGGCTGCAGTGGAAATTTCCACAGCGAGAGAGTGGCTGAATACAAGCAGGCAGATGAAGCCACTGTCATGACAACATACACACAGAGCCTCAATGAGGCACTGAAGGAGGACAAGGGGGACCTCTGCTGGTCAATGTGCGCAACTGCAACAGAAAAGCTCAATCACTCAATCTATCAATCTACTGGCTAGCTAACTATCTATAAACCATCTATCTATAAACTGGCTAGCTAAATATGTATTAACTAGCTAGCTATAAACTGGCTAGCGAACTATCTATAAACTAGCTAGCAAACTATAAACTATCACACTAACTATCTATAAACTACCAAACTATCTATAAACCATATATCTATAAACTGGCTAGTTAACTATCTATTAACTAGCTAGCTATAAACCAGCTAGCTAACTATATATAAACTGGCTAGCTAACTATCTATAAACTAGATAACTATAAACTATCAAGCTAACTATCTATAAACTACCTAACTAACTATCCATAAACCATATATCTATATCTATATCTATATCTATAAACTGGCTAGCTAACTATATACAAGCTGGCTATCCATTAACCAGCTAGCTAGCCATGTATAAACTGGCTAGATAACTATCTATAAACTAGCTAGCTAGCTATAAACGATCATGCTAACTATCTATAAACGATATATCTATAAACTGGCTAGCTAACTATCTATAAACTAGCTAGCTAACTATAAACTATCACGCTAACTATCTATACACTACCTTACTAACTATCTATAAACCATATATCTATAAACTGGCTAGCTAACTATCTATTAACTAGCTAGCTATGAACTGGCTAGCTAAGCTGGCTATCCATTTACCAGCTAGCTACCTATATATAAACAGGCTAGCTAACTATATATAAACTACCTAACTAACTATCTATAAACCATATATATATAAACTGTCTGGTTAACTATCTATTAATTAGCTAGCTATAAACTGGCTAGCTAACTATATACAAGCTGGCTATCCATTAATCAGCTGGCTAGCTAACTATCTTTAAACTAGCTATAAACTGGCTAGCTAATATCTATAAACTACCTAACTAACTATCTATAAACTATAACATATCTTGTGTATGTGTATATGTAACATAATATGTTACATATACACATACACTAGATAGATTATGGGAGTATATTATACTCCGGTACAGTAAGTGGTGGTGTACATGCTGTAGTATAGACTCCAGTGCAGTAGGTGGCGGTATGCTCCTAACAGATTGTTATCGCGGTCCGCCGGAAAATGCCGAAGATTCTTCTCAAAATGGCAGCCCGCTGTAGTCGCGTCTGACAGACACCGTTAGGTCAAATTGTCAGCTTTAGTGTTGAAAACTGAGCTCAAAGCTGAAAACATGTTTCCAGAAACGTCTCGGTGTGTCACAGCAGCTCTGTCCCCGTTCCCTAAAACCGCTGTCTTGAAGGAATTGAGGCGGTTGTTCGCACATGGCGGAGTGTGCCGTCTGCAGCCCCGGAGACACTTCGGTGTCAGTCGCCGTGTCACAGCCAAGGCTCCCCCTCCGCGTCAGGCCCGGGAGAGAGTGCATATCCCGGGGCTGGAGATGGTCACCTACGGGGACAGGATGCACTATGTGCCGGGGCTGGCGAAGCCCGTGTACCCAGACTGGGAAAAGGACTTTAAAGACCCGAGATATTACAAGTCTCCCCCGCCTGACAAGATGCCGCTGAGCAAAGAGAAACCGTGCTATGTGTTCAACCAGAGGAGCAACATACTGGAAGGTGAGCTTTAATCACAATAAAACACACTTTAGTGGCATTAAACTATTCTGGAACACTGAAACATGGTTGTACACTCACAGTACAGTTCATTAACCACATGGCCATAAGTTTCTAACATAGATTTTTCTAATATCTTATTTACTAAAAGTGGTGTACGTGTGGGCATAGCCTATGGAGGCTACTAAAATACTCACACATAGTCATAGTGCTTGTTTTAGTCATAAGTGGAAAAAAACCCACTGATTTAAAGTGATCAGTCGATTAATTGTCGCCACAGTTTCCAGGAAATCACTTTATCTCTTGATGGGCAATTATTTTCATTCATAGGGCTCGGTAAACAATAAGTCAAACACTAAACCTGTCCAAGTTCAAAATATTCATCCTTCAATTGCTATCAGACATTTTAAAGGTGCATTATGTAATAAATCTAAAGCAACTGGCCATAAAATCCTCCTAATATGTCACAGAGACTCAGGAATAATGTTCATATAACAAACTGAACTCACCTACAACAACAGTACAGACAAAATATTTGCATTAAAAAAAATAATTTGCAGACTGCAAATCATGTTTATGTTTTGAAATCATGTTTTGGCATGTGGCGCCACCTACCGCCGTCTACCAATCATTGCAGTCAGTAGAGTCTCAGCTGCCGAGCAACCACGGGTTGCAAGTTACATCAGGAAACGAAACCTAAAAGACCTCGGTATTTTGAATTTGAATGAAGTAACCGTTTTTGGCCACATTCTTACATATGGCACCTTTAAATAAATAAATGAGTGGAGGGTGCTGGATGACGAGGTGTCTCTGTAAAGTAAGGTCCGAGCCTTGAGTACATATACAAAGCGAGGGACTAATGGTTTTGTATTTAGTAATTATAAAACCATTGAAACTATAAGGATTGAATCTCCTCCTCCTATGAAGTGTTGACATTAATATAGATCACCTCCCGTCTCCCTCTCAGGTGTGCCTCAGGCTCTGTACTTGACCAAAACAAAGCTGATCCCAGGTCTGCCGCCTCAGCTCCTCTCAGCGGTCGAGAATCCCGCCAACCAGATTCCAGATCAGGACGAGCGCGTGCAGAACGCCATCAAACACGCTCGCTTCTGGGACACGACAGAGGAACGGCCGGAAAAAAAGCAATACAGGTAATTCACTCACAGGTTTTTGTTTTTTTTGTCTTTATCGTTAGATCATGGGTGTTTTATTTTCACATAGAATTGGTCGTTTGACGGTTGAGGTTTGTTCCTCTCCAAAACAAACAAATCCATAATGAAGTTGTTAAAAAAAACAAGCCTGAATGATTATGGGGAAAACAATGTGTGATAGCTATTTGATTTGCTACACCACCGTTCAAAAGTTTGGGGTCACCTATACAATTTTTGTTGTGTTTGCCATTAAAAGTCACACTTTTATTCATCAAAAGAGTTGCAAAATGAATAGAAAATATAGTCAAGACATTGACAAGATTAGGAAAATAATGATTTTTATTCCAAATAATAATGTTTCCCTTTGGTCAAAGAACCAGTAAAACAGTTTCCAGTTTTTACTGTGCTAACGCGATTAGCAAACACAATGTACCATTAGAACACTGGAAATGGGCCTCTATACACCTATGTACATATTCCATTAAAAACCAGACATTTGCAGCTAGAATAGTCGTTTACCACGTTAACAATGTATAGAGTGTATTTATGTTTCATTTAATGTTGTATTCATTGAGAAAAAAAGTGCTTTTCCTTCGAAAATAAGGACATTTCTAAGTGAGCCCAAACTTTTGAAAGGTCGTGTATATACTGCAATTGACTCTAGGACACTGTTCACATGATACAGGATGACTCTGAGAAAGCTGCTAACATTTTCTTCTCCCTCTTTCTCTGCTCACCGCTGTCTTCTCTTGTGTTTCTCCCTCAGCAACACTCTGCTCAACAACCTCCTGCACCTGTGTGCAACTCTACAGTCCAGCCACCCGGCCATCGGCAGGAGGATGCTCGCGGAAAAATACTCTTTAGCAGCTACGTGGAAAAGAGGTACACTTTTTTAAAGTATTTTTTGCAGCATTTTCAAAAGTATGATGAGTTAAATGGTTTGTTATTGTCGCTCCCCCCCCTCCTTAAAAGAATAGGAAGATAATTATCTGGAAAAGTGTAATCATGGACCTACAGCGACGTTAACGGACTTCATCTTCTCTTTCTTGTACCAGCTGAGGACCTGTTCCAGATCCGAGGCCAGAATGGTTTACTGCACAGCTGCATGGACCCTCTCCCGGTGGTTTCTGGGAAAGAGGAAGTTGCTGAAACGGCAGGTCACGTCCTGGAATCCCTCTACCCGGTGTCCCCCATCATCGACCTGCAGAAAGTCTCTGTGTATAATGAGGACGTGAACAACACGGGTGAGTTACATTCGGGCTCCGACTCGTCGTTGATCTCTTGGTGTTGTGCGGCTTCCCTCACTTCTGTCGTCCCTCTCGTCCAATCAGGTTTCAGGGATGATTATCCTTATCCTCATATGCACACACTTTACCTCCTGGACGGAGTCGACCCCAACTACTCGGTACCTCGAGAACAGTTCAGAGCCAAAGTTCTCATGTTCGCATTTGGGAACGCTCTGGCCCGAGCAAACAAACTCTATGGGGTAAAGACTCTGACTTCCTGGCAACATGTGCTTATATTAAATATGTAAATCCAGCTTGTTCTTTGCACTAATTATAAATCTTTGTGTGTGTCAGACTCAGCGCGTATTAGATTGTCCTATAACAGTGCAGGCAGTGGGGACCAATGGCAGATTTTTCCAGTTTTTGGTTTTCCAGCTCAACACCACAGATTTTTCAGGAGATGACGGCATTAAGAACCAGGTAAAGCCGTCCGTAGTGTTGTTGTTGTCATTTTTACCCCTAGGTTTGTGACTCAGAGTGTTTTATTACAACCCAAACTTGGAATGGAGAATGAAGTTGAAATTGCCGTTTGCTTCTCTCAGGCCTGGCTGGACGAGGATGTCGAGCTCTATGACTTTGCTAAAGTACGACCGCTGATCAAGAAGAAACAAGTGAAGGTGAGACAGTCACTCAGTATGTTTCCAACACACTACAACAGAGAATCAGTTTGACTTTGTAACACTAGGTGGCAGTATGCCTGCTTTGTCATTGCACCAATTTGATGCTGATTGGGTCTGAAACAGCTGTGGGTATTTAATGGGCTTGATTCTTCTAAGAGTTCTTTAGGCTTCAAAATATTTAAATTCTGTTTCTTTGTCAGTCCAAAAATGCCCCTGCTTTTCTTTGGTGTTCAGGCTTCTTTCATTATTTACGTTTATGGGTCAAAGCCTCATGGCAGGAACGATGGAACCAGTTCAGTTTGGGTCCAGTACTAATTCAACTCCCAACTACATCACCCTGAGTGTGTCAGTCCGATTTGTTTACATGTATTTCAAAGCGGACCTAGACCGGAATTAACGCTGTTTTTTAGTGTGTATCTGCGTCATTACCTTGTTTACGAAGCCCTGAAGTTTCTAAACAAACAGTTCAGCCACTGCTGAGAACGCTGTGTTTTATTGTAATCTCGGGCTCAGCGAGATCTCTGAAAAAAACCCGGTCCGGTTACGTAAACACCGGTTCTCCTGAACAGCGGATCGTCCTGCTCCGGGCACTAGTCCGGGCACATCCGGTTGCGTACATTGAACCGCAGAAGAAGAATAACTTCCGTTGTGGAGGTGTTTCGCGAGCGACAGTGTCTTCTGACTTTGGGTCAAAGTCGTAAAAAATTGTCTGCCGGGGGGAGTCGTGAAGAAGCTATTTTTAAACATTGTTAAAACAATGTTTTGATAATGAGTAGCAGTGCATCCACCGTTCCAGAGGGGGGAGCTGCGCTTCTGAGAGCGGGTGTGCTGAATATGTCACTCCCGGTTATTAGTCAATCACAAGAGAGCTGGGAAGCCTCTACGCTGGCTGGCCAATCACAACACACTCTGTCTTCTGGGTGTGAGATTTATGTCTGAAATATCGCGGCTCAGCACAGCGTCAGAAAAGACAGATTTCTATCGGCTCGTTTACAGCAACTAGGAGGTTTTTGACCAAGTTAATGTATGTAAGTAGACCTCCATAACTCGCATATATGTACAACAGGACCACTCTATGTGACCTTTAAAGTCTGGTTTCAATTTCTCAGCATTCATAACTGCTGTGTGTGTGTGTGTTTTTAACTTTATCTTAAGTGTGGGAGAAGATGAACAGTCTCTGATTAGTCGCCGTGTGTCTCCTTGCAGGTACCAGCTGGTCTGGCCGGGTACAAGCCCGAGACGTTCAACAAGTTCCTGGCCATGTACCTGCACGGAGCTGTATAGAGCTGCTTACCTCCTAATTGTGTGTGTGTGTGTATATGTGTGTATGTGTCTGGTATCTAAACCAGTGTTTTGTCTGCGATCTGACTCTGCAATAAAACTTGTCACTCTCATCTGTGTATGTGTGTGTGTGTGTGTGTGTGTGTGTCAAGTTTTCACAGCTTGTCTTGGTCATGTCGACAGTAATCTGTTTAATTTTTCCAACATACGGATCTAAAGATTTTTATTTTGAAGTGCCACGAGGGAGAACCCTGCACCTTCACAGTAATTCCAGGACATTGTCCATTGAAATTATAGTTTATATTATATATTATATTATATAATATAATTATTAATTATATTATATATACCTGGTTGTACCTTGTTTTATGTTCTCTATAAAAATTATTCATAGTAACAGCACGGAGCAGTGTTTTTAATTTTGATATACCTAGTCTTATTAACAAACACTTAGCATTTTGCATTGGAAACAATGGTTTTATTATTGTCATACTCTGTAATACCACTTGGTGGCAGCAAAGTAACGCGTTTCAGGAAAATGGACCATTATATGATCAGTCTCAATGATCTCTGCACTCACACACACGTATAACCGCATCTGATCTGAACAGGCTTTTCTGTTTTTCTTTTCCAAACACCCCCTCCCCCCCCCTTTTTTTTATACCATAGTTGAGAGGAAGTACTGTTCACAACAACACCTGTCCACGCCCTCGAATGCAGCCTGACACTCACAACAGAATAACACACTGACCTGAACACGCACGCAAACGCACACACACACTGTTTTTATCTGCATAGTGAAGCTTTAACATGCACGCTTTAAAAGTGCGTAAAGTTAGTCATACACAGACAGGATGTCGTTTCCTTTGCCTTCAGTGCTAAAATAAATTTTTTACTGAATTAATGTAATAATTACATTTATATCATGAAAAGTTGTTTTTCTTAATATTTCAGGGTCTCGGTATTAGTATTCGTCGATTCAAGTAATTTTTTCCCCCACTTAAATTGCCGATCGTAAACTTTCAAACGCCGTGTTGGCTCGTGAGGCTTTTATTTTGAAAGTGTGTCACCGGAACACCACTCGCCATTCCACGCAGTCCGTGATTCGTCAGTCGCCGCAGCCGCTGTTCTTCTGTTCGGTTTGTTCCACTCAACTTAATGGACACTAAAACTATAACGTCTCGTTTGTTTGTGTCGCTGGTGTGAACTCCACTAGCTAACACGAACAGTGACAACAGTAAAACTCACTGTGTCTGTGCGCGCTCGCGTGCGTGTGTGTGTAGTTATTTTTGTCGTTTTCCTGGATTAAAGAACGGTAAGATAGTTTGAAGTTCGTCAGTCGACATAAATAACACGGTGAGTACAATATACTTACATGTAAAGCAAAGCTACTACATATGTACCATTAAGGTTAGCTGTTCTGTGGTGCTATATTAGCTGCTGTGTGTTTACGTTTGTCTCATATTTAAAAGCCTGTGACTCAGAGTCAGACTGACAGTGGATAATTATTATAATATAATATAATATAATATAATATAATATATAGTATATATACAGTAGAGTCACTGTATTATGTTGTATTAAATGTTAGCATGTTTGTGTTTTGCTGTTCGTGACCGATGTTAAACCGGTTCAGTCGGTTGCAGCTGCAGAATCTGTAGCTACATGCACATATGAGTGTTCAGGTTGTAATATAGTTGTTTTTGACTCATTACTGACATGTTTTCTTAAAATTAATAAATGTGTTAGATCTCTATCTGACTGGATTAGTGCTTTTTTTGTTGTTGTTGTAGATTTTTAAAGTTCTTAAAGCAAATTTTCTGCTTAATGTGAATGACTGTACAGGAAACCGTTGCAGTAGTAGACCGAGGTATGTCAACACTTCACTGATGTGACCTGCTGAGTCATTTGAGGACATAATTGATCTTTTAAAAAAAAAAGAAAAAAGTTAAAATCAAATAAACGTTAAAATTGATGAAAGTAAAGTACTAAATCAAGTGCCATATATTTTGACAGCCAATGTATTGTTTTGAGGGTTAACCTCTAGTTCATCTTTTTAAATAAACACCTATAACTCTGACAGTAAATCAAATGTTTGATTAGTGAACATAACAAGACATTCCAGGTCTCATTTTGAAGTTTGCGAAACACCCGTCAACATTTTTCACCATTTTGTGACATTTTATGGACTAATGAACTCGGTTATTAATGAAGGAAAAGAATGAACAGATGAACTAATCATGAAAACGATGGTACTTTCTACCCTAATATTCATTGTTTACATTGTTTAGTGGTGCAATGTTACTAAATCTCTTATTTTATGGACAATTGACACCAGTCAGTTGAGATAAGTACAAATAAACAAAACAAACAACCTCATTTGACCAAAGTGCAAATACAAGTGAAATCAACATTTGAAACTGAAATTATACATGTGCTAAGATGAAACGAGAGCAAAACAATAGTGAATTTAAAATAATCTATGCATGCACAATAAATACATAGGTATATTGCTCAGTCATTGCCGAAATCCATCTTTTTTTAATTGTCTCTCGCTGCAGAAAAGACTCTATTAACACAGTTTTTTTCAGCCGTGATCTTGGCATATATAACAGCAGCTGGTTCAGCTGACCTCTTAAAAGCAAACTCCTCTCCCCTTTAGCGTTGAAGATGAGTTCCAGACTGTCAGGTGATCTGGGGAGAGACGAGGAGGAAGAAGAGGAAGAAGAGGAAGAAGAAGAGGAAGGCGAGAGCGTGAACCCGACAGAAGTGAGAATGAGTCAGATTGTGATGCCCTGCCACAGCAACCATCGACAGGAGCTGAGCGTGGGACAGCTGCTCAAGTGGATCGACTGCACCGCCTGCCTCTCTGGTGAGACTGACGTCTGCGTCTGTGTTAGTCATCATGTGTTGGGTTTTGAAATGTTTTTATTCTATTGCTGAGTGCCCAGTATGTCGCAAGCACAGGACCTGACGTGTCTGTGTGTCATATGTGCAGCTGAGAGACACGCCGGGAGTCCCTGCGTCACTGCTTCTATGGACGACATCCACTTTGATCACACCATCAGGTAAACAGGAAGTGTTCTGAACTACTACTGGCATGTGTGTATATACATTTATATCATATATTATGGTTGTAAATCCTGATTATTTTCTTCTTTCGTCCATAAAACATTGATCCACCAATCAAAATCAATCAAACATATTCACATTTTGGAAACTCAGAGTTATTAAACAACAACAACAACAACAACAACAACAACAACAACAACAACAACAACAACAACACTCAAGCAATTAATCGATTATCGAAACATTTTCTGATAAAAGACCAGTTGATTGTTGCAGCCCTACAGTATATACTCATTCTTCCTTTCTGCCTCTCTGTTCAGTGTGGGTCAGGTGGTGAACATCAAGGCAAAGGTGAACAGAGCCTTTAACACCAGTATGGAGGTATGAGCCATTCGCTAGTGTTTTATGACATTTGGCATTTATAATGTCGCATTCATGTCATGTTCTTGTGATTTACTGGTTTACATTTATACCATTTGTTTCACATTTTAGCAGAAACGTTGTCCCTGAAAGTGTTTTTAGAGCTCTTCGCACTCTTCACACTTCAAATCTCTGCAATTAGCAGAGGGTTTTATGGCCCGAGCTCTGATCTGAAGTAAAGTAAACATGACTTTAGGCAGTCTTCTCACAGAGTCGGCAAAAGTTTCGACCTTTCCAACAATTTTACAACTAGATAAGCTTTGCTTCTCCCGCTGTCCCTTTCGGTCATGTGTATGAATGTAAATGCTGATGTATGCAGATGTTGATTACTTGTCATGCCCGAAATAAACGATAAACGATTCATTCAATGTGAAATGTTTCAGTTGCTTATAAATTTGAAATAGGGACTATTTTCTTTCTATTTTCATATGATATAAATGTTTAGATATACCACATATCATCGCTTTGAATGTTTGACCTTAGACCTTAGATGTGTTCTACACATTTGTTTGTTGTTTTCCCTCTATAAAGATGTTTAAATCCACAATGACTGTGAAAATGTGAAAGAACAACGTGTTTATTTACACCATGAGTTACAGTATCTCTTACATATTATTATTATTATTATTATTTTTATTGTTGGACGTCAGGTGGGCATACAGGTGAACTGTGAGGACCTGTTCTCCGATCGCCATTGCAGAGTTTGCGACGCCTGCGCCACCTTTGTAACGCAGCGTACAAACACGGGCAAAAAGGTGAGTATAAAACAGTTAGAAAGGATTTTTTTAAAGGATATACTGTATATCATATGCTGACTTTACCTCACAGGTGGTGTTGAAGCCCATCGTGCCTCAGACTCAGAAAGAGCAGGTCGAGTACAGCGTAGCCGCCGAGAGACGGAGGGTCAGGATGGTCCACGATGACATCATCAAAGATCTGCTGTCCAACGGCTTCATCCAGCAAGGTAAGGCAGGAGGATTGTGCACATCCTGCCTTATCCTCCCCCCCCCCCCTCCTGTGCAGCCTTGATGGAGGCTTTTTGAGAGCTTCCTCTTGATTCGCGTGCGTCTGTGTGTGTTTGTGCGACAGCTGACAACTCAGCAGTCGGCAACGCAGTGGCAGCAGAGAAGACCAAGGTGGAGAGTGTCGAGCTGGTTCTGCCTCCTCACGCCAACCATCAGGTGATGTATTTTGGTCATGATTTTGACCATGTGCAGTGAAATCTGTGTAGCTGTAATAACTGTGTTTTGTCTGTCCGATCATCAGCTGAATACATTTGGAGGACAGATCATGGCGTGGATGGTGAATGTGGCTACGATCGCTGCCAGGTACATTCACTCACTTCTTCTTGGGACACTGCATCGATTTCCGTTCATTTGGGCAAACCGACCTTTACCATCACCAGTTAATGCTAAACTTTAACCTTAACCACAATTCAGTTCTAATACCTAAAGGCAAGTTTATTTGTATAGCGCCTAGAGCTGAAATGATTAATCGATTAATCGTTCATTAATCGATATTAATCGATTACTAAATTAATCGGCAACTATATTGATAATCGATAATCGGTTTTAAGATTTTTCATGATTAAAACAAGATTTCTGATTGTTTTAGCTTCTTAAATGTGAATATTTTCTCCGTTTCTTTGCTCCACATAACAAAGAAATCATTAAAACGGAATCATTTTGGTTTGTGGACAAAACAAGACGTTCAAGATCATCGTCATTTCCAGGTTTGACGAACACTGATCGTTTTTTAACATTTTCTGACATTTTCTGGACCAACCGATTCATCGATTAATCGGGAAAATAATCGACAGATTAATCGATTACGAAAATAATCGTTAGTTGCAGCTCTAATAGCGCCATTCTTACATAAGGCAATTCATACAATTCATAACAGAATCAATTAAAAAATCAATTATAGAAATTAAAACAATTTAAAACATTAAACAATTTAAAATCAAGTAGAAATGAATTGGAATTGGAATGTAATTAAAAAAAAATCATTATTTTAAAATGATCAGACTCAGAATCAGAATACTTTTAGAAATTGTTTTCGTTACAGTTTCTCCATATCAGACTCAGTAAGTACAGAAGGAGCACACAAGTTAAACATTACAATTTAAAAATTAACAAATGGAGTATTAATATAATTTAAAAGGGAACAGTGGCTAAAATAGGCAATATCAGAAAGCTGCAGTAAACGATAATGTTTTCAGCCCTGATTTAAACAAGCTGCCAGTTTGTGCAAACTAGTTCCTCCTAGAAATTAGGTTCTGCTTCATTAGGACCAGGTTTAAGTCTCCATGAGGACCACTGGTCCTGACAAGGTCAGTGTTTATGCCGGAAAAGGGCCTAAAGAGGTAATACATTGAATTTGCTCGTTAGTTAGTTAAGATTTATGTGAATTTAATGTGATTCATTGACCAAATATCTATTGTATAATATATATATATATATATATATGTTTATATATATATATATATATATATATATATATATATATATATATATATATATATATATATGTTTATATATATATATATATATATATATATATATATATATATATATATATGTTATTTTGCAAACGCTGGCGTCATGCTCTTGTTTTTATTCTCTTCTCTTTCAGTCGTCTGTGTCAGGCTCATCCGACTCTTCGCACCATCGACATGTTCAAGTTCAGAGGTCCTTCTCAAGTGGGAGACAGACTTCTGCTGAGAGCTATCGTCAACAACGCCTTTAAAAACAGGCACGGTCATAAAGATAGCTTCGATTTAAAAACCCATGTCGAGATAATAACAAGATAAGCTCTGCTTTCAACGACCGATCAGTGAGCGATTGTGTGTGTGTTTGTCCTCGTCTCCTGCAGCATGGAGGTGGGCGTGCGAGCAGAGGCCTACCAGCAGGAGGGGCCAAACCGACACGTAAACTCCGCCTTCATGACCTTCGAGGTGTTCGACGACCACAGGAAGCCGTGCACGTTGCCGCGGATACGGCCTGAACCCCTGGTGAGCGAAGCGAAGCGACGTCGTAAAGGCGGCGCTGGTAAAACTGCAGAAATAAGAAGTCTCGTTTAAGGTAGACAAACAAACTGTAGCAGTGCGAGTTTTCTGAAGTGCTGCTGAATTTAAGAAAGGTGGTGGTGCAAAAATTAGTTGTGACATGCGTAAAATAAACACAACAGAGGAAAAGTATGTGATTGGAATGTCTCCAGTGAAGTCTGTTTTTACTTGTTTAAACCAACTTCAAATCCCCCAAAAATAACCGATATTGATAACAAAGCAGCTGGAGAAGCTGCTGCTGGGTCTGATGTGATCAAGACAACACGTTACTGTGAACATGACCACATTAAGGAGTCTTCAAAGTGCCATTTAGTTGATCTTTTCTTCTCTCTGTCTTTCGTAACAGGAAGGGGAGAGGAGGTTTCAAGAGGCCATAGCCAGGAAGAAGATAAGATTAGACAGGTTAATCATCTTCCTACTCATGTTGTTCTCATTTCAGTCTCCTTTTTAGTCAGAAATAAAAACAAAAACATCAGTTCCTTTTTCTGTCTTTGTCATTACCTGTAGAATATTTACATGTGAATCTGTTATGTTTCCAATACACCTTTTTCCTTTCAGTTTTTAAAAAAAATCCACGATGTGTGTTATTTATTTAAATTGACAGCTAATATCTCTTGCTCTTTGCTCTTCCAGAAAGTATATCATATCCCGCACACAGGCTGAGGTCCCTCGGTCCGTACCCTGGGACCCCAGGAACCAGGTGAGGAAAAGTTTCTGAAATCATGACATCTATCACAAGTGTGGTGCAAAGATCTAAAGCAGCGGTTCTCAAAGTTTTGATACCTGAGGGCCAATTTAGGAACCCAACTTTTGACTGAGGGCCACCAAAGGAAAAAAACCAGAAAGAAATCCCATTTGTAATAATTTTAATGACCAGATTGCAGTTCTACAGTTTACACTTATTGTTCTGTATCCAGTAATGTCCAATAAACATTTAACAAGCTTAGTAGCTCCTGGATTAAAACTATCAACTGCAAATCATTGCGGGCCGCCAGAAATGTTTCTGCGGGCCGCCATTGGCCCCCGGGCCGCACTTTGAGAACCACTGATCTAAAAGATCTAAATAATAGAAATAAAAAGCCTGGCTTGTACTTCCTGTATCTCAAAATTGACAAACTCTGCAGTAGACTGTAGAAATATGGAATATAAATAAGCTTTCATCTTCCCTACTAACCACTGCATGTATCTAAAGCAGATGCAGTATTATTATAGTAATCTGATACCTGTTCAGTTCTCTTTTTGTACGCCACCTAGTGGTTTGAAGTGTTTTTGACTATAAAAGGCCTTTGTGCCAGCTTACAGATCACGTGCTGCTGCACTGTCCTTATATACTGCCTAAATATCCAAACCAACTTTATTTATAAAGCACTTTAAAAACAACAACAGCTGAAACAAAGTGCTGCACATCAGAGGTAAACGAATAAAACAAATAAAACATACAAACGTGTGACCTAATAGACCTATAAGAACAAACGATAAAACAATAAAATACTGTAGAAAATCTAAAAACTACACAAACAAACAGGTCATACAATAAAACTATAAAAGAAGATAAAAACCAACGTCTCTAAAATATTAAACAAGAGTGTTGAACAGCCTTAAACTTCCCCATTCAAATGTATTCAAACAGGCAGCACATATATGATAACTATTTAAAAATAAATGTGCTCACGTGACATTTGAGAGTTCTTTTTATAGAGGTTGTCGTGCAGGAAATGCGGCTCTAATGTTTTCCAGCAAGAAACTGACATGTGAAACAATCAGAAGGTGAATAAATTATGCCGTTGTTGTTTCCTGTTGTTTTCACAGGTGTATCTGAGCTACAACAACGTGTCGGCGCTGAAAATGTTGGCGGCGAGAAACAAGTGGCGCCTCAGCTCGGAGAAAGACGAGGTATCGGTAGCAGTTTTTTTCTGCTCGAACAGGAGTTTGTGTTTGGAGTTTTATGTTTTATCAGAGTTCTTCGAGTTTTGACGGGAGAATCCGTGTGTGTTTCCAGGTCCGTCTTTACACGCTGGAGCAGAAATCCTCGCTGAGTTTCAGGGTGGAGGCGGAGGTGGACGTTCCCGCTCACACAGCCTGCCGCCTGCTGGCCGAGCTCAGCAACAGACCGAGCTGGGACACACATTATCTGTACGTACACACACACACACACACACACACGTCTGTCTATACCAGGGGTCTGCAACCTGCGGCTCTAGAGACTCATGTGGCTCTTCAGTCACTCTGCAGTGGCTCATTGTAGCTTTGTAGAAAAGTTTTATTTATGCCTTTATCTTTGTCAAGATAAAGCAATTAAAGTAATGTGCACAATGTGAAGAAGTTCTGTCCTATCTTTAGATCCACGTACGCCAGGCAGGTTTTCTCAGACATAAACTACACAAAATCATTTACATTTCATGTAAAAGTCGTTTTTCTACTCTTTAGAGGTTGTGATATGTGATATTATCTTAATTTTAAGGAACAAAATGTTTTTTTTGCGGCTCCAGATTCATTTCATTTGGGTGCAGAGGGAACACAAATGGCTCTTTTCATTCTAAAGGTTGCAGACCCCTGGTCTATACTCTACATGATTGATTTCCACTCATTTGGACAGTCGAACCAACGTCTTATCCCTAAACTTAACCATCACTGCTTAATGCTTAACTTAACCTGAGCCTGTCCTTAAGTCACATGTTAATCCAACCTTTAACCCGAGGCTCAAACAACTAGTCCTGAGAAGTCTTCGTACGCTGTGAGTTAATGTTACAGAATCAGGTTAGAGAACAAACTTATGTGTTTTCTGTTTAAGAAACTGTGTGAATTTAAAGCCCGCTGACCAAACCTCTGGGCCCGGTTTTTCAAAAGGTTTAATCTGGATAAGATTGATCTGGATTTGGTAATCCTTTTTTTTTTGCTATTCATGATCACATAATCCATTTTACTGCACGATCCAAATATAGTATTATTTGATACAAGTCTCGTTAGATTTTGGGCCTGAAATCCACACTGAATCCACCCTTCTGATGCGATCAGTTTAATCCAGGTTTTTGAATCACAGTGATCCCAATGCTACATGAAAAACTCAAACTAAAGGTTTGATCTGGATCAAAACCAAGATTGGATTACGTGATCTAATCCGATTACGTAATCCGTTTTTTTCTTTTGAAAAACCCATTTTTAAAGATTTTATATAATCCGTTATCCAAAATCCGAGTGGATTACTTTTGAAAAACCCGGGCCTTGGTGGTATCGTTTATAGATCTCGATCAGATTGTCTTCATCCCAGCACTTTATTTATGGTTTAGGGTTTTTATTTATGGTCTGTGTGTACCCTGAATATTTCTTCTCAGCCCATTTAAAAACAACAACAACAGCTGAAACGAAGTGCTGTACATTAGTGATGTACACTAATGTACACGCTATTAGCATTAATGAGTATTAATGCGTTACAAATGATGAATTCAATATTTATTCATGCTTAGCTAATGCTAATAGAGTGCACTTATTATAAAGTGTTACCACATAGGGAAACCTGACCTTCCACACAGATCAAACAAAGCAGCTGCTGGTTACAGCTCCATGTTTATTGTCGGAGCATTGGAGTGATGCGTCTTTCACGACACGCTCCTTCACTTCCACGTCTCTCTGTCGTCGCTCAGGAGCTGTGAGCTGATTCACCGCGTGGACGACGAGGACTTCCTGTACCGCGTGGTCACCCCGTCGGTTCACCGCAGGTCTGCCGGCTCGCCGTCCTCAGCCAGTCAGGTGGAAGGAATCCTCCACGACTTCATCTTGCTGGCTTCCCAGAGGAATCCGTGCGGCAGCGGGTGAGTAGAGCGACGCGCACACACGGCGAGTAAAAAAAAATAAAAGGTCGTCGTACACCCCCCCACCCCCCCTTACTGACTGTCGGTGTCTGTGTGTTTCTTTCCCCTGTAGAGATCCATATGTCGTCGCCCTGCGCTCAGTGTCTCTACCCACTTACCCTCCAACTGAAGGATATAACAGAGGGGAGGTTCTGTGTGCTGGGTTCACCATACTGGAGACAGAAAACAACATGTCGCTGGTGAGACAAGAATCACTGTTTAAAATCCATCCATCCATCCATCCATTATCTACCGCTTTATCCTCCACCAGAGGGTCGCGGGGGGTGGGGGCTTAAAAAAAACTTTAATTGTAAGAAAATGGGCAGAAACATGATCTTTACTTGACTCTAAGGCAGCAGTCTGCAACCTTTAGTGTTGAAATAGACATTTTTCTACACAAAAGTGTACAAAAGACGTCATTTTAGGTGCTGGGAATGTCTCAAAACACACATTTGTTGGGTTCTAGGACGTCATAGATATCAGATTTGACGTTTTGTGGACAAAATATTAGTGTTTGCTTTGAAAGAAATTAATTTAAAAGAAAGAAAAACTTAATTTTTCCAAAGCTACAGGAGCCACAGGTTGCTCTAAGGTCTAGAGTTTGTCTTGTGTGGAGGGGGGGCTGCGCCTATTTCAGTTTGCCAGTCCATCACAGGGCCACATATAGAGACAAACAACCATTCACTCACACTCTCACACCTACGGCCAATTCACCTAATCCCTATATCACATGTTTTTGGACTGTGGGAGCGAGAACATGCAAACTCCTTGCAGAAAGGCCCTTGTTCCGAAGTTGTCCAAACAGGGCTCGAACCCAGGAATCCAGGTCTTTTTGCTGCAAAGGCAAGAGTGCTAACCACTACACCAACCGTGTTTCCCCCCCCCCCCCACAGATCAGCTACTATAACCAGGCGTCTCCCGAGGTCCTTCCCTACATCTCCAACGACATCGCCGGCCTCTCCTCCACGTTCTACCACACCTTCTGTTCGTGTCGACGTTACCTGACGGAGAACAAGCTGCAGTTCACCTCTGAGGAGCAAAGAGGTCAAAGTCAGGTCACAAACACGGACAGAACCACCCGTGACAGTGAAACTGACAGTGTGTCATTGCAGCTATAAACACTCAGTGCTCCCATCCAGGCCAGTTTATACATATATATATATATGTATATATATATGTATATATAAAAACTTGAGGTCAGTTTGCTGTGATATTTGCATGAAAACTGTTTTTTTTTTTTTTTAAAGGTACATCATATAGATCAAGAAGAAAAGGTCAGTTTAAATTACACACAAATCAAATGTAAATTAACATTCATTCACTGTGTGAAAAGATGGAAGTGAAGCCAAAATACCCAGATACTCCCCCTGGTGGCATATAGCAGCATAGATTGGACATGACACAACATAAAGTTAAATTTCGCATGAAATCTGTTTTATCCAAAATATGGTTTGTGTAATTTTTAAATAGTTATTTTGATGCTCTTGCTGACATGTCGTCCATCTTCTAAGAAGGAGTCATTGTTTGAATATGAAATAAAACTCTGTGATTGGTTCTCAAATCTTCACATCAATTATTATAGGAGGAAGTAAAATAGGACACAATTCCCCCTTACATTAATCCTTACAATTCACTCCATGTTTTCCTTTTTGTCATTTATGGTAAGCTGCAGTGTCTCTCCTCTACCTCTAGGGGGAGTTCCAAGTTTGAGAACCACTTACTCAAAGGTTTCATGGACTCTTTAAGTCACTGTAAATATGACAAAATAAAGGGTTGAAGGTATTTTTTTAATTTTTTTACAAACACTAATGGTGGTACGTGGTACTATAACTTTTCATCACACTGGGTCTTTCATAGGAATTTAAACTGTTATTGACCAAAGCGTTTTTATTAAACAGATTAATTTTAAAGCCGTTTCATGTCGTCAGTGATGCCTCTATTCTTCTTTGACAGTATTTATTTCATCATATGACTTTTAGCTTCACACAGACTTCGCAGCCTTAAGTGATGACTTAAGGACACGTGATGAACTTAAAGGGACACTGTGTAGTATTTATGGATTTATATGACCCAAAATCCACCTTTAACCCGGCTGAGGATACCGTAGCGCTCAGGGAAGGGAGGGGGTGAGCAGAGGAGCAGTTCTTTGTTGTAAATTTCAGCCTCTCCTCTAGATGGCACTATAAACTACTTACTTTACCTTTAAAGGTGAGTTGGGGACCCCTTAATGAAATATGACAGACATTTTGAATGGGAATTTCATATTTAAACGAGATAAAACACTCTCACAGTGTCAGAAATCTAAATGTCCATGCCCAAAAACAGACAAAAACATAGCATAACCTCATTGGAAGAGGTACAACTCTGATGTAAAATAATACAATAATGACATAATATTGAAAATAGCTCTTTATTATGTAAATTGTTTTATTTAACATAACATTTCATGTGGTGTACATTCAGTTTCGACCCTAATTCTGCTCTGAGGGACTGTAACATTGTGAATCTTACATAAAAAATAAACTATACAGTGATGCTTCATTGTGTCTCTAACATCTGCTGGTTTTATAGAATATTTACCCTCCTGTATAATAATAACAGTATGTCTGCTCAGGGTTGTTTCCTGATCACATACAGGTTTGTGTTTGCTCTCCCCGTGCGCCGACTCTTCAGCGCTTTCAAGACGTCCAACGCTCTGCTCTCTGCGTCGCCGTCCTCCTCCTCCTCCTCCTCCTCCTCCTCCACGACGACGTCGTATCTGTCCATCGCTGCTGCTGCTGCTGCTGCTGCTGTGACAGAGTGACGAAGCTCCCGCTCTCCCTCCATCAGCGACGCCGTGCTCAGGTGCAGAGCCACTCTCTGAGACAAGCTCGCCACGGACGCCGGGACGCGAGGAGGCCAGCTGTGCCGGCTCAGGACCAGGGTAACGTACGGGAACAGCCTCTCTACTGTGGACACAAACTCCTGTAAGCAGAAACAACGGAGAGAGGACACACAGCAAAACATCGGTGAGGAAAATCCCAAACATTTTAACGAGATAAGTAGGGAGCCACTTTTTGGACTAGGATTATTGCACAATCCCTTGAATTACAATTACATGCTCACACAAAGTGCAAATTAGGGCATTGCCAGTCAATTATTTGTGTATATTTTGCATTTTGTTCTTTATAATTTACTTAATCCAGTAACTAATGCCACATAAATATGTTTTTTTTGTATATTCAGGTGAAACATGCTGTGTCTCCCCCTGTTGGAAAGTCTCTGTCATGTATTGGAGTGCCGTCGTGTTTCTTTGTCAATTTATTCTCACGCTCTTGTGGATAACCGTTAATCTTCTCGTGAGCCTTAAAGGCGCCATATGTAAGAATGTGGCCAAAAACGGTTACTACATTTAAATTCAAAATACCGAGGTCTTTTAGGTTTCGTTTTTTGACGTAACTGCCAACCGAGACTCTACGGACTACAATGATTGGTAGACATGCCAAAACATGATTTCAAAACATAAACATGATTTGCAGTCTGCAAAATATTTTTTTCAATGCAAATATTTTGTCTGTACTGTTGTTGTTGGTGAGTTCAGTTTGTTATATGAACATTATTCCTGAGTCTCTGTGACATATTAGGAGGATTTTATGGCCAGTTGTTTTTTATAGCCATTTATTACATAATGCACCTTTAATATATTATTATATCTTAATAATTATATATAATGTTCTTAATAGCTAAAGCAGCCATTTCTAGGGCGATGTAAGTTTGATAAATCATCATTTCATTGGTGACCCCCCTTCAAACCAAATGTGTGGATCCTGACCCAAGCCCCTGGTAATCATGCTTCTTAAAGATGACAGTGGGAATAAAACTCCCTACAAAATGATGAAATTGACGCAAAACTGTGGGCGAAATAGGAGTGGTTAGTTCTATAACCTCACAGACGGCTTTGATCACAGGTGCAGCCAAAGCAAACACTTCCATGTGCAGTAATTCTGTGGCGGGTTCTCTCACATCTGTGCGCTCGCTGCTCTCTGAAGCGTCCATGTTGACCCACACAGGCCTGCGGAGCGTCCTGCTGCCGTACGCCGAACTCAGCAGCGAGAGAGAAGCTTCCAGGAGCTGCTGTGTATGGACTCGGAGGTAAACGCCCCAGGGAGCGTCGTCCGTCTGGTCAACCAGCTGCAGGACGTCCTGCACAAACACACACACACACACACACGCGTTCATTCATCCACAGTACAGAACCTATTGTTCCCGTTAAGATTATTATTTTTCTGAGGGGGTTAACGTGCATAAAAAGACTTGAAATTTGGTAAAAGAAAAGGTTGGGTCAGTGTAAAATGCGATCGCTGCATAGGGCCTGAACCCTTTTAAAGCCACAGGGCTCTATAGCGCCTCCAGAAGTCAGGTTCATGGACGTGAGAGAAAGTGGCCAAAATTGTGTTAAATGCTAAAATTTTGGGATTTTTATTCTATCGCGTCTAAGTCGCACATAGTTGTTCCGATTATAACCAAATTTGGTACACGTGTTGCTCTCATGATTCCAAACAAATACTTCTAATGCACTTCCATTAGCTCCGCCCACCCAGAAGTCGGCCATTTTGCAGAAGCAGAAATGGCTAGTCTAGTACGCATTTTGAACAAACTCCTCCTAGCACGTTTTAAAGCTAGCCGCGTCAAACTCGGTCCATGTGTTCTAGACAAGTTAATGATTAAAAGTTATAAAAAAGGGTTTTCTCTATGTTAAAAGGTGTGACCTCAGCGCTCCGACCAAATTTGACATTAAAATGGCAGGAAAAATACTTTTTTAAAGCTTCAACACGAACAGATCAGGACAGTGAGTCCTACGAGCGGTCCTAAGAAGCTTGTTTGGTGTTTTAATTACAGCTCCACGTTATAATTTGCTTAATTTCAGAATTATTTGTCTGTTTTGATTTATTTTGCGTCATGAATATGTATTTATTGTGAATTACACATCATGTGTCAAAACAAGCACTTTTATTTTGAAATTATATGGGTATTTGACCCCGAGGTTTTGAAGCGTGGTTCTTAAAGGCGCCATATGTAAGAATTTGGCCAAAAACGGTTACTACATTCAAATTCAAAACACAGAGGTCTTTTAGGTTTCGTTTTTCTGACGTAACTGGCAACCCGTGGTCGCTCGGCAGCTGAGACTCTACTGACTGCAATGATTGGTAGACGGCGGTAGGTGGCGCCACATGCAAAAAAACATGATTTCTAAACATGATTTGCAGTCTGCAAAATATATTTTTTAACGCAAATATTTTGTCTGTACTGTTGTTGTTGGTGAGTTCAGTTTGTTATATGAACATTATTCCTGAGTCTCTGTGACATATTAGGAGGATTTTATGGCCAGTTGCTTTAGATTTATTACATAATGCACCTTTAAAACTAGCAGATAACAGTATATATTAAAGTATATTGTAATTTTTTTGCTTCAGACGATGACAAATTATCAGCTAAATAATAATAAAAAAAATGATGACATTAGATTACCTGCAGTGTGAGTTGCTCCGAGCTCTTTCCAGAACCTTCCACCAGAATCACACCAGGTCGCGTGTCGTCAGAAATCAGCCGCACCACCAACATGCCTCCTCTTTGTCCAGCACCACCTGGACACACATGGAATCAGAATCACTGACTCTAAATTCACACGCTCGTACTGTACATGTGAATTTTTCTGTCATTCTCGGCTTCTGAATCACAGCTTTTTTCCAATCACGGACTGTTTTTGTCTCTTCAGACCTAAGAGCTGAGCCAGTAAGGACGTGCGGTCAGTGACTGTGAACCAGCGGACATTCAGGCTGCTGCGTTGTGCCACTGTGGACGGGAGGCCGCTGTCTGAATCGGTGTTTGGACACAGGAAGTCCATCAGGTCTCCTCCAGGGTAGAAGGTCCTCACTCGTCCCTGCACGCCTGTAAGTAAACAACAATCATTTTTATGTAGTATTTTTATCTATATTTTTGTAATTATGACACCATTCAGTCCAACACAAGCGCTATATATAAGTCCTAAACCCTCATAGACACATTTTTTGAATTTCGATCATTTAATCAATAAATCAATTGAAATTAAGAACTGGTTTTTAATAAAATTTCATAATTTTCAGTGAGTTTTGTCTAGTTTTTGGTGTGTTTTTTTCTATTTTTCTAAGCTTAGTTTTAAGAATTCTATACATACAAAATGTCCTTTCCCCATTGACAGATTAACTGTCGGTAACACTTTATATTAGGGAACACATATTCACGATCTACTAGCCGCTTATTAACATATATAGTAAATATTAAGCACGTATTAACACCTTATGTGGGGAAAAATCGTAATTTTATGTCGTAATAGAGGTAGAATAAGATTATGTAAAATTAGGTGTTATTTCAGAATGAACAAAATACAAAATGTTCACAACAAAATAATATTACGTAGTATTTTTATATTTTTTGGAAATGTGCCACTTTCTGCAAAATTCTGCACATAAACCAATTGTAATATTGTATTTTTGTAATTACGACACCATTCAGTCCAACGCAAGCTCTATATCTCTCTGTTTTCTTGTAGAAATTCAAGTCCTAAACCTTCATAGACATATTTATTTATTTCAAAGTTCAATCGTTCAATCAATAAATCAAGTGAAATTGAGAACTAATTTTTAGTGAGTTTTGTCTCGTTTTTAGTGAGTTTAGTCTAGTTTTCTGTGTTTTTCTAGATTTACAAGAATACTCGCTTAGTTTTAAGAATTCTATAAATCCAAAATGTCCTTATACCCCACTGACAGATTTACTTTTGGTAACACTAGATTATATATTCACCATTAACTAGGTGCTTATTAAGTAGTGTACTAGCCCTTTATTAGTAAATATTAAGCACGTATTAACACCTTATGTAGGAAAAATCTTAATTCATGTCGCAGTAGAAGTAGAACAAGGTGTTTATACGTGCTTAATGATTAGTAATAAAGGGCTAGTATGCAACTTATATACGTTAGTAATGTGTATTTGAGTGTGTGTGCGTCTTACCTGCGGCTTCTTTAAACTGAGACAGCGTCGGTTCATATATATCGTAGTAGACTGCGCGGTGCTGCGTGTTGTCACGCACAAACAGCAGGTCGCTGATATTCGGATGCGTTGACCCCTGCCACAAGGTCAGACTGAACCTGGAGACGAGGTCGCAAAACGGAGCAGTCGTCAGTCGAGCAGTCAATTTTTAGTTTGTTTGTTTTATTACACAAACAAATAATGTAAATAAAAGTAAACTGCGTACGTTACCGTGGAGACTGGTTGAGGAGCCAGCTCAGGTGCTGCCAGCCGTCACGGACCAACAGTGCGTGGACTGGAAACGTCACCTGAGGAGAGTTTGTACATGTTCACTACAGCACGGTGGTGGTGAATATAAGCCAAATGATATGATCTAGAAGTGTAAACATCACGACTCTCCGACAGTGTAGGTCATTATCCATGGAAGTCACGTTCACTGGGGCTATAAAATTCTCCTAAAGTTTAGTATTCCACATTAAAGGTCACATAGACCGTAAGTTCCTATTAACGCTGTTTTTTTTAGTGTGTATCTGCGTCATTACCTCGTTTACGAAGCCCTGAAGGTTCTAAACAAACAGTTCAGCCACTGCTGAAAACGCTGTGTTTTATTGTAATCTCGGGCTCAGCGAGATCTCTGAAAAATCCCGTTATGGTTACGTAAACAACGGTTCTCCTGAACAACGGATCCTCCTGCTCCGGGCACTAGTCCGGGCACATCCGGTTGCGCACATTGAACCGCAGAAGAAGAAGAACGTCCGTTGTATAGGTGTTTCACGAGCGACAGTGTCTTCTGTCTCCGGACTGTGGCGGGGAGTCGTGAAGAAGCTATTTTTAAACACTGTTAAAACAATGTTTTGATAATGAGTAGCAGTGCATCCACTGTTCCAGAGGGGGGCGCTGTGCTTCTGAGAGCTGGTGTGCTGAAATGTCATTTCCGGGTACTGGCCAATCACAAGACAGTCTGTCTTCTGGGTGTGAGAGTTGTGTCTCAAATCTCGTGGCTGGTAAACAGCGTCAGAAAAGAGGATTTCTATCGGCTCGTTTACAGCAACATAAAAACAAGTTAATGTATGTAAGTAGACCTCCATAACTCACATTTATGTGCAACAGGACCACTCGATGTGAGCTTTGAATAAATGTTACAGTCAGTAAAAAATTATTTTTTGAGAGAATATTTGTTTCTAATGCAACATAACTTAGTATAATGTAATACTTTTTAGACCTCAGAATCCACACTGAACACAAATGATGTCTGTTATTGATATTTAAACGTCTCGGTTGTATTAAAAAGGTCTTTAAATGTCGCAAACTGAACTCATATCCGCTCGTTCGTTGATGTTTTATGGCGTGGGCGAGGTGTTTTGAAGGGTTGTTTTCATGCTCACCCTCTGTGGGACGTCTTTGATGAGACCGTACATTTCTTCTACCATGGACCTGTTGTAGGATTCCGTGAAGAGTGGAGGACCGTAGGCCACCTATTGTCAGAAACAATGCCTTGTTAGATGTTCTCTGCGTGTTCTGTAGAGGAAAATGTGTGGAGAATGAAGACAATAATTCATCTAAAATGATATTTTGACACACCTCAGAAAAGGATGCAACACAGCTGTGGTTTAGTGCGGTCTAATAGGAGTGTGGTCTACAGGAGTGTGGTCTACAGGAGTTACTATTACTCGTTTGTTTTGTGCGCTTATAAGTAGGTAAAGTTGATCTAAATAGCACCATTCACGGATATAAAATCACAAAGTGCTTTACAATAAAATGAATATAATAAATAACCGTGGTTTTTGTGATACCTTCCATCCAGGAGACAAAGTCACATGTGGAAACTTCTCCTGAATCAGCTGCAGAAATCTGGGAGGATGAGGAGGAGGAGGAGGATGATGAAGGAGGAGGAAGGAGAGGTGAGTTTTTTTACTCATGTTTCCTGTCTCTGTAGACCATCACAGGTGAAATGAAATACTGGGTTTATGTCTTACACAGTTCCATTCACCGGTGGAAGAAAGTCCGGCACGTTCGGACCTCGGAGGACGTCTGCGTTGAGCCACACGGGCTGCTTTATTCCTCTGTCGCTGTTCTTCTGACGAAGCAGGTCCAGGGACAAACCCACTGACTTTAAACTCTTGAAGTCCAACTTAATCCCTGTAGAGAGAGCGAGAGAGAGAGAGAAAGAGAGAGACTGAGATTAAAACAACAATCTTTGTTTTTTTACGATTTTATAACATATTGACAAAACCTTTCTCTGAGGGTAGCACGGCGTCCAGCCACTGGTCCAGAGTGTTGTCGCTGAAGATGGACGGAGGATGAGCCATGATGGGGATTGGCTTTTCGTTGGGCGTGCCGAGACCGTGCACGGTGACGTCAGCCTCCAGGATCATGACGTCACCTGGTACAGAGAGAGGGTCATGACATCATAAGGTGCTACACACACATTATACGCGTTATCGGTCAGTTTGGCGGTTCCTGGGTGAATTCTGAGACTTTATTATCTTTATCTTTAAAATGTGGATTACATTTCTCTGTAGGACTTACACTACCGTTCAAAAGTTATACAATTTTCTCAAAAGAGTTGCAAAATGAATAGAAAATATAGTCAAGACATTGACAAGATTGGAAATAATGATTTTAAAAACTGTTTTCAGTTGTGCTAACATCATTGCACAAGGGTTTTCAAGGGTTTTCTAATCATCCAATAGCCTTCTAACATGATTAGCAAACACAACGTACCATTAGAACACTGGAAATGGGCCTCTATACACCTATGTACATATTCCATTAAATTAGTTTACATTAACAATGTATAGAGTGTATTTCTGATTCATTTAATGTTATATTCATTAAAAAAAGTGCTTTTCCTTCAAAAATAAGGACATTTCTAAGTGAGCCCAAACTTTTGAATGGTAGTGTAACAACTCAGGAGTAGTAACTGTTTGTGTGTGTGTGTGTGTGTGTGTGTGCACGCGCGCTCTTGTCTTTCTATCCTAGCGTGGACCACCCCCTGGCAAAACGCCTTTTTTGTGGGGACATCTTTCCTTGTGGGGACATTGTGCCCGTTCCCGAACATGGTTCCCACAATGTGGTAAAGACATGTAGATGTGTGCGTGTCTGTGTGTGTATGGTCTTGTCTTTAAGTGCTTGTGTGGACCACCCCCTGGCAAAACACCTTATTTGTGGGGACCTTTTTCATTGTGGGGACATTATGCAGTGTGATGAAGACATGTAGATGTGTGTGTGTGTGTGTGTTTACTCGCTAAAGCTTTGTTCATCTCCTCTTTCTTGTTGGCCCTGTGAAACCACGTCGCCAGCAGACCGTCAGGTTTGCTGATGTTACCGGACTGGACCAGGTAGTCCAGCATGTCTGCGCCAGTGACAGCAGAGGGAACAGGAGACGCTGAATGGACACACATAACATGTACGTACATTAAATCGAATTGTATTCGTTTTTAGATCAACAAAAAAATCCAAATCCGATCCAACTTTATTTATAAAGCCCTTTAAAAAACAACAACAGCTGAAACGAAGTGCTGTACGTCAGAAATATATAATAACGTGTGGCCTATTAGACCTAAGAACAAACAATAAAACAATAAAACACTGTAGAAAATACTAAAACAACACAAATAAACAGGTCAAATGTCAAGGAACGACAGTTAAAAGTGTGAAAAAGTGAGCTCAATCACACAAACGTGTGAAAACTGACATGAGTTCAAGTTTTAAGGGAATAGTGAGTCAATTATAAGTGTTTCTTTGCCTTGAGTCTCACCATATCAGTTCATATCTAAGTGCATATAAAAGCCCACTTTGGCTCAGTGTTTTTATGACTTTACAGCTCGTAGTTTCACTTCTTTGAACGCTCCACTCTGGAGATTAGACTGTTTTTGACTCCGATAAAATCCGATTGGACGCCAGCGTAACACGTCACTCTCTCTGTTTATTTTAGGTTCTCACAGTCATTAGTTGCATTTTATGACTTTTACAGGCATTAAGAAAAAGTCATGTTTGTGTTATAAACCCTATATGGTGTGCACTTTGGCAGAAGTCGGCTATAAAATGCAGTCAGTTAAAGCCTCACATGGGAGAAGATAAAAACTCCAGTGCTCTTCTTCGATTAGAGAGCGACTTATTGGACGTTGTTCTCTGTTTAAATCAACAGGAAACACATAGAAATGTGTCCTTTTAAATGTAAACACAAAGCCCAAACAAGTGTTTGTCTAGAGCTGAATAAACGTAGAAATACGTGTTATCGTGTGAACTTTGTCTTACAGCTTTATAAAAATAAATGTGACAAATTATACAGAACACACAGTTTACAAAAGGCTCACCGAGTAAAATCCATGTCTGCTTAAGTCTATGATATACTGAGAATACGTTTGTCACGTTATGTTGCCGTAAAACGATCTGTTTAGGCTGAAAAATTGAGTTTGTTAACTGCTCACGCTCCCCAACCAAAGTCCATAGAGAAAATTCAGATTTTTAGCTTATGGGAAAACGGGCCTTGCTGGTCTAATGCTGCCTTGTTTGGTGAGTTTATGTCACTTAGGTCAATCTGAACGCACAAATTCAAACCCTTAAAGATGCATTATGTAATTTATCTAAAGCAACTGGCCTTAAAATCCTCCTAATATGTCACAGAGACTCAGGAATAATGTTCATAGAACAAACTGAACTCACCAACAACAACAGTACAGACAAAATATTTGCATTTAAAATATATATTTAGCAGACTGCAAATCATGATTACGTTTTGAAATCATGTTTTGGCGTCATGTGGCGCCACCTACCGCCGTCTACCAATCATTGCAGTCGGTAGAGTCTCAGCTGCCGAGCAACCACGGGTTGCCAGTTACGTCACAAAACGAAACTTAAAAGACCTCGGTATTTTGAATTTGAATGTAGTAACCGTTTTTGGCCACATTCTTACATATGGCACCTTTAAGTTACTAAAACAACGTATTTAAACGTATTAATAGAGGCAGCAGTGGATCAGCGACTCCTGTGTGCATGGTTGTAAAAATGCTGATTTTCTCTATGGGATTTGGTGTTTGGAGTGAGTCGTTTATAAAGCTTTATTTTGCACTTTTGACAAAATAAAGCAGCAAACATGTTCTTTTCTTTTTTTTTTAGCCCTGTTGTCACTGAGCGCAGAGTTTAGACTGTGCTGATTGTGTTTGTGCGAAAGGTCAGCAGCAACAACACACAACTTCTCGATCACATTTGTGTCAAATACAACCACGCTTCAAAACCTCAGGGGTCAAATACCCATATGATTTCAAAATAAAAGTGCTTGTTTCGACACGGAATGATGAGTAATTCGCAATAAATACATATTTATGACGCAAAATAAATCAAAACAAATCTGTTAAATCTGAAATTAAGCAAATAAAAATGTGGAGCTGTAATTAAAACACCAAACAAACTCCTCAGAGTGCATGTATTTGATTTATGGGCCAGTTCTTTGAGTGCAGTTGACTGTACCTGACTCTTTGGTGAGCAGCACAGCGGTCACTGTGATGACAATCAGCAGGATAACAAGTCCCACACTCAGAGATGCGATGACGAGCTGTTGCTTTGTGAGACAGCCCAGGTAACGCTCCTGCTGTCCCCTCTGTGCCGAGTCCACACCTCCATGATTGGACCTCATCCTGAAGGACACACATCAAAAACACTGCAGCAGAAACTCCTGTCTACACCTGTCACCAACCATCAAGTGTGGTGCTCACTGACTTGTTTTGTCCCTCTTCTGAGCCTCGGTCCGTCCTCCTCTGTGTCTCGCCGTCCTCTCCTTGTCTCATCCTTCTCTGCCTGCGACTCATTCGGTCCGTCAGTATTTTATCCTCCTGTCATTAAACGGCGTCTTATCAGAGGAGCAAAGATAGCTCTGATAACTCTCTTCACTTTCCTCTCAGCCTTGACCGCTCCACTCGCACAGCTCCGATCTAAGGTCAGGAATAAGAAGTAGATTATGACTTAAAAAACAACATAATAACATTTAAGATAAGATAGTCCTTTATTTATTTATTTATTCATTTATTGTAAAACTTACACCCACTTTAAATATACCTAGCTTGTCAATTTATCCACGTTGGTTTCTAGTTTTAAATATTTTTAGTTTTGCTTTACTTATATATTTATCTATACCTTTTTCTGTCTTATTATCTATTTGTCATTCACCCATAAAGCACTTTGGACTATAATAAATGATCTATAAATAATGTGTTTTTCTTAGTTTCTAAGCCAGATTTATAATCTGCATACCTTGTTGTCATCATTTCCTGTTATTGTCCTGCTCTGTGAAAGGTTCGTATAAACCAAACAACGTAGTTTATGTGCCATAAAAATCTATTATCTCATTAATTTCCATTAAAAAGAGTCTAGTAAAAGTTTTTTTTCCCCTGTGTAACAACTCAATGATGAAATAAGACAAAAAGAACTACTCACACACTGTATGTTGTGGAAGTTTATGGTGAGAAAATTAAGAATAAAGAGTGTTTTAGTCTTCTTTTCATCGGCAGGAAAAGACTGTTACGCCAAAATAACTACACCGGAAGTGGAGGGGCGTGGCCGCTTGTGCAGTGATGCGATAAGAAGGAGGAGGTCTCACTCTGCCTTGAAACAACCTCAGATGAACTCTGAGGTTGACTTCTTGCACGTGCGTTCATCTAATTTGGGATATGCAAACTATTATTTAATGTTTAAAGTGTAATTATGAACTGTTTTGTCGGTTATTTGATGAATAAAAAAATGTGCGTTAACCTCTCGTCAGGCAGAATCACAGTATTAAATTAGGGGGTGGAGTTACCGCATGGTCGCTTGGCGTCCCGTTGCCATGGTAACGTCCAAGCTAAAAGACGACGCTGCAACACTGTCAAGATGTCAACGTCTGCGCTGAAAGAAGACAGAAAGAAGAGACGAGCTCTGGTTCTGAGGCCGTAAGTTGACACGGTGACGTAAACACTATAGTGTATCTCGGTTTTGTGTGTGTGATTTTGTTTGTTTGTTTGTTTGTAACAGGTCGTCTCGAGCCGTGAACGCGGTGAACGTGAGCAGCAGACACACACAGAGCGGAGTGAGCAGGAGGAGCTTCAGTCTGACTGCAGGAGGGAGCAGAGTGCTGCTGGACAAGAGACCTGACACTGTCCGGGTAACACACACACACACATTTTTGTCAAACTTTGGACCAAAATTGCTTTGGAAAAGAAAGTCAAAGTTTTGACGAAATTTGTAAAAAAAAAAAAAAAAAAAAGAGTCACATTTTTGGCGAATTAAAAAAAAATAAAATAATAATCTAATTTTGGAAGACAGTATAGTATGACCTTTTTTGTTTGTTTGTCAAAGTTTGGACCAAAAAATGTTTTCACAAAAAATTGACACATTTTGAACGGCATTATAGTAAGACGTTTTTGTCAAATTTTGGACCAAATTTTTTTCCCAAAATGTTTTTTTCCATATTTTGGACGATATGACCTTTTGTCCAATTTTGGACCAAATTTTTTTTTCATTATTATTTTTTTTCAATTTTGGACCAACATTTTTTTCCAAAATAATTGTCAAATTTTGGACAACATGGTATGATATTTACGTTTTTGTCAGATTTTGGACCAAAAACTTTTTTCCAAAAAAAGTCTCCAATTTTGGAAGACATAGTATAGTATGACGTTTTTGTCAAAGTTTGGACCAAAAAATGTTTTCACAAAAAATTTACAAATTTTGAACGGCATTATAGTTTGACATTTTTGTCGAATTTTGGACATAGTATACAACCTTTTATCCAATTTTGGATAACATTTTTTTTTCAAATTTTGGACCAAATTTTTTTTTCCAAAATAATTGTCAAATTTTGGACGACAGTACGGTATGACGTTTTTGTCAAATTTTGGACCTTAACCATAATTTCGTCTGGCCTAATCCTAACCCTGAACCTAACCTTACCCTCAACCTAACCTTAAAAAAAAAACTCACACAACATTGCATTATCCCTGAAAAGCCCCTTTAAAGTTGTGGGGACCCCATAAGCTCGAAATGTCCTCACAAACATAGGTTTGCTCATTTTTGGACCTCACACAATTACACACACATGTTTGTGCAGCATAGGTAGAGAGGACACTCATAGACAAAACCCCTTACCTTAATTTAAACCCAGTTCTAACCCTAAAACCAAGTCTTAATCCTCAAAAAAGGCAAAATGTCACTTTTCCTAAAATGTCTCGTCCCCTCTCCTCAGGTGTTTAATGAAGAAGACGTCGATGTGACTCCTCAGCCGCTGTACCATGCAGAGCCAGCAGGGGCAGTGCAGGCCCGAGGCTGCAGGTTCTTTGTGGAGGAACTCTCTGCAGGTCCTGGATCTGCATCGGACCACACAACAGCCACAGGCAGCATCACTGTGGCCTTTTCCAGGTAGTCAAGCACATGACACGTGTTAATAAATCAATTAAATATACTGTAGTGTATTTCTAAATTGAAAAAAATTTGAATAAAACTGTTCTCAGGTCAGTGTTTGGAAGCAGCAGGATATCCAGCCAGTCAACAATCGAGTCCATGAACGAGGAGATTGAAGATACGTTCTCCAAACGAGACGTGCCCAACAACTTCCCAGGTTCATCCATAAACCTTCTTACGTATATTATGTATAAAGTGCACATAGAACCATCACAAACTGGTGTTAGACACTCTTTTCTGACTGGAAACCAAAGTTTCACTCCCTGCACCAAAGCCAGTGGACAAAATCAGCCATTTTTTCACGTGTTAATGTTCCGCTGCCTGCAAAAAGTAACTTCAGGTGTGTCATTTTGTGACTTTTGTGTTTGAAATCCTTTGTTCAGATTCATCTCAGTGACACAAACCACCAAAGTGAGGCAGCAGTAGAGCAGCAGCTAAGCAGCTAAGGCGCCATATGTAAAAATGTAGCCAAAAACGGTTACTACACTCAAATTCAAAACACAGAGGTCTTTTAGGTTTCGTTTTCTGACGTAACTGGCAACCCGTGATTGCTCGGCAGCTGAGACTCTACTGAACTGCAATGATTGGTAGACGGCGGTAGGTTGCGCCACATGCAAAAAAACATGATTTCAAAACATAAACATGATTTGCAGTCTGCAAAAGATTGTTTTTAATGCAAATATTTTGTCTGTACTGTTGTTGTTGGTGAGTTCAGTTTGTTATATGAACATTATTCCTGAGTCTCTGTGACATATTAGGAGGATTTTATGGCCAGTGAAAGGACAAAATTATTTTTCTTTACAGACTTTGGTGTAGCTGAGTGAAAGGCTTCTAAACTGTAGTTTTCCTGTAGGAAAAACATGTTTTTTAATCAACTCTTTGTTGTTGTTCTTCCGTTCCTTTTCCAGATGCACAGGTGAAAAGAGACACGGTGAAAGAACAGGTGACGGAGGACATGTTGAACGACATCATAGACGTCTTCATTTCTGAGACGGACACTATTTCACTGCTGGACCTCCCGTGTACGGCCGTGTCTGTGGACGCTCGCGACGCGGAAGCCGTGCAGTGAGTTGAAATCGACGACAGCAAGACTTTTATTGGGTAACCGGTGAAAACCTTTAGGTTATATTGGTTTGTTTTGTTTTACAGAGAGAGAAACAAAGAGTACGCCGACGTGTGCAAGAACAGAGCGGGCAACGACAAGTACACGCACCGATCCATGCAGACGCTGAACGGAGCCGTTAAAAACAAACACGTCCAGAGCGACGGCGTGGTCGCGGTGGACGCAGGTGAGGGTCTGCACGTACTCAGGGGTTTCCGCGGGGTCTTAAAAAATCTTAAATCCAATCATTTGAATTTAAGGTCTTAATATGTCTTAAATTCTCCTAAAATCTCATAAAAGGTCTTAAAAATCTATTATTTTAAAAAAAATTAAAGGTGCCATATGTAAGAATGTGGCCAAAAACTGTTACTACATTCAAATTCAAAACACCGAGGTCTTTAAGGTTTCGTTTTTCTGACGTAACTGGCAACCCGTGGTTGCTCGGCAGCTGCGACTCTACTGACTGCAACGATTGGTAGACGGCGGTAGGTGGCGCCACATGACGCCAAAACATGATTTCAAAATAATAAACATGATTTGCAGTCTGCAAAATATTTTTTTTTAATGCAAATATTTTGTCTGTACTGTTGTTGTTGGTGAGTTCAGTTTGTTATATGAACATTATTCCTGAGTCTCTGTGACATATTAGGAGGATTTTATGGCCAGTTGCTTTAGATTTATTACGTAATGCACCTTTAAAACATGCATAAACATCAGTCTTGCTTTGAAATGTTTCTACAACTACAACACGGAACTAAATTAGACCACATGTGCTGCCCGGCGAGAATTTATCGAGCACAACTAGCTAGTGAGCTGTGCGCGCGCCGCGGTGTGTTATAGCTTAGCATAGCAGCGGAGAAAACTTAACAAAATCCCACAGCTAGGCCGAATTGCTCGCATAAGATGGGTAAGTGCAAGTTAAAAAATTTGTGGCTCCAATTTTCCTTCATGTCTTTTGTACTTTTTTGCCATTACGGACATGAAATGGGTCTTAAAAGGTATTCATTATGGTCTTAAAAAAAGTCTTAAAAAGTCTTAAATTTGGCTTGTTGAAACCTGCAGAGACCCTGGTACTGTGTCCACTATGGTCTGACCTCTGACCTCTGTGGTCTTGCACCGCGTGCAAGCCAAAGAAAAGTCTTTCGTCTTTCGCGACATCATGTGTGTCCACGATCCGCAGCCACGACCGTGACCACGTGGGACATGTACGACACCGCGTGCAGCTGCGAGCAGGACGGCGCCGGAGGCCGCGGTGAAGACGAGACGGAGACGGCGAAGTGTCCAGAGGCGGCTGTGGACGTGAGCAGAGGAGGCGCAGACAGGAGCGTGTCAGTGGGCAGCACAGTCAGCACAGGTGACAATCTTTTTTTTTAATTTCCTCCATGAATAATGTGTATATGATTTGTCCAGTATGTTCTGTACGAGGGGATCCTTTCAAATGTGGCACAAACGGTCAAAAGGATGAGGTGTCTCTGACCTGGAAAAGTAGTCGTTATTACGCTACTGTTGAAAAGTTGGGGATCACCTATACAACTTTGTTGTGATTTCCATTAAAAGTCACACTTTTATTCATCAAAAGAGTTGCGAAATGAATAGAAAATATAGTCGAGACATTGACGAGATTTGAAATAATGTCCAAAAACCAGCAAAACTGATTGCACAAGGGTTTTCTAATCCTCCAGTAGCCTTCTAATTAGCCATTAGCAAACACAATGTACCATTAGAACACTGGAAATGGGCCTCTATACACATATATGTACATATTCCATTAACAACCAGACGTTAGAATAGTCATTTACCACATTAACAATGTATAGAGTTGATTCATTGAAAAAAAAAGGGGCTTTCCTTCAAAAATAAGGACATTTCTAAGTGTTTATGGTCAAATCTTCCTGCACTGAGACAATTCTTCATACATACATCCCTTCAGCCAGTGCTGCCAGCTCACTGAAGGATGTGGAAGTGTTTGCCGTGACTCCTCAGACAGACCTGCAGCTCATCATGCAGTCAGAGAGATTCCAGTACTCCTTACTCGTAATGGAGAGGAGCATCCTGGGAAATAGCTTCCAACATGAGCTGGCTGCCTATCGACAGCTGTCTGTACTAGAAGGTAACACACACGCACACACACACACACACGCACACACACGCACACACACGCACACACACACACTCTTGTATTTGCTGCATACTGAGGACCGTGTTGCTGACAAAGTGAGGACCAGCATTTCCACTTTATAAATCAACACAATTACAAATATCTACTTCATGAATGACATCTATAAAGAACAACTGGTTGCAGTACCATAACATGTCTGCAGGTGGAGCCCCAGAGCAAAAAGGACTGGAAAAAACTTTCGATTTTTAATTTTTGGTCCAAAATTTGACAAAAACATCATACTTATACTATGTCGACCAAAATTAGATTTTTTTTTTTTGGACAAATTGAGTATAGCATGTTATAGCAACCTTAGGAAGTGATTTCAATGAAAACAAAGTGAGGACCGGCCAAAATGTCCTCACTTTGTAAAAATGACCTCACTTTGTTGGTTAAAAACCCTCACTGGTCCTCAGTATGCCGCAAGTACAAGAACACACACACACACACACACACCTTGAGAAATCCTTTGTCATAGAACATGTGAGTGATGATACAAGTGGATCAAAACTGTGTCAGACGGTCCGCTGAAGCCTGAGGTCACGGAGGACGAGCAGAGGACGGAGGACACGGAAAGCCGCGGCTCTCCAGCTCTGCAGCAGCTGTGGGCGTTCAGCTGTGAGCTCAGCAGGGGGCGCCGCGTCAGCTGCATGGCCTGGAACAAGAAGAACCAGGTAAGTTTCACGCAGCGCAAGCCGCATTTCTAGACGTTGTGTAAAGATCAGCGCGTGATGTTTGCTTCTCTTGAGTTTTAGGACCTGTTGGCCGTGGGTTACGGCGAATTCGATGACGTTGACGTGAAACCGGGCCTGGTTTGCTGCTGGTCCCTGAAAAACCCCACAGTAAGACTCTGTTTTCGTTTTCGCGCTCCAGAGTTGGACGTCGTCAGAGGCGCAGGGCAGGCAACTGCTTGGGGGCCCCTGAGCCGATAGGGGGGCCCCCTGAGGGCTGTTTTTATTGAAATGTGCAGTGACCAGCCGCCTCCCCGTCCCCCTTAAACAACAATGGGTGATTTACAATGACCCTAAAGGGGAACCACCTCACGTTTACCTGTGTGAAGTTATCGTTCTGCAAGTTGGAAAATGAAGAGGATTATTTACAGTCCTTTTTTACTTAATTTATGTACATTTTTTTCAGTTATTTACAGTATGTTATTGTTCTTTACATTATATTATTACTTTTTAATTACAAGGTTTTTCCATGTTATTTCATTTACTTTGAAGTCATAAATTTTTCGTTGGTGTCAGATTATTTGTAACATCATGGTGATGAACACTGGTTGTAAGGAAGGGGCCCCCTAGGAATTTTTGCCTAGGGCCCCTACAGACTCTAGAACCGCCTCTGGTCTTCGTCCTTCCCCCACAGAGCGGACGCAGGGTTGTGAGCGACAGGTTGAGGAGAATCACGGTGGCGTTTTTCTTTGCTCCGCAGTGGCCTGAGCGCGTCGTCCACTGCGACAGCGCGGTGACCTCTCTGGACTTCTCCACCGTTAACCCCGGGCGTCTGGCTGTGGGGACGCACGACGGCACCGTCGCCGTCCACAGCGTCCATGGACGCGGCCGCGGCTCACGCGTGATCAGCAGCAGGTGAAGACTCTTTCCGTCACTGACAGAAAGTTCAGTTCACAGAAAACGTGGGTGAAGCCAGATCCCAACATCTGCAGGAGATACCATGCAGTCGTCACAGAGACCAAAAACTGGTTAAGGGTTAGGGCTAAGGTTTGAATTGTGGTTATTTTGTCTTTTTGTCTGGTCCACACAACTTTGAAGATGTTTTTCAGGCTTAGAATTTGGTTTATGTTAGGGTTAGGTACTTAGATGTGATGGTTAAGGTAAGGGTTGGGGTTAGGGTTAGTGTGTGTGTGCCTATGTATTATTAATGTTGTGGGGACCTAAAACTGTTTACACACTCACACTATAGGGCCTTGTCTTCCTTGTGGGGACAAAAAGCAAGTCCCCGTAACGTAAATGACTACATTCTAAGGTGAATAAATGTTTTAAGGTTAGGTTGAGAGTTAGGATTAGGCCAGAAGAAATGATGGTTAAAGTCCAAAATTTGACAAAAATGTCATACTAGACTATGTCCTTAAAAATGTGACAATTTTTTGAAAAAAAAAGTTGGTCCAAAATTTGAAAAAAATAACGCCATACGACTGTCATCCAACATTTGAAAATCCAAAAAATGTTTTGTCCAAAATTGGACAAAAAACGTCATACTATACTATATTGTCCAAAATTGGGAAAAAAATGGGAAAAAAAATTTGATCCAACATTTGACAAAAGCCATACTGTAATGTCAATTGTATTATTATTATAAAAAAAAATGTTTTTCCAAAGAAATTTTGGTCCAAAATTTGACAAAAATTTGTGTTAGGGTTGGGATTATGCTTAGAGTGTGTGTGTTTGTGTTAGGTATTACTCATATTGTGGGGCCCATGAAGTCCCCATTAAGACATGTTGTGTGGTTAGTATGAAGTTAGGGTTAAGGTTAGAGTCAGTCTCCAGAAAATGAATGTAAGTTAATGTAACCAGACTGTGTGTGTGTGTGTGTGTGTGTGTGTGTGTGTGTGTGTGTGTGTGTGTGTGTGTATGTGTGTGTGTGTGTGTGTGTGCGTGCGTGCGTGCGTGCGTGCGCGTGCATGCGTGTGCATGCGTGCGTGCGTGTGAGCTGACATCAGTCTTAAAATCAAAAAGTATCTCAGAATGACTTGTGCACAGTAATAGTCGGCACTGCCCTGAACAAGGATCCAATGAAAATATTCACAAACCTAGGAATAATTTTCATGAATTTTTGAAATTCGAAACGTGTGTGTGTTTGTGTGTGTGTGTGTGTGTGTGTGTGTGCGTGCAGTGAGTGTCCCAACAGACACTCAGGTCCCGTGTGGCAGCTCAGGTGGACTCAGCAGGAGTTGACTCTGACGGCAGAGGAGAAGACGGAGGCTCTGGTGTCTGTGTCTGCTGACGGCAGGATCAGCAGGTGGTTCATCTTCAACAACGGCCTGGACTGTATCGGTATTACACACTACTGTCACACTACTGTCACACTACTGTCACACTACTGTCACACTACTGTCACACTACTGTCACTGTTTCAGCTCACTGTGCATCACGATGAGAAAAACTGTACGTCGTCCACCGAGGAGGAAACCTGACATGCGGTGGGAGTTCATTTAAAGCTGCATTAGGCAGAGTTTCTATGGGAGCCTGTATGGACAAACCCGAGAGAACAAATCAAACGTTGCTTTACTTGTAGCGGAAGTCCCGAGCAGATCTTTTTACGCGGATCTTTTTTTTTTTTTAAATCTTATTTCAGCCTCTCCTCTAGATGTCACTATAAACTACTTACTTCACCTTTAATGCATTCATTTTCCCAGTCGATGATGTCTTTTTTCAGGGTTTCTTTGCAGCCTAGGCAGGTGTTTCTGGTGCTGTTAGCAATGTAGCTGCTTAGCAGTGTGATATAGTGGGAATAAAAGTATTGTTGCAGTAGTAGTGGCTCTGTGTGTTTGTCCGTTAGTGTTTCCACACTTGTACTCGCACTTGCCAACATGGCCGACAGAGGGCGCCAGAGGCTTGTTGAATGTGGTGAAGTCTGTCTCTCTGATGGCAATTTTTTTGTGTTTGTGTTCCAGATGTGATGAAGCTCAAGAGGATCCACAGCATAAAGAAGAAGGCAGGAGTGAAGAAGACAGAGAGTGTTCTGTCAGCGCTGACTCCTGGACTCTGTTTTGATTTCCACCCAACGGTAAGTTACTAAGGCCGACTTTACATTACGCTTTTTTTAAAAAAACGTCTTTAGACACACCGCCCAGAATTCTGGCTGGACACCCGCGGCGCTTACAACTTTCCTCTTTACTCGCTCGACTGTACGATCGTAGCCGCCCTCCCGCATCCGCTGTTGCATTTTTATGTCGGCCATCTTGTTCCTGGATGACTCCAGCTTCTTCTTCTCCTTCTTCTCGTCCTCCGACCAGATACCGATCAGGCACTTGGTTTTCAGAGGTGCTCCACGTACGTAGCGTCCAGCGCCCTCCTTCATCCCCCGCCATCTTTTTTTGGGAACAAAAGTCCAGCGGTATATGCTAATTAGCACGCGCTTTATGCTAATCGCCTAAAACCCTGACCTCCCGCTGTCGCGAGCCCGACGCGTTCTCTTTATACGCACTTTGAAGTTGTCGGGAGAAAATTTGAAGACATCGGGAATTCTCTTTACACGGGGTTCCCACTGTCGCGAAAAGCGTAATGTAAACTGTTATTAGAGGATTATTATTATTATTATTATTATTAGGCTTGTGACTGTGCTGCTGACAGTTTACACTGTAGTCATATCTTTTATAGACGCAGAAAAACTGCAAATATGAAGGGAATCGGGCTGAAACTAAGTGTGACAGTGGGGAACAAGAAAGTGACCCTGAAACAAATAAAGGAAGGGAGATTAAATACCGAAAAGGATCAAGAAACAGGTGAATCACCATCACGAGTAAATAAAAGTAAACAAAAGCGTGAAAACTACAAAGTAAAACATAAAAAAAAAGCAAGAGAACAAACATAACATACAGTATGATGTTGTCATTAATCAAATCTTCTGCTCTTCTCTTCCCTGCAGGACTCCAGCGTCTACTTGACGGGAACGTGGGACGGTCACATCCATAAGTGCTCGTGCTCCAACACTCAGCAGGTCCTGGAGACGTACAGGAAACACTTTGTGAGTAACCTTCACAATAAAAGCCTCCGGAATTGGGATAACCCTAACCCTCAGATGGATGAGGATAATATTATAGGAATATGTACATAGGTGTATAGAAGTGCCACAGTCCAGGTCGTGATGCCGTTTATGTTGTGTCGCAGTGTCCCGTGAACAGCGTGGCCTGGTGTCCCTTCAGCGCCGACGTGTTCCTGAGCTGCTCCTCCGATTGGACGATACAGCTGTGGAAGCAGGACCGTCCTCGGCCCGCGCTGAGCTTCACCTCCGCTCAGAAACCCGTGTGCGATGTCAAGTGGTCCCCGAAGTGGGCCACTGTGTTTGGTGCCGTCAACGAGGGACAGCTGGAGATCTGGGACCTGAATTCAAGCATGTGAGTCAGAGACTCATGGAACTGTCAGTCCTGTCCTGTCCCCCACAGTTTGTGACGTGTCCTGTGTCCTCTGTCCCTCAGCCTGGACCCAGTCCTTGTGCAGCCCGCTGCCCCCGGCGTGACCATGACGTCCCTGCTCTTTGCCCCACAGTCACACTGTGTCCTGGTTGGAGACAGTGACGGACAAGTGACAGTTTATCAGCTCCAGGGCTTGAGCGTGGGAGACAGCAGTCAGGTAAACGTGTCTCACGGGTGGACACGCTCAGGATATCATCTATGTGTGTATGTGTCATGACGACATTGCATTTTCTCTTTCAGGTGGACGTTCTTGAAGGCCTCGTTTTCTCCGCAGCTTCGACGTAGGGTGAATTCCAATTCCTCGCTTAACCCTCAATCTCAAAAATGTGCGCTCCCTCTAGTGCAAGTCCTGTCCCGATTCTCAGAAAAATTAAGTTGAGGGGCAAGTTTAAGGGCTGTATCGCCCTCAATATTGAGATTTTTTCCGAGAATACCCTTGGGAGCAAGGGCTACCCAGAATGCATTGCGTGTTTTGACATAAGAAAGATGGCGCCGAAAGCAGCGAAACGAGTACGCTACAAATGAAGTGTTTTCTTTGTTAATAGAGATATAAAAAGTATGAAAACCATTGTATTATCTTAGTTTAGGCCCATATTATGGATTACTGACGTCATTGTTGCGTAACATTTATTTTTATTTTACGATCTTTTGTCAATAAGCCTTGGTGTGTGGTAACTGTCAGCTGAATATTTGTATGAGTATCATCTTATAACTAACTGACAACCTAATAACTTGACTGACAAACGGATCGTAATAAATAATCCTGACGTAAATGTGTTCTTCTTCTTCTTCTTCTTTTTTGGAGTTGACAGACTGGACGCAGCTTTCGCGTTATTCTGCCCCCTACAGTCTGAAGACGTATCTGCATTTAAGGGGTGTCCCATTTCTAAGTGACAAAATAACCCTCAACACTTGGTTTTGAGGCCAGTTAAAGGGACAATGTGTAGTATTTATGGGTTTATATAACCCAAAATCCACTTTTTTATACATATTATGTGCTCCTGCATTGTCTAGTCGCTGTATAATAGTTTTTGTTTCATTTTCGTAGTGTTTCAAAAAGTCATGAAAAATAACATGGTCGCGGGCCGTGGTTGCATAGCCACTGTTAGCAGCGAGACGCCATGTTTCTACCGGAGCCTGTCAGAACAAATCAAGCTTCTCTTTACTTGTAGCAGAAGTCCCGCCTCCACTCTCTCCGCTTCGTCTGCTACGGCCGCGGTCGCTCGCCCTCTCCCTCGCCTCACGAACCTCATCTGCTGACACGGAGAAAGACGACGAGGACGACATTTGACCAGCTGAGGATACCGTAGCGCTCAGGGAAGGGAGGGGGTGAGCAGATGAGCAGTTCTTTGTTGTAAATTTCAGCCTCTCCTCTAGATGGCACTATAAACTACTTACTTCACCTTTAAGATTAAGGGTAAAGAGAGGAATTGGAATTGTCCCGTAGACTCAAAATAAACATTGGACTCTATTTGGAGTAGATGCAAAAAGAAGGGAAGGGAAGGAAGGAGTAAGGAATAAAAACTAAAGTCTGTACTTTGATGAAACTTTATTTAACAGATAAAGAAACAGATTAAACCAGTGATTATAGAGATGTTTTATTAGCATTTTAACATTTGCATAGCAAGCATTTCTATGACAAGAAACAAGAAGAGAAAGCAAACATTTTCCATTTGTACGGGGGAAAAAAACACACAATAAATGGTTTCATTAACCTTTTATTATCATTCGAACCCAATTTGATAAATACACAAAGTGTTCATACTCAATAATTATCTTTAAAGCAATTCATATATTATATCATGAACTGTTTCTGCTCAGAAATATTCAGTAAAATAAAGCTTTAAAATCGAAAGACGCAGCTCAGTGTCGCGACGTGATGTCGTAGAAACCTGGCGCGGTGAAATCAGTGAATGACAGCAGGTCTGGAGCTGAACAGACTGAGGCTGAAAGGACTGAGGAGACAAAACAACAACAACAACAACGCAGGGAAAGAGTCACAACAAGTGCGTCCACAAGACACAGGTTTTCACAGATTTACACGCTTGGTGTATGAGGGAAAAAAGCTGATTTTAGTCACTTAACAAGAGGCTCATGTCATAAAATATACACCTGATATAGAAGGGAATGGAAACATAATAGGCTTGAAATCAAGGTGGACTCTCACCTCTTGATGTGAGGGATGGAGGAGGAGCTTCGCACAAGCTTCTTAGAGGACGAGGACGAGAAGGACAGTGGGACTTTGGTGGACTTAGAGGGTGGAATGATGGAGCAGTGAGAGGACTTCGACAGGATAATCCTGAAAAAGACACACTTACCAAGATAAACATCAACTCTTATCTAAACGTTACTCACTTTATTCTGTATATAGTAGGTACAGAGGAAGTGAAACGACAATTCAGAGTGTCGTCACGTGTTTACTGGCATCCTGTCATACTCCACCTGTCCACCAGGTGTCCACAAACGTACTTCCTGTTACCTGGCGCCACGTTGCTCAGTTCTTTCTCCCTCTCAAACACCGAGGTAGTGTTTGAAATCACTCAATACGCACTCTGTACTGCACTAAATAGTGATTATATACAAATATTTGAAAGTTAAAAGCACACACACACACACACACACACACACACACACACACACACACACACACACACACACACACACACACACACACACACACACACACACACACATGAAGAGCAGTTACCTTGTAGATGGTGACTCTGATCTCTTTCCCTTCAGTGCTCTCAGTTTGTCTCCCTGAGTCAGACTGCTGTCTTTACAGTTCTGCACACACAAACACAGAGAAAAGGTTATGAGTGTGTGATCACATGATCTGCTGAGTTTTTAAATACTTTAAAAGCTACGATACGCAGTATTCTCCCTCATGAGATGTCAGGAAACAAACAATAAAGGCGCCATATGTAATAATGTGGCCAAAAACGGTTACTACATTCAAATTCAAAATACCGAGGTCTTTGAAGGTTTCGTTTTCTGACTTAACTGGCAACCCGTGGTCGTGCTCGGCAGCTGAGACTCTACGGACTGCAATGATTGGTAGACGGCGGTAGGTGGCGCCACATTCCAAAACATGATTTCAAAACATAAACATGATTTGCAGTCTGTAAATATTTTTTTATTTTGTCTGCACTGTTGTTGTTGGTGAGTTCAGTTTGTTATATGAACATTATTCCTGAGTCTCTGTGACATATAAGGAGGATTTTATGACCAGTTGCTTTAGATTTATTACATAATGCACCTTTAATAATGTAAAGAAGTGACATAGTTGCTCTCCTTCTCTGTGTTGTATCTGAGTTGCATTCAAGGACCACGGGAAACTCTTTATGTAAATACACTGCAGAAGCAGACTCAAAATGTGTGGCGATCTGCCTCGACAGGTTGGGGTGAAAGGACAAAATGGGGGAGGAGTTGTATCATAGAAGTTATATGTTAAGACGAGACACTTGTGACATGTTTATAGAACTGCAGCGTCATTTACAAGTCCCGCCTCACCTCGTCCATGCTGTACGATTTGTGCAGCGTGGCGTTGAGTGCCAGGTCGCCCATGCTCGAGAAGAGGCGGGACATGGCGTCCCGTTTGCCGTCGTCAGAGTCAAGGCCGCCGTCCATCTGCTGCTGAAGCCGCTGCCGTCGACTCAGCCTCTGCTGAAGCAGCTTCTGTTTGGAGCGATGGACGTCGCCCTGGACCCACATACTGTGCTGTTTCCTACACACACACACACACACAAATGAAGGGACACGACCGGTCAAAAGTTTGGGCTCACTTCCAGCCCATTTCCAGTGTTCTAATGGTACGTTGTGTTTGCTAATCGCGTTAGAAGGCTATTGGATGATTGGAAAACCCTTGAAAACCTGTGTGCAAAGATGTTAGCACAGCTGAAAACAGATTTGCTGGTTCTTTGACAACAGCAAAAACGATTATTTTGAATACAAAATCATTATTTCTCATCTTGTCAATGTCTTGACTATATTTTCAATTAATTTTGCCATTCTTTTTAAAGGGGTCATATTATACCCTATTTCTCCGAGTGAACCTAGTTCCCTTGTGTCCTAATGAACATGTCTGTGACATGCTTTGGTCAAAATACCATAAGGATGAAGCACCACAGCAGTTCAATCACTCTGCCAAAACAGCCCTGTTCAGAACGCTCTGTTTAGTAGTATCTGTTTAGGTCCACCTTAAAAAAAAAAAAAAAAGTAAAACGAAACTTAAGGGACAGGAAATGACATCAGCCACAGAGGCTACTGGGAGCTAACAGCAGTTAGCATTTGGAAAAAGTGATAATTTGCAGGCTCTTGCAGGCACATTGCCGTCATATATAACATGTATCCACTGGACAGATAAATCCTCTGAAGCTGGAAGTTTGTGTAGAACTCTGTGCTGCACTGTGGAGCCAAGAATAGAACTTTTCGCAAACTTCCGGTTTTCGGATACCGTTGCCCTCGCCATCACTCTCTCGCGTGTTTTACGGACAAAGCGGAGCTCGGCGAGACAACAATTCCAGGAATTTAGCGCATTGTGACGTCCCAGTGAGTGCGGAAGTCAACGTGGCGTGTTTTATCTCCTGTACTTAGACTGAGGAGGACCACAAAAACACAACTGAGTCATCTTTTTTCACACTTTACCGACTGACAGGACCTCCAGAGTCCCAAATATACGGATTTGAATGATTAAAAAGTTGATTTAGCATAATATGTGCCCTTTAATGGACAAAATTTGAATATGCGATCCCAAACTTTTGAATGCTAGCGTAAAATAGAGACATAGCTGATGACTCACTCTTCCAAGAAGTTCTGTTGTGGACCAATGACAGACCCGGGTCGGCAGATCCTGATCCAGGCGATGGCTTCAGCCGCCGTGAAGCGGAAGTGCTTCATCAGGTAACAGCCAATGAGAGTGCCCGTGCGGCCCAGGCCGGCTGTGTTTAAGAGACGGCGAGTCAGCGGAGCCCCCCGGACAAATGAGTAAAGAAAAAGAGGCGGTACCTTTACAGTGCACGGCCACGCCTCCGTCTGCGCTCTCGCACACGTGCAGGAAGCGTCGGGCGATGAGGTCGGTGGGCGTCGTCCCGTCCAGGAAGAAGAGGTCGTGGTGGTCGAAGCCGGCGCCCTCGAAGCGCCTGCCGTCGTACAACTTGCGGTTCAGACGGACCACGGCCCTGACGCCGTTTTGGCGAAAGTACGGGAAGTAGGCCTCAGGTGCGTGGAGAGGGTAACCTGCGGAAAAAAAGACGGCGCGGATTAGCGGTTTCATTTCTGTTGTATACGATTTTTGCATCCGATGAATTCCGTTGCGTGGTCGTGACTCACCGTTCTCTATCTTACTGTGAGGGTGAGGACTGCTGAACGCCAGCAACTTCCCCGGAACGATCCAGTTCATGTCCCCGTTTTCTACGCGCTGAAGACGACACAGGAAGTATATATATATATATATATATGTATATATATATATACATATATATATATATATACATATATACATATATAGAACATATAAAAAATGTGACTGTAGTATGGGCCAAAAAAACTTCTCAATCCATTGAGAAGTTCTGGGAATAATAGTTTTTTTATTATTATATTTGTCATTAAAGGTTTCCCATTTCACCTCCTCTCTTCTTAGGGTGGAACTACGGTGGCCTTTGTGTCCCAAAAAGTATGTCATTCTTCTTCAAAATGTTAAACACTGGTTGATTTGTAGTTTTTCCGGGTTGCCGTAGAAACATGACAACACAACATGGTCTATTTTATGTATTGTGTTTTGTATATTTTGTGTAATATGGATGTCTAGACTGAACCAGCAACATCCGCAGGGAGTCAGCTCCCCGACAGTTGACAAATAGGTGTGTAAACACAGCCGGGAAAGGCAGACTCCTTTGTCTATTGGAGGAATTGCGAAAGCGAAGTTGCAAAGAAAATAAAACCTCGTCGGCCGGCAGAAGTTCTCTATTTCATTCTTCGCCAGCAGCAGAGAATTTCCACAACACGCTCACTCTCACCGTTTACTCGTTACGACACACAGCTCCTTGCGACACTCTCACCTCATAATGTTCGTATTCATCGACGTTAAATCGCTCAAAGTCCAGGAAACGGCAGTGTGACGCCTGGAGGAGGGAGGCGAGCAGAGTCAGAGCGGCTTTAAACTTTTCAAAAGAGTACGGGATTAAAGAGTAAGTGGATAATATGTTACACAACAAACAAGAGATTGCAGCTGTTTTATGTTCAAAACAGTTTAGTGTGATGTAACAAAAGAGCCAAAACAGAGTCTACTGAGCGTAAAGTACAGTACGTACTTTCTACATGTATTATCGCACAGGTTCCCAATCTTGTTGTTTCTTTGGGTTTCGGTCGTTTTTTGATCTAAATTAGACAAATAGAGCATTAGCTAATTAGCATTAGCATTAGCTGCTCTGTGTTCTACTGCGAGGATAATTACTTCATTTGTACAGAAGATGCACTCTTAGAAATAAAAGTAGAACCATACAAGGTTCTTCGGCTTGTCCTCATAGGAGAACCCTTTTTGGCTCCAGGTGGAACCTTTTTATGAAGGTTCTACCTGGAACCCTTTTAAAACCCTTTATTCAGGAAAGGGGTTTTAAAGGGTTCTCTGGATCAAAATGGTTCTTACTGGAACCATTAGTGTTACCAAGAACCCTTGAAAAACTATTTCTTCAGGAAAGGGTTTTTCAGAAGCAAATGGTTCCAGGTAAAACCTCAGCCCTTGTAGAAGAACCCTTTTGGAACCCTTATTTCTAAGAGTGTAGAAGAGTTCAAATGAGAAGAATTATGAATTGCGTTTCAAACTGCAATTTCAGTTTGGAAAATGATAAAAGGAACTAAATACAACATGAGGTCAGATGGAGGGTTGAGGGTCAACATATATAGTATATATATGTATATATATATACATATATATACTATATATGTATATATACGGTTGTAATCGTGTTTACCTTGTGAATGGCTTGTAAGCAGTCGAGCACTGAGAGATTAAAGGAACACTCTCCTACTGCTGCGTCTCTGTGACACACACACACACACACACACACGAAGAAATATAAACAAAGTATTTACATATTACATATTTGTATTTGCTAATGACATGTACAAACAACTGTGTGTGTGTGTGTGTGTGTGTGTGTGTGTGTGTGTGTGTGTGTGTGTGTGTGTGTGTGTGTGTGCGTGTCTTTTTTATTTTCACCTTTTGAGGACAATTTGGCCGACCACACAACCTTAAGTGGCTTTTTGAGGACTAAGACCAGGTTTTAGGGTGTGTGTGTGTGTGTGTGTGTGTGTGTGTGTACCTGAACGACAGGTAGCCTGTTTTGCTTCCTGAGAGAAGTGTCTCGTACGCCTCCTCTGGACTTCTTCTCAAATAGATGACCTGCAGGAAAGACGTTTTTTTACAGTTAATTCAATACATGGATGAATGAATGAATGAATGAATGAATGAATGAATGAATAGAGAGATATTTACAGCAAAGGCTCCGATGAGGACGGCAGCATTGGCTCTTTTCTTCTGGTCATAGCCGGTGAAGTGGACCAGCGTCTTCCTGGACGTGGTGAAGGACTGATGTGATGAAACAGTGAGCCGTCAGCGATCGCAGCACTTTGATGAACACATGAACACATGAACACATGAACGTGGTCAGAGTGACTTTACCTTGAGCTTCTTGTTGAGTCTGCAGCAGTATCTGTACAGCATGGCCAGGTTGAGAGGACCAAAGTCAGAGTAGAAACTGCAACACAAGCGTTTTTGCACAAACAGCCTCGTCATTGCATCTGCAGCCTTCGTGTTATGAAGGTGAGCGCTAATCTTACAACGCTTTAGTAACAAATATATAAACTTTAAAAAAGTCAAAACATGTAAAGTCTTTGTTGGCATCACAATACGAAGCAACTGGTGGCCCTTGGACCAAAACTGGCACGCCGGTGTTAACATCCGGCCCAGTAGAGTAATGGAAAAAATCAGATTTTTTAAAATAATGTTCTTTAAATTGTTTGATTTCGTCATAAAAATGACAAACTCAAGCAGTTGTAAAGGCGCCATATGTAAGATGTAAAAATGTGGCCAAAAACAGTTACTACATTCAAATTCAAAATACCGAGGTCTTTTAGGTTTCGTTTTCTGACGTAACTGGCAACCCGTGGTTGCTCGGCAGCTGAGACTCTACTGACTGCAATGATTGGTAGACGGTGGTAGGTGGCGCCACATGCCAAAACATGATTTCAAAACATAAACATGATTTGCAGTCTGCAAAATATATTTTTTTTAATGCAAATATTTTGTCTGTACTGTTGTTGTTGGTGAGTTCAGTTTGTTATATGAACATTATTCCTGAGTCTCTGTGACATGACGCCATATGTTTTGGCGTCATGTGGCGCCACCTACCGCCGTCTACCAATCATTGCAGTCGGTAGAGTCGCAGCTGCCGAGCAACCACGGGTTGCCAGTTACGTCAGAAAACGAATCCTAAAAGACCTTGGTATTTTTTAATTTGAATGTAGTAACCGTTTTTGGCCACATTCTTACATATGGCACCTTTAAGTGTAACTACTATATCCATAAACTCCTTTTTTTCCCAGAGTAAACCAGTATTTATGTTTATCTAGTTAATGTTATTTGTTGATCCAGGTGCAAAACGTCACAGTTTAGTGTAAAAATCTTGAAATTATACACGTCGTGTTGTATCTTACTGCCCCCGTCTGTTCAAACACCAGCTACTGCGGCCAAAATGTTCCCAGACTCCTCCCCCCTCTTGTCCTCCTCTCAGCCTGCTTCATGGCATTTTTTCAAAACGGGCAAGATTTAGCCACAGAAGAGAGGATTTAGTTGATTTAGCTGTGCCGCGATGGATCACGAATACACAAATTAACGCTATTAAAGTGTACGATTGTCACTCTGTGTTGACGCTGGTCGTCACAGCAGCAGGTGAATAGAACGACAGACAGGAATGACGTCAGTCTGTGTTTGTCCTAAATCCCCTGTCTGTCACGAGATCACAGACACTGAGCTCGTGTTGACCCACATCTCACACACTTGGGATGACCATATATACACTATATATACACTGTATATATGCATACAAATATATGTACATATATACTGTATATATATATCAGCTGTATTTTCTTCATGAGCTGCTTCGACTCTAATCAAATATTCACATGATGAACATACACTAATCTCTACCTGCTGTCAGTTATGCTGAGGTACAGGCGCCCCCTGGTGGCACGTTAACAAACCTTCCAACTTTAACCACAGTCTATAGCTATAGATATGTATCTATATATAAATATCTATCTGTATATATATATATTTATATATTTTTTTTCCCCACGTTAAACAGTCTTGTATAAAGTACCTAAAAAGGTGGTAAAAGTGCAAGTATCTTAACCAGAAAATGACTTTGGTAGAAGTCGGAGTCATTTCTTTAATACTACTTAAGTTAAAAGTCTTAAAAGTATATGAATTTTACTGTACTTAAGTGTCAAAAGTCATTTTCTGATATAAAATAGAAGTACAAGTAGTTGTGAGGAGTTAGGATTGACTCTTAAGCCCATGTTGCAGTGGGTGAATGGATATGAAAGATGTGTGAATGGGTGAAAACTGTACATTTGTCCAAAAATACACACTGTGTGATAATTTAATTAATTAATATGTAAGAATGTGGCCAAAAACGGTTACTACATTCAAATTCAAAATAACGAGGTCTTTTAGGTTTCGTTTTTCTGACGTAACTGGCAACCCGTGGTTGCTCGGCAGCTGAGACTCTACTGACTGTAATGATTGGTAGACGGCGGTAGGTGGCGCCACATGACGCCAAAACATGATTTCAAAACATAAACATGATTTGCAGTCTGCAAAATGTCTGTACTGTTGTTGTTGTTGGTGAGTTCAGTTTGTTATATGAACATTATTCCTGAGTCTCTGTGACATATTAGGAGGATTTTAAGGCCAGTCGCTTTAGATAAATTACATAATGCACCTTTAAATAAATAAATAAATAAATAAATAAATAAATAAATTCTCTGTTGAGGCAGCTCCTGTTCACCTCTCATAGTTGAACTCCTCGTCTGTGCTGAAGTAGTGTGTGTTCGCCGTGTTCTTGGGTTTGACACGAAACGTCGCAAAGTACAGTCTCTCTGTGGAACGCACACACACACACGCACACACACACACACACACACACACACACACACACACACACACACACACACACACACACACAGTCAACAGGAACCCAAAACGGTTCCTTTAACACCATTTAACGTGTCACACATCAAACTAGAACCTTGACTCCATCAAAAAGATGATTCAAATCCTAATTAGACGTTTGGTTCGGCCTCATTAGGACCAGGTTTTGGTCTCCATGAGGACTACTGGTCCTGATGAAGTCAGTATTTATGTCAGAAAATGTCCATAAAGTGGCTACAAATACAAGTGCGTGCTTATTTTATTTCAAAACTTCTCACCATGTATGTACATTTGTAAAATAGGTGTTTCAATATTAAAGAAGAAGTTTTACACTTCTTCTCACTCTCTTTGTGAATTGAACATTGGATCATCTTTATGTTTAAAATAAACATAAACTAAAGTCAAACACACTGGTGTTATAGACATTATAGTCTATAGAACACGTTCACAACTGACCTTTGATGAATTCTGACGCAGCGGAGAGTTGGTGTTCCTCCGCCATCTGACATGTGTGTGTGTCTCAGCGTGTGTTTCCTGTTGTTATCTGGTCTGAGGCCACTTCACGTTCACACTCACACACATCGTGATGTCAGGAAATCCAGTGTCTGTCTGTCCACAACTGTCCACAACTGTCCTCGTATGTCGAGAGTGTCCAAACACACTTCAATCAGAGTGAACAGTTCAGCATCAGTGATCAATGAGTGTGTGTGTGTGTCTGTGTGTGTGTGTGAGAATGCCAGAATATTCCAGTCATAATCTGAGCTGAGGAGGCTGAGGACGCCGCGCAGTCAGAGTTAGAGAGTGCAGTAATCTCTGCTGCTGCTCTGTCTTTGTACACACACACACACGCACGCACGCACGCACGCACGCACACGCTCAGCTCTTCTTCTTACAGGACACTGTATTGACCTCCATTCGTTTGGACAGATTAAACAAAGCATTACCCTTAAATGTCAGGGTCATGATAGTTTGGGATTTTTCAGACTTATATACATGTATACATATTTGGATTTTCTAGTTTTTATTTCTAAAAGAGACCTTATTAAACACACATACACACACACACACATCATTCTATAGTTGTGAGGACATAGACGATAAAGATATGACTGATAGACCTTACTTATACACCTGTGACATACCGTGGACGGATCTTAATAACAGTTTGTGTTGGTGTGAATCTAATTGATTATTTCACACATTAACTAGATTAACTCTATGAATTCATTCACTCGTTGTTTTTGTTTGTTTTTTTAAATGACATGAATGATATAATTTCACATCACATACCTTTCGAAAACGAAAATGAAATAACGCAAAACTAAAATTGGAAAAAAATAAAAAAATGATTTTTTTTGAAAGTACTCCTGCCAACTGAGCATAATAAGAACTGAAATCAAAATAAAAACTATAATTAAAGGTGTATTATGTAATAAATCTAAATCAACTGGCCATAAAATCCTCCTAATATGTCACAGAGACTCAGGAATAATGTTCATATAACAAACTGAACTCACCAACAACAACAGTACAGACAAAATATTTGCATTAAAAAAAATATTTTGCAGACTGCAAATCATGTTTATGTTTTGAAATCATGTTTTTTTTTGCATGTGGCGCCACCTACCAGTGTCTACCAATCATTGAAGTCAGTAGAATCTCAGCTACCGAGCAACCACGGGTTGCCAGTTAGGTCAGAAAACGGAACCTAAAAGACCTCGGTATTTTGAATTTGAATGTAGTAACTGTTTTCGGCCACTGTGTCTGTGGCATATTAGGAGGATTTTATGGCCAGTTGCTTTAGATTTGAATAGTGTTTGAACGCTGCCTTGCTCAGAGTGTATGTTCGGTCACACCGACAGTGTTTCTCTGTAAAGTCTGAGGAATGTAACTCGCTGCTGTCACTCGAGGGCGTCACATGGTCTGAGCTCCCGGGTTCTGCTCCGGCTGAGCTGTGACTTTCACATGTGAGTGTGAGCTGGCGATGGTACGATCAGCGTTTGGCTGCTTATTAAACTTGTTTGCAGACGCGCTAATGTTCCTGGAATCTTCCGTTGAGATGTGAAGTAAAATCATTAAAATCACACACACACACACACACACACACACACACACACACACACACACACACACACACACACACACACACACACACACACACACACACACACACACACACACACACACACACCCCCCCCCCCACACACACACACACACACACCCACACACACCCCCCCCCCCCCACACACACACACACTATTCCTGGTCTGAGCTTCATCTCCTCTCTTTAGCCAATTAGACGTGCGATTAACAGCTGAGGACGCTGACGTCACGCTCATAAAAGCTCTAAAAAGATGGTGGAACAGATGTAACATGATGATGCTGTGGCCAAAACTACAGAAAGCAGAATTAATAATAAAGATTATGATATAAGTTATCATTAAAGGTGCATTATGTAATAAATCTAAAGCAACTGGCCATAAAATCCTCCTAATATGTCACAGAGACTCAGGAATAATGTTCATATAACAAACTGAACTCACCAACAACAACAGTACAGACAAAATATTTGCATTAAAATTATATATTTTTGCAGACTGCAAATCATGTTTATGTTCTGAAATCATGTTTTGGCATGTGGCGCCACCTACCGCCGTCTACCAATCATTGCAGTCAGTAGAGTCTCAGCTGCAGAGCAACCACGGGTTGCTAGTTACGTCAGAAAACGAAACCTAAAAGACCTCTTTTTTAAATGATTTGAATGTAGTAACTGTTTTTGGCCACATTCTTACATATGGCACCGTTACGATATGATTGATTAATTATTAATAATAATTCATTATAATTATTTTTGTCTCTTTGTCTTTGCAGTTTGGTTCATTTTTCAAAAAGGCAGGAATGAAATGTGGCAATTCTAAATAGTCACGTTTCATGAGTTAGTCTTCTAAAAAGAAAGACTGCCCTCTGGTGTTCACTCACATTATAACACCTGCTGACGCTGATAAAAAAAAAAACTTTGAAATTTTACATTTTTTCAAATACAAAAAGTGTTTATTTAAAAAAAAAAAATCACAGTTCAAAGTTCGCTTGCCTCAATTTTTATAGTTTATGGACAAAAATAAAATATATATTTTGTGATAACTGCACAATTATGATTTCTTTTGGGGTGTTTTTTTAAAAAAATGCAATATAAAACTAGTCATAACTTCGATTCAACGACACAAGAAAACATTTTTCACAGTCTGAAGATGTGATCTATAAACACACACACACAGGATGTCCATATAAGGAGTTGTGTAAGGCTTAATCTTAATTTTATCGCCTTTTATGACCTAAAAGTGCCCTATAAATAACATGTATTATTATTATTATTATAACTGTTGAATAAGCTGCTCTCTGGCTGTGCTGTTCAAACAACATTTCATTGGCTCTGCTCAGGAGCCATGATGTCATCATCAAGTGTCATCTGCCGGTTTGTGTCTTTGTGGTGGAAAAAGGGAAAAGGAAGTCGTTCACGTTGAAACGATAGCGTGATGGACCCTCAGCGCCTGGACTGAGTCCCGCTCACGCAGCACTTCACTGGGCCGGATTTCACCCTCCAGAGTCACAGCAGATCCGTTCCTTCTTTGTTTTTTTCTGCTGAAATGTGCACTCAGAGGAAATCTGTGGCATTCATCAGATCTGGCATAACATGTCCTGCAGCAGCAGCAGCAGCAGCAGCAGCAGCAGCAGCAGCAGCAGCAGCAGCAATAATCTTACAACCATTATGCTCGGTTGGCAGGAAGAAGAAGGCGCTGAGTCACGGCGCCGATGTCGCTCACAGTTTTCACAGGTTCACTTTGGTCCTGAAGAAAGATCACGTTCATTGATTTAGAGCCAGTCTGTGCTCCACACACACAGTCCAGAACCCTGACTTTTTTAACAGAGGTGGAAAAAGTACTAAAATATTGTACTCAAGTACCAATACTTTGATGGAATATTACTCAAGTAGAAGTAAAAAAGTAGTTCATTTGAAATGCACTTTAAGTAAAAGTTACTTGCAGGGCCGTTTCTAGCTGTTTGGGGGCCCTATGCGAGATACTATTTGGGGGCCCCTGTTTTTTCAAACTCAAGGTAGAGATTCCTAACTTACCCCACAAACACTTACATGCTTTGCAAATATCAGCATAATGAATGCATCCAATACATGCAAATAAAGACGGGTACTTTTAATTCTCAAAAATATAATAAAATATGAGTCTGCAACTTGCAATTTGGGGGCCCCCTGGTGGCTGTGTGGCCCTATGCAGCTGCATAGTCCGCATATAGCAAGAAACGGCTCTGGTGGGGTGTGAGGGTAGTAGAAATATGACAAGGGGTCAGAAATCCAAAACTATTTTGGAGCTCACGAGCGACACAAGATATTACATCACTTTTGGCCACGCCCTCTACGTTCACGTACTCAAGTAAAAATACAAAATCCTGATTTTAAATTGTACTTAAAAAATACAAAATACACAAAAAAAAGTATTCAATACAGTAACTTGAGTAAATGTATTTCGTTACTTTCCGCCTCTGCTTTTTAGTGGCCTGGCCTGGAGAAGTCAGGTGTCACTGAGAAATAACAAGAGAAAGACCGAAATATTCCTACAGTATCACTGACCATGAACGCAACACTCGAGAGAATGGTAGAGCTGAAACAACGACTCGACTAATCGATTACTAAATGGATCGTCAGCTGTTTTCATAATCGATTCATCGGTTTGGAGCATTTTTTCATGATTAAAACTGATTTCTGAACAAAGAAATCATTATAACTGAATCATTTTGGTTTGTGGACAAAACAAAGACATCTGAGAAGCTCATTATTTCCACGTTTGACAAACACTGATCAACATTTTACGGACCAAATGATCACTTAATCGTAAACGAGTAATCGATCACGAAAAGAATCGTTCGTTGCGGCTCTTTATTGAATCGGTCGCTCGTGTTGACGTCGTCTTTCAGTTCATGTTGTTGTGTTTTCCTGTATTATTAAAGGCGCCATATGTAAGAACGTGGCCAAAAACAGTTACTACACTCAAATTCAAAAATACAGCTGTCTTTCAGGTTTCGTTTTCTGACGTAACTGGCAACCAGTGGTTGCTCGGCAGCTGAGACTCTACTGACTGCGATGATTGGTAGACGGCGGTAGGTGGCGCCACATGCCAAAACATGATTTCAAAACATAAACATGATTTGCAGTCTGCAAAATATTTTTTTAATGCAAATATTTTGTTTGTACTGTTGTTGTTGGTGAGTTCAGTTTGTTATATGAACATTATTCCTGAGTCTCTGTGACATATTAGGAGGATTTTTATGGCCAGTTGATTTAGATTTATTACACAATGCACCTTTAAGCTGTTGCTAATATTGTGCACCTTTTTGATTTAAGGCTCTTTGAGTTGCAAATATCACATACACTTCATCAGGTGTGCTGGTCTAATGCATTCTCTATAGAGCCTTACCCTAACCTTAAAGGTGCATTATGTAATAAATATAAAGCAACTGGCCATAAAACACTTTAATAGTGTTAATTTGTGTATCCGTGATCCGTCGCGGTACAGCTAAACAACTAAATCCTCTCTTCTGTGGCTAAATCTTGCCCATTGGCAGATTTTGAAAAATGCCATGAAGTGGGCTGAGAGGAGGATAAGAGGGGGGAGGAGTCTGGGAACATTTTGGCCGCAGTAGCTGGTGTCTGAACAGACGAGGGCAGTAAGATACAACACGACGTGTATAATTTCAATGTTTTGACATATGGCGCCACCTACCGCCACCTACTGCCGCCTACCAATCATCGCAGTCAGTAGTGTCTCAGCTGCCGAGCAACCACGGGGTTGCCAGTTACGTCAGAAAACGAAAACCTAAAAGACCTCGGTATTTTGAATTTGAATGTAGTAACTGTTTTTGGCCACATTCTTACATATGGCGCCTTTAACCAAAATGGACTCTATTTTATTCTATTGCATCTTTTCTATAGTCTTCTTAATCCACGTGATCAAGAAAGTCCTATATGTGGCTGGACTGTTATAGCTTTTATGCACAAATACATAAATAATGGTGAATGTGATTCATTTTTCTCACTCGGATCACATGGTGCATACAGTAAAAGGGTATTTTTCTGATTCTCCTCCACGTACTAGATTTTGAGAACCATGGTTATTATTATTATTATTATTATTACAACATGTGCTGCAGAATAGTCAGTGAAAATGAGCCGACACATCCCAAGGGCAAAGAGAGAGAGAGAGAGAGAGAGAGAGAGAGAGAGAGAGAGAGAGAGAGAGAGAGAGAGAGAGAGAGAGAGAGCATCTGTCTGCATGATGACGTCACCCCGCCTCATCCCTCCAGCTCGTCTTCTTCCTCCGCGTATTATCCAGCAGCACCCGCCCGTCCGCACTGTCCGGGAGGATGAAACCAAAGCTAAAAAGCCCTGCGATTCCATTCAAGAGCGAATCCTCTCGAATATTAAGACCTGTAATATCTGTGTCTTTATTTCTATTTCATTTATTTATTTATTTTAACCACGGCGGACACAAGGAGAAGACATCATCTTTGTCTCTTGAATGTCCTGCATGAAAGGATGAGGAGGAGGAGGAGGAGGAGGAGGATGTGAAGGCTTCGGGATGGATCCTGGAGGAGATAATGCGACAAGAAGAATCCGTGTTTCACTGCGGATGTCGACGCTCTGCTTATTTAGGTGAACTATTTTTTATTATTTTCTTTAAAAAAAAACAAAAAACAAACAAAAAAACATTTATACATGTGGAGCATGTTCAGGATTAGGATTAGGATTATGCATATGCATGCGATTGAAGCGACTGCAGACGTAAATATTCATGTTTTTCATATGCTTCCATATTGTGGAGTCTTTTATTGTTTGGCTTCAGTGTGTGTGTGTGTGTGTGTGTGTGTGTGTGTGTGTGTGTGTGTGTGTGCAGGCCTTTAATGGAGCATGTAGGCTAATGCTGCATAGCCCACGGCCCACACACACACACACACACACTGGTAATAATCTGCTGCATTCAGTGTCGTCACAAAATGTGAGGTTAGATTTATTCTCAGAAATCTCTTAATTTTAATTCAAGCGTGGACATTTTTCTGTGTTTGTCTCTTTGTTTCTTTGTGTCTGTTTTTTTTTTTTTTTTTTTTTGGGAAACAATGTAACAACATGACCGTGTGTGTGTGTGTGTGTGTGGCTGTGTGTGTGTTTACTGCAGTGTATTTTTTATTTTAATTTTTTTTCCACTTTATCCACAATTATGTGCATAATAAGTGCTATTTGTCTTTGGATATTCTGATCCATTATGGTTCATTAGACTCATTATTTGACACTAATGTAATGTGTAACATAATGATAATGTGATGTTGATACATTTGTTTTGTTTTATTTAAATATTTAAATATATATATATATATACATATATATGAGAGAGAGAGATGTTTGAGGCGTGTTGACATTGACAAAAAGCAGCTCCTCCATTAAAACCTAGCCTCGCTCAGATGTGTGCAGACCAGTGCGGGCTCTGCTCTGTAATGGCTGCCTGCTTGATGTGTCCTTGACATGTCATTAACAAAAAAAAGGTTTATTTATTGTTGTGTGTTTGTGTGTGTGTGTGATTCTGTGTGTTGCGTTTGAGGCGAGGAGATGAAAACAGTTGACCGGTGTGGGGGAAATAAGGGGGGATGGAGATGGTCAGGTCGATGTGGAGAAGGCGTCGTGACCTTTAAGGGTTTTTTTTCTCTCTTTTATTGCATTATAACAGTGTTTTCTTCGTCTTTGCCTTTACAGACTGATTCCAAACGGCAGGAGCCGTGTTTGACGTGGACGTCTTTAAATAAAAGTAAGTGTGTGATTCCGGAGACAGAGACTCAAAAGAGACGACGCAGGATTCGTCCTCAAGGTGACTGTCCCTGTCTCGTGAATGAAGGGGGGGGGAACAGATTCTTGGCTCAACTCTCTCAGTGTTCACAGTGGACCTTGATTTAAAATCAGTCAATTAAGGCACGCGGTGAATGCCAAGAGAGGAGCCTCACTGTCCACTGTCCACGACGGCTGGAATGTTCTCAAAGCTGCACAAATGATCGACTCATTCAAAAAGTTAGCGTTGGTGAGTTTTTCTATTAATAAATGGAGGGAAAATCATGAACATGTCATGCTTCTGTCCAGTCATACCCCATTAAAAAAAAGCTGCATATATTCTTCCTGTTTGAAGGCTTGAGACTAATCAGGAAGTAATCATTTATTGAATGGCCACCAGGGCGGCAGAAATAACGCTTCAATAATAGATAGAACACGATGTCTCTTTTGTACATCATGTTCTAATGTAGAGGACAATAAGTCCCGAAGTGTGGACACCACTGTGATTGACAGCTGGTATCGCCCAATAGGAGCCTGGCAACATGTGATATTAAAAAAAAAATGTCCAATTTCAAAAATGTCAAATTTTCAACGGCGCCGGACAAATGAGGACGTCCAAACTCAGGAAGACGACGCCCACTTTTGTATACGGCCGACTATACGCGCTCAATCCAGAACCTCATGATTTATAATAATCCTTATTTTTTTATATACATTAAAAATAAGATTCTTAGCGTTTATCTTTGACGATTTTCCTTACCAAATGTAAGGTGAAGTTAAGTGAGTGTGTTTTATAATGGTGTTTGGAGGCAGTCAAAGTCATTTTTTTTGTAATGTTCCTTTGTTGCACTTCATATAAAGGGCTCCACCAATTCATATTTTATATTAATCATTTTATAATTTTACATTATGTGAGTTAATTCTGTTGTTTTACATACACCATGTTCTTCTGGGTGTATTTTTTTTGTATAAGTCTTCATAGATTTCTACTTTTATGTTTTCTTGTATTAATGTGTGTGAAAACAAATAAAAGAATAAAAAGAAAACGGTGAAATCTCTGTGTGTGATGTGTCAGTTAACGTTTGTAATATCATCATAGTTTACTTTTAAAACAGTTCTGATTTGCAATTCCATCATCGAAAGTCATGACGATAATGATGAAGTAATAATATAATAATAAATCATACAGAAATGGGTCGTTTTGCAGTTTTATTCGTAAATAACTTTGAAACTTGAAGTCAATTTTCATACTTTTGCTTCATTGTTGATCACATGACACCCCCAAGGTCAAGGGCTGGGCTACCCCTGAGCAAGGCACCTAATCCCCACTGCTCATATTTAGTTGAACTCTCTAAATTGACCCCATCGGGATTCTTTGCTTGTGCCAGATGACTAAAATGTTTGTGTTTTCGTGTGGATGAAGATGTTTTTGGTCACTTTTTCTATGACCATGAGGTGGAAGACCAGTGGTTTTTATGCATGAAAATATCAACTCAAATATGCAAATACTGTCTCTTTCCCAACAGCCGTGTTATAAAAGGCGTCGAGCCTGCAGCCTAATCTGACCGTGACTGTTCTGCTAATCCCCAATAATGACTGCTCTACATTTAGTCCCTGCATGTTTCCACAGGCCACAGAGTCACGTCAGCTGCACTCAGCGTTTCATTAAATCCCCTTTACAGTAACACCGTTTGTTTTGTTGTTTTTTCGAAAACACACACACACGCACACACACACACACACACACACACACACACACACACACACACACACACACACACACACACACACACACACACACACACACACACTCTCTCATGCTCATGTCCACAGATTATATAATCCGACACTGTGTCTGTCTGTTTATTCGATTACAAGATCAAAATTTCGCCGCAAGCTCGAATTTTGAATCATAATATCATGTAAGACGATGACGATGAGTCAACTGTAACAAGCACTCTAGTGTTCTACTGATGATGGATGAGCGGTACAGTGAGTCGCCTTACCAATAGAGGGTCAAGGGTTTGATTCTCGGCTTCTTAAATGGAAGAAACTTAAGTTTCCTCCAGCTTTGAGTGGTTATTTAAATTACACTCTTAGAAATAAGGGTTCCAAAAGGGTTCTTCTACAAGGGCTGAGGTTCTACCTGGAACCATTTGCTTCTGAAAAACCCTTTACCAAAGAAAGGGTTTTTTAAGGGTTCTTGGTAACACTAATGGTTCCAGTAAGAACCATTTTGATCCAGAGTACCCTTTAAAACCACTTTCCTGAATAAAGGGTTTTAAAAGGGTTCTTGGTGGAACCCTCCAAAAGGGTTCCAGGTAAAACCTTTATAAAAAGGGGCAAATGGATCATTTCCTGAATTTCAAAAATTAATTAAAATTATTCCTTAAGAGGTTTGCAAATGTTTTTAATGGATCCTTGTTCAGGGCAATGCCGCCTATTATGATGGTAAATTTCAAGTCATTCCAAGATACTTTTTTTTTTTTTTTGAAGAAAGTCAGCTCACTGTCAAAGTGCATCAGGGCAAATGGATCATTTCATGAATTTCAAAAATTCATTAAAATTATTCCTTAAGAGGTTTGCAAATACTTTCGACAGATCCTCGTTCAGGGCGATGCCGACTATTATGATGGTAAATTTCAAGTCATTCCGAGATATTTTTTGTTTTTGAGAATAAAGTCAGTTCACTACACAACAGTCACATTTAAGTATATATGAGCAATGTGTGTAATCCCAAAAAGTGTCACTTATTAGGATTAAAGGGATGTTACACAATAACAGCTAATATAATATTATACCGACTGGGTTTAAATCCCCAACAGTGTCACCAGTAAAGCACCCCCACACCATCACACCTCCTCCTGCTTCATGCTTCACGGTGGGATCCATGCATGTAGAGACCATCTGCTCACCTTTTTCAGGCGTCGCACAAAGACAAATTCTCTTGGCCCAAACAAATCTCTTCTGCTTGTTGCTTTTCCTGAGTAGTGGTTGTTTTTTTCTCACTGACCTTCATTTCTCAAAGTAATGATGGGCTGTCATTTCTCTTTACCATGATACCAAACCTTTACATGATACTAGGCGACTACATCATGAAGCTCACTGAGAGAAGGCCGAGGGTGTGCAGTGCTGTCAACAAAGCAAAAGGGTGGCTACTGTGAGGAATCTAAAATATTAACCATATTTAGAGTTGTTTTGTTTACTACATAATTCAAGAGGTACAGCTTGTGAACAGGCAGGGCAGGCAACTGCTTGGGCCCCCGAGCTGATAGGGGGCCCCCAACACGCGGAGCCTGAGGGCATTTGCAATGACATCTAAGTGAAACCTCCCTAAAGGGGCCCCACTTCACTTTACAGTGTAATGCATATCTTTTTTACTCAGTTTATATATGTTTTTTTCAGTTATTTACAGTATTTTATTGTTCTATATATTTATATTGTTTTATAATGTGGGTTCTTTACAGTGTAATGTATTTTTTTTTACTAAGTTTATATAGTTTTTTAAAGCTGTTTACAGTATTTTATTGTTCTTTACATTTATATTTTCACATACTTTTTAATTACAAGGTTTTTCCATGTTATTTCATTTATTTGCAAAAAAAATAAAAACATTTTGAACTCATACATTTGTCGTTGGTATTAGATTATTTGTAACATAATGGTGATGAACACTGGTTGGAAGGAAGGGGCCCCCTGGGAACTTTTGCTTAGGGCCCCTACAGACTCTAGAATCGCCTCTGCATAATGCCCTATGTGTTCTTTCATAGTTGTGATGCCTTCGGTGAGAATCTACAATGTAAACGGTCATGAAAATAAAGAAGAAACATTCAATGAGAAGGTGTGTACACTCTTAGAAATAAAAGTGCTCAGTAGAACCATATAGAGTTCTCCGGCTTGTCCTCATAGGAGAACCCTTAGTGTTACCAAGAACCCTTTTAAAATTCTTTATTCAGGAAAATGTGTTTTAAAGGGTTCTCCGGATCAAAAATGATTCAGTTCTTGGTAACACTCCAAAAAACCCTGAAAAACAAATGGTTCCAGGTAGAACCTAAAACCCCTTGTAGAAGAACACTTTTGGAACCCTTATTTCTAAGAGTGTATAAACAGTTTTATCTCAGGATTCCTTGGCTGAGAAAAAAAACCTTTTGGACTTGATCATGTGTATTATATAGAATTAAATAGAGGTCCACGCTATCTATATATATATATATATATATCGTGCTGTTTTTACATTGTTTTTTCTTTTTTTCATGTTAATTAGATCGTTTTTACCAAAACATTTAGATATAATATGACCTCTATTGTAGAGATAATTCATTATATAGCTTTAATTTCTTTAATTTCTAGTTTTAATGTCCCACTTTTTGGTTTTCATCGGTCTGTGGTTTCCTGAGCAGGTACCCACTCTGCCCGGGTTGGTAATCTGTTGCTATAGCGACCAGTGCAAACACTGTACCTAAAAATAGGCACAGTACTCGTGTTGATATTACACACTGTGCCTATGACTGTTACATTTAATTCCACTGGTACTACACCAGAGACGCAGCTTGTGAACAGGCAAGGCAGTTCACAACTGCTTGGGGGCCCCGAGCCGATAGGGGGCCCCCCGACACTCGGAGCCTGAGGGCTGTTTTTACTGAAACAACCCTAATGGGGCCCCACCTCACTTTAACCTGTGTGAAGTTATCGTTCTGCAAGTTGGAAAATGAAGAGGATTATTTACAGTGTAATGCATCTTTTTTTTTTTACTTGATTTATATATGTTTTTCAGTTATTTACATTACTTTATTGTTCTATATATTTATATTTTCACATACGTTTTAATTACAAGGTTTTTCCATGTTATTTCATTCATTTCGGGAAAAAAAGTAATACATTTTTTCGTTGGTGTCGGATTATTTATAACATCATGGTGATGAACACTGGTTGTGAGGGCCCCCTGGGAATTTTTGCTTAGGGCCCCTACAGACTCTAGAATTGCCTCTGTACTACACCAGCGACTACTGTTTAGTGTTTAAGGACGAGGTTGATTTGATATGACTGAAGAAAAAATGAAAATCACGAGATAAAGCAGTCAAATGGTGTCACTGAGTCCTGATGAGAGACATAAACCACAATAAAAGCACCTTTAACAGTGGTTTGTGTCAATGTAAGACGTAAGGATGGATGTGCAGTGACCTGGAATACACACGGGGCTGTAATGTGATAAACAAACACTAGAGGCTGCTGCTGCTGCACTATTGATTCTTTACAATCCCATTGAAATGATGGATGTGTGACTGACTTAATCCTTTAATCTTATGATTTAGATTATTCAGAACGAAGATATTTACAGAAATACGAGGGATAAATTATTCACTGTTTTGCCTGAATACTGAAACCAGAATATGAACCTCTGACTGGCTGCATTTAACACCATTTTTATTTTTCCATTTTTAACGACCTGTTTACATTGTAAATCCATATCTGAATTCTGCCTGAAGATTGTTAGTAGGTCGAGAAAAGGGAAGTGAAAATAGAGAAATGCTTCATGAGAAAACACTTGAAAAGTATTTTTTTTGTCATTTTGATTAAAGTGAAAGACACAAAAGCACACATTTATCAGATATAATTATTTATAACCCACACATGACTGATGTCTGAATCTACGTGTGTGTTTTTTTCCTGCTTACACTTTCATGGGTCATATCTGATTTGTGCCACGTGGGAGGAAAAGATTAGAAGTCTCACATCGGAGCCCTTGTTTACAACAGTCTGCAGTGTTTTCTCTCCATAGTGATGTCATGTGTATATAGTTGGGACTATAGCATGAACTAAAGTGAACAAAAACACTTAGTTCCCCGGCATGTGACAATTGACATGATCAGTTTATTGGTTAAAAAGTAAAATGACCACGTGTTTGTTGAAGGGTTAAAGGTGCATTATGTATTAAATCTAAAGCAACAATCCTCCTAATATGTCACAGAGACTCAGGAATAATGTTCATATAACAAACTGAACTCACCAACAACAACAGTACAGACAAAATATTTGCATTAAAATAAATATTTTGCAGACTGCAAATCATGTTTTGGCATGTGGCGCCACCTACCGCCGTCTACCAGTCATTGCAGTAAGTAGAGTCTCAGCTGCCGAGCAACCACGGGTTGCCAGATACGTCAGAAAACGAAACCTAAAAGACCTCGGTATTTTGAATTTGAATGTAGTCACTGTTTTTGGCCACATTCTTACATATGGCACCTTTAAAGCTAAAAATAGAGAGAAACATGGAGAAATGTATATATATACATATATATATGCAAAAATAGAGTCAAAATAAAGTGGAGTTGTATGATATAATAATGTACATAACATCATGAACTGAATTTTGATGTACGGTATTGCACAATAGCAGGTTCCAGTAGAATTTAATGTCAACAGGATATTGTCATTAGTTTTTACATAATACTGTGCAAAACACACACACACACACTGTCAGAGAGGATGTGTGTGAGTGTGTGCGTGTGTGATGGAAACTTTCCACCACCAAGTTCCCCAACCAGCCTCTACGTCATTTTCCCAAAGGTGGCTGACGATATCACGTGTGTGGCATTCAAGTGCCGTGGTAATTTGCAATATTTTGCAGCGTCTTTGTGACGGCACACAAAGCCGAGGGGGGAGGGGGACAAATTGAGAAGAAATTATGAATTTATATGTGATTGATTTTTTTTTTCTATCTTTGTAAAGTGGAAACTTTTAAAATCTTTTTAAAAAGTCTCTGAGTGAAGTCAACTGCGTTCCGTTCAAACTTGGAACAGGGGGGAGTGCAAACACGACTCGGGCTAGCTATCGTTAGCAATGCCACTTGCTAACAAATTTGTACGTTGTATTTTTGGCGCACAAAAAACAGCACAGAAACATGTCCACGGTTAAAAAACAACCAGTACAGTATGTGTGACTTGTTCACGCTGAAGTAAGTACGACAGAAGCAGAGGTGGAAAAAGTACTAAAATATTGTACTCAAGTAAAAGTACAAATACTTTGATGAAATGTTACTCAATAGAAGTAAAAAGTAGTTCATTTGAAATGTACTTTAAGTAAAAGTTACTTAGTTACTTTGCGTGGGGTGTGAGGGTAGTAGAAATATGACAAGGGGTCAGAAATCCAAAACTATTTTGGAGCTCACGCGGCAGCCATCTTGAAATCCCATGATCAGGGTTTGGTGAGGTTTCTCTGAGTTTCTGAGTGGGAAATCCAAAGACATGGGGCACTCGGAAACTCCGAGTTACAGACACTAGAGTAACTGGCAACCCGTGGTTGTGCTCGGCAGCTGAGACTCTACTGACTGCAATGATTGGTAGACGGTGGTAGGTGGCGCCACATGCCAAAACATGATTTCAAAACATAAACATGATTTGCAGACTGCAAAAATATTTGTTTTAAAGCAAATATTTTGTCTGTGCTGTTGTTGTTTGTGAGTTCAGTTTGTTATATGAACATTATTCCTGAGTGTCTGTGACATATTAGGAGGATTTTATGGCCGGTTGCTTTAGATTTATTACATAATGCACATTTAAGTCCACAATACATACACATTAGACAGCAAATATAACCCAACATCACCATTTTGAGGTTTGGGAAAGTTTATACTCGATACTCGATTAAACTTATTAACTAATTCATGTTGTTGTTTTTTGGCCTTTAAAGGTGCATTATGTAATAAATCTAAAGCAACTGGCCATAAAATCCTCCTAATATGTCACAGAGACTCAGGAATAATGTTCATATAACAAACTGAACTCAACAACAACAACAGTACAGACAAAATATTTGCATTCAAAAAATCATTTTGCAGACTTTTGAAATCATGTTTTGGCACGTGGCGCCACCTACCGCCGTCTACCAATCATTGCAGTCAGTAAAGTCTCAGCTACCGAGCAACCACGGCTTGCCAGTTATGTCCGAAAAAAAACGAAACCTAAAAGACCTCTGTATTTTGAATTTGAATGTAGTAACAGTTTTTGGCCACATTCTTACATATGGCACCTTTAATAATACACGAGTAAAACCAGACATAACATGTTAAACCTGTAAACAGGGATTATTGTGCCCTATAATCTTTGTCCATTGATCAAAAAAATTGCCTTGTTCGTCCGCTCCTTTGAGCTCACGCGCGTCACGTCACGTCTGGAACGAGTTAAAATAACTTCCACGCCTCGCGTCACTCACAACCACCGACAAAAGGCCTTGAAATCCTCAAGGAGGGCGAGGTGTTGATATTTCCCACTGCACCTGAAGGCAGCGGGGGAGCGGGAGGTGGAGAGAGGTAGAACAACAGTGAGAGAGGAGGAGGAGGAGGAGGAGGAGGAGGAGGAAGAGGAGTAAGATAGCCACAGTGAGCTAGCATCAGTGCCACAGCCTGAACGCTCACGAAACCGTCATGTCAACATCGCCCCGTGTTGTTCGGCTCTAAACTTTTACGTCTTGTGCGTCGCGGGAAAACGCACTGAAATGTGAGCCGTTGGCTTGGCTTAGTTTAGCTTAGCTTAGCGCGAGGACAGCCGGGGGGGGACGGGGACGGGGACGTCAGTGTCCCTGAGCAGCAACAGTCAGTCTTCGGATGTGAGAGTGTCAAAAAAAAAAAACACATCGCTAAACCATCTCGGTGTGCTGAGCTGAGCTGTGCCGAGCAGGGACAACAGCTCCCGGCTGAAGTGTGAAGGCAAGCGGGGGAGAGGGCAGCAGCAGCAGCAGCAGCGCCGCATCACCATGAAGTTCACGGAGCATCTCTCCGCTCACATCACCCCGGAGTGGAGGAAACAGTACATCCAGTATGAGGTACGTTAGCTAGCTCGCTCGCTCTTAGCCACCTTCGAGCTAGCGCCCTGGCTAAGTCAACGAGCGTTCAACGTCATACCGGCTCTTTGTGTTGTCGCCGATATTCAGACATTGCTTTATTTTTTAATGTATTTATTTTCTTTTGTTAGGGTGAGAGGGAGATGTTGGGGTATGTGTGTGTTGGTGTTTCCGCTGTAGTGTCACCGAGCTTCTGCGGCTCTAAAACGGACACAAAACAACAGGGGATGCGCTGTTAGCGCGCTACGGCTAGCTTAGGTGAGCGTCAATGCAGCTGCAGTGAGCTTCGTTTGTGTCACACACAAGGCATTCCGTGCTGAGTCATCATTTATTGAGCTGGTTAATCTTTACCCCCCCCCCCCAAAATCCTCAGAGGTAGAGTCTGTTCCAGCTTCAAGTATCTTGTGCTCTAAGGTCAGGTTGTCCAGGGTCACCGAGGGACTGACAGCTCAGTGTGCAGCCTTTTTTCCCCATCACGTTTTTCGTGATGTCTCAATTCAGTGATGCCTAAATCAGGGTAACCAACACCCCCCCCGCCCCCCAGGGGTATGCGAAGACAAAATACTATGATTTGCTAGCAGCCTGATTACATTTATAAATAGACCTACAGTCAAATTCAGCCAATCATTGCAGTTAAAGTGTCTGCAGGACAAATGTCTGAAGGGGTGTGGGTCTGGGAACCATCGCCTTTATTGATGCACAGTCACTTCCTGGTGTCCAATATGCCAGAGCTCACCTATTTCCAGTAAAGCTGGTGACACACTACGCATTTATTTGCCCTACTTTGGCAGAGTCAGCACTGGTTTGGGGACAGTCTGCATGGCTCGTTGGCACAGAAATCTGTTAGCGTGCGAGTGTGTCATCGAGCCGACCCAAACTCGGTTGCAGTCAACGAATTTAATTTTTTTCAGCTGATTCTGGACGCGGGTGGGTCGCGTGTACCGATACTGACCCGACTGCAAACGCATGTGTCGTCAACAGCCAATGAAAAAGAGCAGCTGGGACAGGAAACGGTGTCAGAAGACGAATACGATAAGCGGTGAAATCAAAACAAGACATGATCGCTCTCGTGAGAGGTTTGAGGCGTTTTATAGTTGGCTTCAGTTGATTTGACATATCATGTAGCCTGTCATCCCTCATCAGACACAGTGTCATAAAAGTTGAACAGCCAAAGATGCAGAGATGTTCTACAGTCGCTGTCTGCAGCCACTTATTATAGAAATTAGTGGATGTTGTCCCCTTTAATGCGTATAGCATCAAATCGCATCTTATTTCAGCACTTTGCATGGTGAGGTGGAAGCCCTCTACTATGTTTGTTAGTCCATTAAGGAATCAGTCAGAGATTGATGAGCTTCAGAGCTTAGTGGACGCGGAAGTGCATTTATAGTAATCATACACATTTGCTCTTATGCCTCAGAGAAATGCAGCATCGTGTTTTAGGGCTGCAACTAACGATTGTATTTGGTGTCGACTAATCTATATCGATTATTTTTTCGATTAGTGCTTTAATAGCGCAACATTTATCACAGTTAAACACCTGAAGCAAATGATCACAGATTTCTTACAGCTTAAATATCGAATTAATATGTTCCAAATCACACAGTTGATAAGTGAAAGAGGTTTACAGTTCATTATAAACGCTAGTATTAACAGGGGTTGAAATTAACCCTTTTAGCACCATAATAATAGAATATTTATATACTTTCAGGGGCAGATCGAATAATTAAAATTGCACGAAGTAGCGAGGAGTTACGGTAATTTAAAATACACATGCGCCGCAGTGTCACCGGTGATCCCCGTGGTTGTAAAAGTATGTCAAAGCAGCTTCGCCTGTAATTCAACTCGGTTCAATTAATTTAGCGTTCGCTAAGCTAGCTTCTTCCATGGTTTTCCGACTGATAGACGTATGACACAAATGCATTATGTACTTGCATCGTAGTCTGGTGGTTAATTAATGAAATGAGCATGTGATTTAAAAATATGTACGAGGTATCAACGTTATTTCTGATTCTCTGCGGTACGTGGTGATACAGCGGCTCCGGGGTGTCGGCGTTTATCGTGTTAGTGAATCGCCGTAGTGCTACCATGGAACGAGCATTTAACGTGTTTCGCTGGTTTATTTTCAGTGAAATGTTCCCAAACTTTTGGAAACTTTGGGTCGGAGTTTAACGAGACTCTTCGCCTGTTTCCACCATAATTCGTGCGTTCTTCTTCTATGCTTTTTTGCGGGATGTAAACAGCGAGCAACACTGCCCCCAGCACTTCCTGTAGCTAGTTCTGGATAGCACGAGTGTGTGTTTGGGCGTGTTTGTTTACACTGCAGTTACAGCTGAGCTTGAAGCGGCCGGTGTGTGATTTACAATAACAATAACGCGACGCTTGAATTTTATTGTCGACAAATTTTTGCAGTAATCGATTACGTCGACTAATCGTTGCAGCCCTATCGTGTTTCTATGTCCTCACTCAGGACTGATGGTGCAGAAATGAATTACAGCATGATTTGTTACCACAGCCTATGTTAATATATACAATGTCTCGAGTTGCGTCTGGAGGTGTAGTGTTTTACGTTACGATTTTATGTCTCCAGCAGGATTGCTCCTAATGTTCCTGCTCGCAGGGCTTCTCCCTCATCTCTGCACCCGTGAGCAGAACTATCTATCTGCATAGTTGCAGTATTTCTTACAAGCAACAGTTTGCCTGGTCACACACTGGTTCAGCCAGTGTGCCTGCAGCACATTCCTACAGTCAGTGTCACCGAGTTCACCGCCGCACCAAATCCCCAAATGTTATGACATTCAGATCAGTAAAATTGACTTGGTGTTGAGTGGTGTTTTACTAAATTTAGATTATTTATACACTGGTTCATCAACGCTTTATTCTGTTTATTTCTGTCAGTTTGAGGTAGAGGGCAAAATAAGCTATCAGTCATTCCTCTCTGCACTCCTGACATGTTGTTTTGGTTCTGCCTTGGTTCCTTTTGCAGAACAGCCACATTAAGCTTTGAGCCAAAGGTCTTTTCCTGCTGGTAGAAATGTTTCAGCCGTCCTTCACAATTAACCCTACTTAGCTTGGCTCTACAGATCCAAACAACAACAACAACAAGCTCATAGGCTTTTGTTAAATTACAAATCATATGGCTCTCAAAAATCATCTGTGAGGTTTGGCTGTGGAAATGCTTTTTGCAGTATTTAAAAAAAAAAAAGAAAGAAAGAAATGATCTAAACCACAGTGGATCAGACGACATCAGTGGAGGAATCGGTTTTAATCCGTCCTCGAGAAAGTCCACTCCTGGTTTCCAGGATCGGATCTGAGGACACATTCAGGACGAGTTAGCACAGTTGCATCGTGATCGAATCACCCAGGAAGGATTTTCATATCAGGTTTAACATGGTTTCTCTCGCCAACATTCCATTCAGACATTCAGTTAATTTGCAGATTAAATTACCAAACTTTGCCATCACGAGCCTTTACACAAATATGGAAGCTGTATTTATGAGGGAGTAAATCATTGCTTATATCAGAATTTTTTACTTTGCCCATCATCTCCCAACAGTCTCAATCGGTGGGCTCTACATGTCGACTGTGAGTGTAAATGGTGGTGTGTCTCTACATGTCTGCACTGTGAGTGAATATTCTGTCATGCACTCAGTATAATTTAGCACTTTAGCTGTGCTCTGTCATGACCAGGAGGCATTAGTCACTTTGATGTATATGATAGTTCAGGTCATACATGTTCGGGGAACAATCACACAATTCTACTGGGTTTTGTTCACAAACAGAAACATGATGACACCCCTTAGTTAGTTTGAGTTTCTCGCAGTGAACCCTCCTGGCCTAGATTTGTTTGTTTGCTTTGTTGTTTCCTGTCTCTGTTCTGATTGGCTGGAGCCAAACAGCCAATCACAGTGTGAGTTCTCCCATTGACAGACACCAGAGCTGATTCAATTGGTAAATCGGCTGTAAAGCCCTGTCAACACTGACCCGGGCCAATTGTGAGACAAACACAGAAGCCCTACAAGGACAATGGACGGTCATCGATTGGCGACTGTAGGGTTTAAGAATTGTTTTATTGTCTTTGTCATCAGGACGGGTATTTTGTTGGAAAACAGCCAATTGATTTACAACACTGTTTTTTTTCTGATAAAAAAACAAAACAAAACAAAAACAGAACTCTGTGAAAAACAGTTCAGTTTCAGCCTTTGTAATTTGCTAATTGCATTGTGTTAAAGTGCAGTTTTGATTTGAAATAGATTGCTGTGTAGTTGCTGTGTCTTCAAAACCCAGATTGTGTTAATGCAACAAAAAACAGTCTTTAAAAGACTGTCGGTCAGAACTGAGAAGAACTGATTCTGGCTTAGGTGCCAGCTTACAAGATGAAAGTGGGTGTAGCATAGCAGAGGTGGACTGTGGACATACTCTATTCATAAATTGATTCCCCACTAGTGTTTGCATACTGGGACAAGGGCAGTAGTCTAACTGAACATTGTAGTTGAGCTGAAACTGCAGCTTGACTTAACTGTGCATGGAAATGTACTGAGTGACTGGAACTGCTTTGACTTTACAAAAGTGACCAAACAGGAACTTCCTGGGAAATGAAGGTTGTCTTTGGCTTTTGATTTGGACACACTCTGAGGGTCAGCAATACGAAGCTGATATAAGGGCCAATTCCAATTCCTATCTTAACCCTCAATCTCAACCCTCAAGCTCAACCCTTAATCTTAACTGGCCCTCAAAACCAAGTGTTGAGGGTTATTTAGTCACTTAGAAATGGGACACGCCTTAAATGCAGATACGTCTTCAGACTGTGGGGGGCAGAATAACGCGAAAGCTAGCGTCCAGTCTGTCAACTCCAAAAAAGAAGAAGAAGAAGAACACATTTACGTGAGGATTATTTATTACGATACGTTTGTCAGTCAAGTTATTAGGTTTTTAGTTGGTTATAAGATGATACTCATAATAACATAATAACATGTTACCACACACCACGGCTTATTGAAAAGCAAACGATAGCAAACGATCGCTTGTCCGCACCGGCCGGCTATTGACAAAGGATGGTAAAATAAAAATAAATGATACGCAACAATAAACGTAACGTAAGTAATCCATAATATGGGCCTAAACTAAGATAACACAATGGTTTTCATAATTTTTATATCTCTATTAACAAAGAAAATACTTAATCTGTAGCGTACTCGTTTAGGCGCTTTTGGCGCCATCTTTGTTATGTGAAAACACGCAATGCATTCTGGGTAGCCCTTGCTCCCAAGGGTGGTCTTGGAAATCTCAATATTGAGGGTGATACAGCCCTTAAACTTGCCCCTCAACTTAATTTTTCTGAGAATCGGGACAGGACTTGCACTAGAGGGAGCGCGCATTTTTGAGATTGAGGGTTAAGCGAGGAATTGGAATTCACCCAATTCACCCACTAAGAATTAATCTTAGTGTGTCTTTATAACAGGAGTGTGTGATTGTTTTGTGATTCTTCTGGTGCACCGTTGAGTTGCTTATTATTTCCTCAGCACTCCTCAGAGTCAAATCTCTTGTAGCATTAAAACACAGACCAGATGTAGCTTGTTGTTCTGTCCAGCTGTTAATCTGACCTTGGACCCAGTTAGGTTTAGTCCTGTGAAGATGTAGGAGTCAGGCCTCTGGGGTTTGCAGAACCATGCTGACCAGGCCTGTTTTTTATTGATGTGGTGTTTTTAAAGGCAGCTGTGTTTGGGTCAGACACTTGGTAGGACATCTACATAAACAGATATGTACCCTGAGCTGTTATTATGATATGATATTATGGGAGCCGGACCAAAGACTGTGGGTGTCTTTGTTTTTATGCAGGCCTGTTTCAAACATGCTATGATTTATTACAGCTCCTGCTCAGCTCAGAGCGCTGACATTGGAACAGCAGTGTGCAGTTGGATTTATCTGCAGAAATGTGTAAGGGAGTCTAATTGAATCCAGCCAGTAAAACCCACTCTGACTTTGTTGACTCACAGCCGACAAATAAATGTACAATGGAAGCAGCTTTATATAACCTCACAGACTGACTGTGTGACTCCCAGACAGGAACTGTGAGCAAATACAGTCAATGCATGATGGTCGTCTGTAGGACTCGGCAGACGCATTGACTGTCGCTTTTAAATGAAGATAATAAGGTTTTCAAATCCAAAGAGATAATGATAGTCTTTGTTGTCTTTGTAGACATTGTTAGCATGTTGTGTAGCTATGATAACAATGACTGCTCAGTGCCTACGTTAAACACCATCAAAGACCAAAGGGTACGGGAAGTGGTTGGAGTAAAAATAACAAATGCTTTTGAGCCGCAAACTTACTGATGGAGGCAGCTCTGGATCAAGTCCAAGTGAGATCAAGTGGCAAACATATTCCTAAAATACAGCACTTAAACAGGCATACGTTTTTGTGAAGTGGTTAAAATAACATTTTATATTTGTCCTCTCTGAGCTTGTCGGCCTGTGTTTTTGCTGACTGACTGATCATATTCAAGTCCATTCAACCTCATTTAACAAAACATTTTAACCTGTGTATTTGATATTTTCTTTTGTCCTATGCAGTATTGTGTGTATTAACAGGTGCACAATGACTCTACTATTCAGTGCAAGGGCGGCAGCACCTTGTTTTTTTTTATATATATAACCTCCATATGCCATTGACCTGAGGTGTTTTATTCTTTCATAAATGAGCGCCTCACTTTTTACTGAGTCACCATAATGCAGTGGTGGAAACTCTAAGCTTCATGGGAAGTTAGTTTGCTGATGCTTGCTGGTTTCAGCTGGAGTGAATAGAGAAGCACACAGAGACATAAGGGTGTATCAACAATTCTCTGTTTTTCAATTGCAGCAGCTAACATTTTTCAGTGCCTGTGAAACTGGCAGACATAATTAAACACTTAACACTTGAATCGTATAGAGTTACATGGCATGTTGGGAATTTCACCTCAAGCCTCAAAGTACAACAAAGTTGTATCTTCATACTGAAATAATACCTATAAAATAACACCAGTTTGTGTTATCTGCAGATAAAGAGGCCACAGGCTTTACAATCTGAGAATTCAAGTCAAATCAATAGTCAGAGTCAGAATTATGTCTTTAAAGTGCAAAGTGGCATCCCTGTGTTTTTCTGCACGTCTGTGGGTTTTAGTCCGGTTGCTGGTCTGTCGCGTTGCTGCTTTCAGCAGAATACAGTCATGGAAGGTAGCTGCTGATTCTGCTGCTGCTCTGCTTCTGTTATGATTAAGATGAAAAGCTAACGATAAAGGACAGTGGAGGAGGAGTGGGAAAGAATAGAAGGTCAGAGAGGGGAGTCAGCAGAGATGTGGACAGACACGATAAAGGTCAGTGTTGGCACACAGATGGGATTCCTCCATAGAAGGTAGTTGAAAATATCTGTAGGTGAATTAAGTCTTGACATTCTGAAAGTCTTTAATGCCATAATCGTCTTATAGATGTATGATGAAACATCTTTCGAAGACAAATGGAAAAGGCGTCGCTTATGAGGAAATGTTCTTGACACTTGAGGGAACTGCCTCACATCAGCCACCACCTAACGGGTATTAAAGGGTCCATTCTTAAACCTACTCATCATGCAAGCCAGCGCACATGCATAGATCACATGCATGGAGGAGTTCTCACAGCTTTCTCTTGTCAGCTAATGTGTGTAAACCTGCAGCAAAAAGCCACATTTACTTCTTTACCATTATTTTGGCCCAGTCAGTCATGTTCACAAATGCACAGGAAGCGATTTACAACCAGGAAACAACACATTGAAGGAGACACTAACATGTAATTCTTTATTAGACATGCACCCAACTAAAGTACAACAAGCGTCTGAATGAATGTATAAGAAAGACTATTTAATGTCTCGAATGAAACGTCTCTGTAGAAGAATGCTGTTCCGCAGCAACTGGAAGAACTGGTTACAGGTTATTAATGCCTAAAGAGATCCAGCACAATTTGACTGTTGGATGTGTTCAATAAAGACTGAAAAAGATCATGCAATAATTGTGTGTTCTTTGCACACGTACATTGTCAGCACTTGTCAAATTAGACTTAATTTGACAAATTATTGCAAAGAAGGCAGCTCTAACTAAACTAATGAAAGCAATCCACATTCTTCCCCTGCAGACTAAACATTGATGAGCCCATAGCATTAGAAAGGAGACCTGCCTGATCTGCTTTTGGTCCTCCACATGCCACTAAAACAGCTCTGAACTGTGAGGCCTGCACTCAGGACCTCTGAAGGTGCCCTGTGGTATGTGACACAGAGACGTTAGCAGCTGTATGTTGTGAGTTGGAGTGGCCGTGGATCAGACTTGTTGTTTCAGCACAACCCAGTCATCAGTTACTGGTTTGTGCCTCCTCTGACCACTGTCCGTGGGTACTCATCACTGCTGACCAGGAGCATCCCACAAGCCTTGTTGTTTATAAAATGTCCTTTCACTCAGCCTGTTAAAGTGATAAGTAGACCTCAGTCATACTATCTAGGTGTGTGTGTCTGTTGAGGTCCACTTGGGCCCTTTTCCGTCGTGGTCTGCGTATACCCTACGTCAGGGGTTCTCAAAGTTTTGATACCTGAGGGCCAATTTAGGAACCCAACATTGGACTGAGGGTCGCCAAAGAAAAAAACCCAGAAAAAAATCCCATTTGTAATTATTTTAATGACCAGATTGCAGTTCTACAGTTTATCTACAAGTAATATAAGCGTTAATATAATGTAATTTAAGCATTACCCAGTATTTTGGCCATTGTTCTTACCTTCTAATTACAAGTTAATACCAAGTAACACATTTCTGTTACCATATATTTACTGGGTAAATAGCTAGTAATTGGGGGCTGTAGCTACCTGCTTATTACCAGCTTATAACCCAATAATACACTAAAATTCACCATATAGAAACCAGGTAAATACCCAGTATTTTTGTTTACATTTATTGTTCTGTATCCACTAATGTCCAATAAACATTTAACAAGCTTAGTCGCTCCTGGATTAAAACTATCAACTGTAATTCATTGCGGGCCGCCAGAAATGTTTCTGCGGGCCGCCATTGGCCCCCAGGCCGCACTTTGAGAACCAATGCCCTACGTAGACGTTGTTGAGCACCGCTACAGTTTGAGTGCACGCTCAAATACGCGCTATATGCTTGTTCCTAAAGTTCTTTTGGTCTATAACATGATAGCGAAATGCCTTGGGTGAAAAGGTGGCATGTCGCTAACCAGCAGAACAAACATTTGTCGTCCAATTAAATGGCAAAGTGGAGCCACATCCCTGGACGTAGCGTGGACTCAACTGTGCGTGGAAACTCGACTGAGGTACGAGGCCAGAGATAGGCTACGAGAGGGAGGGAGTAGAGAATGAAGGGTAAGGGAAGGACGGGGTATAAGTAGGGTAATCTGTGAGGATAAGCAGAGCTTCTTCTCCTTCCTGCAGAGCTGCGTGTGTTTTGTTTTGGAAACTTGTGCCTTTGCACATGCTGAGCCAGCCTACTGACCAAATACATACATGTGTGAGTGTGGGAAACGGTTTAGCAGTGTCTTAGTTATCTTTTCTGGCATAATCACTGACTTTGTCCTCATTTATGAGGAACTGGTGGAGCTTAGACTAGAAGGAAAATAGCTGCTCCAACCTGTTTTTGTGTGCATGCTGGTGAATGCAACATGACATCAGATTGTTTAACAAAGCACAACGTCACCACAAATGACTTCACATCATACTAAATCCGTGTTCTTTCGACATTAGAGCCAGCTGCAGACAGGCTGTCCATTTCCGTCGTTGCAATTCTGCACACATGTCACTAATGGAGGTGTAGTGGAACAGCCAATAGGAGTGTCCAGTCTCTCTGAACTGCCCCTGCGATTGGTCGGATCCTCCTGTGACGCTACAAATGAAGTTGTGAGAAACGGATCTGAGAGGATGTGCACGAGAAAAGAGTCTAGTTCTCTCTCCGATCACTTGACGTGCATCAATCTGAACACTTATTATGGAATTATTGATCAATTTAAGCAGAGAAAATAATCAACAGATTCATTAATGCTTAGGTGCAGCCCTACAGCAATGATGAGTACAGTCTCATGATGTGATTACTAACATATTCAAGGATGACCTGGTCAAGTCTATCCCTTGTGTGACTGTAAGTCTGTTTCTCACACAGCTTAAAATAATATGGACTGGACTTGGTCCCCTGTGGAAACACCAGTATGATGCTTGACGTGGGCTTCAGCGTCAGCGCCTTCTCGCTTTTCTTTGTGTGAGAACTGAAAAGTGTGTTTTTGCAGTCAAAGTACATGGGGCTCACTTACAGCAGCTGATGTGACTCCGCTCTCTCTGCCCGCTGAGCGTCTCATCTCTCAAGTTACAGTGGCAAACGGCCTCGCAGTGATCCTGACCTCTTTCCTCAGATTATTGCACTGTTTTCATTCCGTCATTGACTGAAAACACAAAGATTGTGTCATCAGTGTGCAGTGCAGTGTTCGTTTTGCAGTACAGGACAGTCCTCTGCTGTTACCAAAGGAATGGAGGACGTCCATGATACTAATCTATATCTATTTTCTAACTGTGGCAGTCATTTATTTTTCCCTAATTAATTCTAATCAAATCTCATTTACGGGTTGAACTGACCATAGTTTATAGATTCACCGCTTTTTTCTCTCTCTGTCCCTTGTGATGACTCATGTACTGTATATACACCTTCACTAGCACAAGTGTTTTGCCCAAATTTGTGTATATGTATATATATATATGTTTATATATATATATATATATATATATATATGTGTATATATACATGTGTATACATATAAATATATATATACATGTATATATGTATATATATGTGTATATATATATATATATATGTGTGTGTGTGTGTGTATATATATGTGTGTGTGTGTGTGTGTATATACATATATATGTATATTTTGCAGTGGTATGGTAGGCATGTGTGTGTATATGTGTATGTATGTATGTATATATGTATGTATATATATGTATATGTATATATATGTATGTATGTATATATGTATGTATATATATGTATATGTATATATATGTATGTATGTATATATATGTATATACATATATGTATATGTATATATATGTATGTATGTATATATATGTATATACATATATATGTATGTATGTATATATATGTATATACATATATATGTGCATGTATATATGTGTTATTTTGCAGTGGTAGGCAGATGGCCTAAAAAATAAACTAGCTTAGAGGCTATTCATTTAATTTCAAATGTTTGGCATTGTCAAATGATCCATTTGTAGAATTAAACTTTGTGCATTTTTATTTATAATCTATCTATAAATGAGAAGAACTTCTGTCTCTCTGTTAATCACATATCTGTCTCTAAATCTCTAAAAGTGCCGCCTCTGCCCCACTTACCGCAGAGATCATTACTGCATTGATTCATATCAATGTCACCCGTAGAACTTCATCTGGTGCATTTGATATTCCACTAAACCGAACAGCAGAGAACCAACACAGTCCTCTTGTACGGCTGCAGTACAGTACAGTGCTGCAGTCGCATCTCTGTTGATCTGTGAGGAAATGCCTTTATGTGACCACTTTGGGACGGAGCTCACAAATGATAGAAAGACAAAAGTGATGGTCCATTAGTTTGTCCTCTTGAACAGCAATCACATTTGCGTGGAAATGCAGTAAGAAGTGCCAGGTGTGAACCAGTGACTCATCTTTCTGTTGTGACTGAAAACGGCTGGAAACACTTTCAGTTTCACCTTGTCGTTGGTCTAATAACAGATCTCTGTGCTAATCTGGGTGCAGATTATTTCTGATCAAGGGCTGAAAAACTCATTTTGATGCAAATCATTTTTGATATAAAATGATTTAGGCTCCCATATCTGAGCATTGAAGCTCCATATTTAAGAGGACAGCCTTCTCTGCTTTCTTTGTTGATGCTTGCTGTTGTTTCTCCTGTGTTAGCTGTTGTTGTTGTTTACAGTAGTGTAGCAACAGTACTGGTTGAACAGTGACTGTATGCTGACTGTGTGGCCTCTAACATGACCTTGAGTTGCTCTGCTGTTTGCTGCAGAAGTCGCTCTTTGACAGACTGGCGGGCAGAGTTGGGGACACAGTGAGACTATTGTCGTCTTGTGCTCTGTTGGCGTTTTGGCAGCGCTCAGCGACCACTCTACTATCAAGCCCTCGAGTGAAAGAGATGGAAAAATGCCGTCTGTGTCCTCTTGTCTTGTTGTGACTCTGTGAGACTGAATGATTGTGGTGTCACTCCTCGTCTCTACAGCAGAGACGAGCAGCAGCAGCAGCGTCTCTGAAGATTGACTCACGGGCGGCGTGCAGCAGACTCGATGGCTGCAGCAGCATTACTGCATTGGTACAGAGCGCAGTGATATGTGGCAGAATGACAGAATGGAACAAATGCACCAGTGCAAGATCAGCATATCTGTAATGTTAGATTAGAAACAATGATCTTTTTTTTTTTTTTTTTCAGCTCGTTGTCCTGAGTGTGTGGCCCTTAAAATCTGTATTTACCTTGTCATTATGATATTAAAACTGAGTCCTGCAACCATACACTGGCAACCATAATGTCTTGTATTATATATATATATATATATTTCTATATTCCTCTTAAAGGTGAAGTAAGTAGTTTATAGTGACATCTAGAGGAGAGGCTGAAATTTACAACAACAAACTGCTCCTCTGCTCACCCCCTCCCTTCCCTGAGCGCTACGGTATCCTCAGCCGGTCAAATGACGTCCTTGTCGTCTTTCTCCGTGTCGGCAGATGAGGTTCTAGTATCTATTCAGATGTATAAGTGTGTCTTTTGTATATCGTATTAGCTCAGTCAGTGGAGGCGGGACTTCCGCTACAAGTAAAGCGACGCTTGATTTGTTCTCTCTGGTTTGTCCTTACAGGCTCCGGTAGAAACATGGCGTCTCGCTGCTAACGGTGGCTATGCAACAGCGGCCCGCGACCATGTTATTTTACATGACTTTTTGAAACGCTCCGAAAATGAAACAAAAACTATTATACATCGACTAGACAATGCAGGAGCACGTATAAAAAAGTGGATTTTGGGTCATATAAACCCATAAAACTACGCAGTGTCCCTTTAACTTGAGCATCATTTTCAAAAATTGAGACCATTAACACTTCAGTAAAAATGTTTCTTAATACTATATAAATCAAGTGAGAATTGTAGGCTCATTTTCCCATAGACATACATTCAAACTGAGTTCACTTTGCATCCAGTGAAGTCGCCCCCTGGTGGTTAATTGGTACTTCTGTCTTTTATTCCTCGGCTTCACTTCTCAAACTGGAAGAATTTGTATTTCTTATAAATGGTCTCTGTCTGTTTTGGATGAAATAATAATAATAATGTCATGTGATTATGTGATGTCAGTGAGTTAATGCAGCGACTCGTCATCATATTAAAATGATGCAACATCAACAGATGAATTATTCCATCCCTTCTTTCTCTCGAAGTCTATGTTTTGAGTCGATCCATGGTCTGACTGCTGCTGCAGATGCTAAGATACTGTTGAATTTGGGGGTTGGGGGTGTGGGGTCTCAGACAGAGGCACAGATTACTGCTATCAGCCAACACAGATGGTTGGAATTTATTTACTTCAGTCACTAAAACATATCTTTTGCTGACCGAAGACCTAAACCGTTGTTGAACACAGTGTTTTCTCCATTTGTGAGTCAAAACGAGCCACCACCATATTCAAATTACGGTACTGATCATCAAACACAAAGTCTTTGTTTTTTTTCATCCCAGTGCCTGTACGAGTAAATGACAACGTGCCTCTCACGCTCTCACTCTGCTGTGGCGTGTCAGCGAGAATTCTATGTATCTCGTCTGTTTTTCACATGTGGTGCTCATGGGCCCCAGCAAAAAAAAATAGACAATGAAAGGACTGTATTGTCACGTTGACGTCACATAAAGTTGACATCTCTCACTGCAGTGCTGGTGTCTTGTTGTTCTCACTCGGTATGAAAACTCATATCATATTCATTCTATAATAATAAAACAATTCTATAGTTTTTTTTTAAATATTATTAAAGGCGCCATATGTAAGAATGTGGCCAAAAACGGTTACTACATTCAAATTCAAAATACCGAGATCTTTTAGGTTTCGTTTTCTGACGTAACTGGCAACCCGTGGTTGCTCTGCAGCCGAGACTCTATTGACTGCAATGATTGGTAGACGGTGGTAGCCACATGCCAAAACATGATTTCAAAACATAAACATGATTTGCAGTCTGCAAAAGATTTTTTGAATGCAAATATTACAATATATACAACTGTTGTTGTTGGTGAGTTCAGTTTGTTATATGAACATTATTCCTGAGTCTCTGACAGATTAGGAGGATTTTATGGCCAGTTGCTTTAGATTTATTACATAATGCACCTTTTAAATATGTATATTTATTTAACTCAGTTTTCACCAGATCTTTGAAACAAGTCTGTTTCTGTTCTTACTTTTGGAACGGCCAAATGCAAAATGTCCATTTGAGCCGAGATTGTGACCTCCTTGACCTCAATTTAGAACGCTCTCTTTTTCTGAAACAGTCATATGACTTGTTTTTGTTTACTATGCTTCACTCTACTGATTGTGCATCAACTATAGATAATAGAATGATTCAAAAAGCCTTACTGTAAACAGACACACTGTTGTTGTGGAGACGCACACGTTTGTGTGGCAGCGTCTCACGCACACACACTCACACACACACCAGACTGTCTCCTAGGTGGGAATCAACCTCTGCTCAGACGGCTCCATCTGGGAAATGCTGTTTTTAAGTGCGAGTGACTCACTTCTAGAGTCAGACTGATGTTTTTATTCACTTGGCAAAAACACAACGAAAAAATCGTTTGACATGTATTTGTCCACCTGAGAAAAGAACAAATAATTATTTGAATCCCACCCCTTCTCCATAAAGTATTAACACAAATGATTTATCTCCCTCTGTATTTTTGTGATGTTTCTAGTTTGTGCTGGCCAAAAAAATATGAATAAATATTGAAAAAAATGAAATTTAACACCTGGTGTAAGTCAAAAACCCTCACCCCTATATCCTGTGAAAATCATTTTCCTGAAAATCATGATGATCAGTGCAAATAAGTCGGGGATATGAACAAACTCATCTTTCTAAGTAGATAATTCCATATGATGATAAGCATATACCTCTCTCACTGAGCACTTTATTAGGAACACCACGGTCGCACCATTTGCTCTGGAACAGTATGTGTAGTGGTGTTTTTTGCACTCATTATAATAACCTTAAATGATTGTTGTTTTAATATTTAAAAAGTTGACTTTCTTTTGCAGGCTTTCAAAGAGATGATCTATGCTGCTCAAGACCAGGCTCCATCTATTGAAGGTAACAGAATCTTCCCCACTCAAAAAAACAAAAAAAACTATGACAACAGAGGCAGAAATATGTTGAAATCCAGGCTGGTACATACTTGGACTGATGAGGAGGCTGACTTTCTGCTCTTATCCGCTTAAAGAATTTCATATTTTAAAGTTCATGGATAATGTGAAGACCCTTTTCTGTTTATAATCTGGATAAATTACAGAACATGTCCCCCCCCCCAAATCTTCATTGCATTATTATGTTCAATGGAAAATTTGGAATCAGAATTTTGTCACATAGGCAGTTGCTTTGCCCTTCATCAGTCATGTGACTCGGTAAAAATACACTAAAAGCAGCCGTAGCATGGCCAAAAAGTGAGGCCTCAGATTCCTAAAACGTCTTAAACCCGTTTTCATCATCGTGTAATTACAAGTATCTCATAAAGTGAGATGAGCTCAACATGTTTTTCCCTGTCATCTGTCCTCGCGTATCATATTTTGAAGAAGAGGAGCTTCTCCTCTCTAAAGGCCAGTGATGCGACAGAATGTGAAGTCAACACTTAAAGCGGACCTTGACCGGAAGTTCAAATTAACGCTGTTTTTTAGTGTGTATCTGCGTCCTTACCTCGTTTAAGAAGCCCTGAAGGTTCAAAACAGTTCAGCCATTGCTGAGAACGCTGTGTTTTATTGTAATCTCGGGCTCAGCGAGATCTCTGAAAAAACCCGGTCCGGTTACGTACACAGCATTTCTCCTGAACAGCAGATCCTCCTTCTCCGGGCACTAGTCCGGGCACATCCGGTTGCGTAAATCGAAACGCAGAAGAAGAATAACGTCCGTTGTGGAGGTGTTTCACAAGCGACAGTGTCTTCTGACTCTGGGTCAAAGTCATAAAAGGGACTGCGGCGGGGAGTCGTGAAGAAGCTATTTTTAAACATTGTTAAAACAATGTTTTGGTAATGAGGAGCAGTGCATCCACCGTTCCAGAGGGGTGAGCTGCGCTTCTGAGAGTGGATGTGCTGAATAGTACTGGCCAATCACAAGACTCCGTCTTCTGGGGGTCAGAGTTCACTCTGAAATATCGCGACTCAGGAACATCGTCAGAAAAGAGGATTTCAATCGGCTCGTTTACAGCAACTAGGAGGTTTTTGACCATAAAAACAACTTACATGTATGTAAGTAGACCTCCATAACCAACATATATGTGCAACAGGACCACTCTAGGTCCGCTTGTCGTGAACTGTAGAGCCCACACATGACTGTTTAACACTTGAGGTGGAGGCAGAAACTGAAGAAGAACTTCTTCCTGAGCTGCGTTGTGGTTGTGTTGCTTCACATTAGTCATTTTGCATGCACGTTTTTTTAATTCCGGTGCACGTTTTTAACAGCAAAAATCAAGAGACACACACGTCTTCTCCCCAACATTCAATGACTGCACTGTCGTGCTTACAGTCAAGCAAGCAGCTTGACTGCAGCGATGGCAGTGTTTTATCTCGAGACATTACACAGAGGAGAACACAAATGTCCAAATCGCTCACAGAGACGTTCAACAGATTCTCCTCTGCTTCCAGTACAACATCTGCGTTACGTCCAACTGAGCTGATGTGTCAACAGAGCTAGTCATGGTGACATTTTCATCACGCAACCTTTGCCAAGCCGGAATAGTAAGGACATTTGAACATTCTCTTACTGCTACCTGTAAGAGACAATACTGAAATCAGCAGTCTAAATTTCCCCACTTCGGGACAAATAAACGACTATCTTATCTTCTCTTAATGTTGGAGAACGCTCCACTCAGACACCACACTTAAACCAAACAATACTGCATTTGGTTCCCAGTAGGTGTTTTGGTATCCGACAGCCTGTTGGTTTGCCTCTTGTGTAAAAGAGCAAGAGTTTAAAGTGAAATATGTCAACAGCCAATAGTTGAATAGGCCATGAAGATTGATTTATACTCCAGTCCAGCAGGTGGATGCAAGGCACTTAACTGCTGTTTCCTGTTTCCTGTTTGCCATGTTGCTACAGCAGATGCTCCCCGGCAGTCATCATGACTTAGTATGAACTTGAAATTACAATCGAAGATTCTCCCGACATGTTTAAGTCCCTTTTGCCAGCATCTGGGATACTAGATGAAGACCTAACGGCAAGATTACTTTGCAAACTGCAAACTTGCAAACGTTTTTCTCCGACTTGTTCTTTCCAAACAAAATCTAGTCAATTATGCCTTACCACACCAAAACCCAATAAATGAGACCTAATGCGACTGGTGTGCAAATTCTTCCCAAAACAAACAGCACTGACATTAAATGATCGTCACTTAAGGTTTAACTGTAAACTTTCCTCCACCCACTGCTATTAGTCAGAGGTTTTTCCTCTCTCTCTCTCCACTAAATTGGCACCAATTTCAATGGGTTTTTCAAAGGGTTTTAAGCAATCGGTGATGGCATACCGAGATGACCTCCAGTTTAGAGCCAAAGTTGGTCACATGGAGAGGGAGAGACAAAGATGGAGACGCTGACAGTGATGGAAACAGAGTGAACAGAGGACAGAGAGCTGGATCATGAGGGAGGCCATATAGTACCAGGTGGGAGGATAAATGGAATGATAGATGGGCAGCAGGATTGATTTAACAAGCCTCTCTTCATACGTAATAATACCAAACATCACTACAATCTGCCTGGGTTTCACATTCTGCTGTCTCTTAAATCCATTTGGTAGTTTATCTGCATTTGCCCTATTAAATATTTTTTTTACAGATGATTTAATGCTGTGATTTTAAACACTGAATAATTCAAATGGATCAAAGTGGGCTTTGAAACTAAAGTGGTCTCTTAAGATGCAAAAGCTGCTGCATAAATGTGGTATAAAGGCACAGGGCAGACGATTTACTGTAGAAGGTAGAGCGTTACGCTGATATTGAAGAGGAAGTCTATTTGAAACATTTTCCAGCTGATGGACGATGCACTTCTGAGTCAAAAACAAGTCACAGAAAATATCTTTTAATAACGTGGAAAGAATTGGACAAAATCTCCAAAAGCGACACAGTCGGGTGGATGCGTTAATCGGCCAGAAGGAGAAACTAGAATAGAAGAGTCTGTGAATCACAGATAGATATTAACTGCATGTGATGTGACTATGAACAAGAACAGCGTCAGACCCAAAAGGACAGACTGATGATTACTCAAATAGGGCTTTCACACTGGGCTCCGTGCCGGTTTCCGGGTTCCCAAATCCTAAACCCAATTTTAATTTCACTAAATTGAAATTGGTGTGAACAGGGGTTGGTTCGCCACAAAGCACCAAGGTTCTCAGACTCCAGAACGGAACCAGAGCCAGAACTGTCTGTCTGAAAGCCCTGTTGGAGCCATTTCATATCTGATTTAAAAAAAATGGTAGAAAAATAAGATATGGTCGGAGTATAAATGGGCCTTTAACCCCAAGACAGTGACAATTATACTTCTATGTCGGTCAAATAAAGGGTTTTTGAACCAGCACATAATCATTTATAGCTTTTGATCTTCATAATTGATTAATCTGTTTATTTTCTTGAATAATTTATATACTGTCCAAAAAAAGTCTTAAATATTTATCACAGTTCCCCAAACCTTAAAATGAAGATGTTCTCAAACGTCTTGTTTTGTCCACAAACCAACATTATTCAATTTGAATGTTTTTCTTTGTCACATATAGAGGAAAGAAGCTGGAAAATATTCTCATTTAAGAATCTGAGAGATTTAAGGTTTGTGAGAAGACCAATTATCTAAATAGTTGGCGATGAGTTTGTGCAGCGCAGCTCCAATGCACAGCCCTCGTCAAATGCGTCTTATTGGTAGGCCAAAACAAACCAGCCTTTATCCTTTTCAATACCATATAATGTCCTGCTGAAGTGTCTTTGAGCAACACACTGAGTCACGATGGTGGAACACACCTCTGCTTCGCACAGCTTCCAAATGTGAGTGTGTGTGTGTGTGTGTGTGTGTGTGTGTAACTGACAGCAAAGCAGGGTGTTGCTGAAAAATAGACCCAAAAAAACACCAATTGTCAAATGGAAAAGTACAGCCTATTACCGAGAGACAGACATGTCATAATGGTAATAATGATAATAATCATGATGGCATGAGCTTAGATGGAACGAAAAGAGCAGAATAAGGCTAAAAAGGGATAAGGAGATTACTGTAGTCTGACTGTGGTGGCTGTTTGTGCGCTGGGGAAGGGAGGGGGGAATGGCTGGGACTCTCCAATTTAGTTAATTTGGTGTCTTATTTAAAAGCAGCTGGCCTGAAACACGGTGAATCACCGACTCTGCGCGGTCTGACTCTAAACCACCTGCGCGGTCTGTCGTCTGGTTGTTGTTGACGAGACGGTCGGTACAAGTTTTTGCGGTCGGACACACCGGTTCACCGTATATATAGATCCACAACAGCACAAAAACCATTGCAATTTCAAAATTCTGTTCTGCTACAACTGACTCAGTGTGAGGAACAAGATGTCAAACATCTATCATGGCATTTGGAATAGAAATAAATGTCAATTTAACAAAGAAACAAAAGTTAAATCACTGTCTGAATATGTCTGAACATGGACATGAGCTCTGTTTGAACCACTCAGTGCACAGCTTTAACCCATTAAGGCCTGAAGTGCCTGGAGAAAATGCCTCTTAAACCTGAGCTTCAATGGCTACTAAATTACCAATTAAATTTATTTTATTTAGATACAAAAATGTAAAATTAAAGTGAATAACTATTTCCAGTTAAAAAACAGTAAGAAAATAAAGTAATATCAACTTGTGTCAGTGCCTTGATTTAGTCCTGATGGAGTGTGAAGAACAAGAACAGCATGTAACGACTGTAACAGTCTGCTTCACACGCTGCGGCATCGGCAGGTAAATCCACCGTCACCCCTGGTGCGCGGTTGTAAACGCTCCGTCGATTACGGTGGTGTTTATCGACGTTATCGCCGACCTCGTCGTCTTCAAACATAATTATGTCTTAACCACGAATCCCGGTCGATTTGTTCAGCGCGCTCGAAGTTATCAGCGATGAAGATGAAACTCCTCAAAATCACTGCCTTCAGAAATCTCTCCGCTGTCAAAGTCCTCCATGTTTGCGCGAAGTAATTTCAGAACAATGTCGCGAGGAACCCTTATACCGCCGAAAATTAACGTATCCGCTTTACCGGCGTCTATGGTAGAATAAAACGCGCTGCCGCTCTCCCGGCGTCAATGGTAGAAATGCGGCAATGCTTTCCCTGCGTCAATGGGTTAACTACAGTATGTTCACTACCATTTTCCAAATAGGCTTCTGATTAGTCCGAAGCGAAATTTAAAATATACATTATATAGGTTTTTTGATTAACACTACTTCTCTGTGAATTGCTACAGTAACGACAGCAGCTCTCCGCTCTAAATGTCACCGAAAAGAACAAACTAATTACTGACCTTAGAAACACGGATTAGCTCGCAGAGAGCATTCTGCTCGATGACAGCATTGAAATGATGAGCTCTTGTGTTTGGATCACATTACACGCCCGTTTCACAACAAACACTCTCTGACTGGTTCATTTAGCCCAGGAAAGGCCACTTCAGTGTAGACGACTGCAGATTCTCAAACGGTAAGGGGGGGGGGGGGAATTGGCTCTTTGCACAGCAGCCGTTTAGCATTTTAGCCGTAAAAGCACAGTGGTTTGTGATCATGTTAACAATGGCTCAGTTGAGTTGATGTAAGTCGGGACAGTGTCGTAGTGAACCAGCGTGCAACCAGCGTGACATAACAAAGATGGCGCCGAAAGCAGCGAAACGAGTACGCTACAAATGAAGTATTTTCTTTGTTAATAGAGAAATAAAAATGATGAAAACCATTGTATTATCTTAGTTTAGGCCCATATTATGGATAACTGATGTCATTGTTGCGTAACATTTATTTTTATTTTACGATCTTTTGTCAATAGTCGGCCGGTGCGGACAAGCGATCGTTTGCTATGGTTTACTTTTCAATAAGCCGTGGTGTGTGGTAACTGTCAGCTGAATATGTCCGTGGTTGTGGTATTTGTATGAGTATCATCTTATAACTAACTGACAACCTAATAACTTGACTGACAAACGGATCGTAATAAATAATCCTGACGTAAATGTGTTCTTCCCCTACAGTCTGAAGACGTATCTGCATTTAAGGGGTGTCCCATTTCTAAGTGACAAAATAACCCTCAACACTTGGTTTTGAGGGCCAGTTAAGATTAAGGGTTGAGCTTGAGGGTTAAGATAGGAATTGGAATTGACCCCAAGTCTACTTTGTTGATTTATGTTGTATCTCAACAAACTTCCACATAGTCTTCAACTTAAAACTGTTTGATTGTTTTTACTGTGGTTTTTACTGTGGTGGTATGGGTATGTAGGGTCATACAGTGGTGAATAAAACAATGTGAACATTTAATCAAAAACCAGTTACCAGATATATGTGTGCCAAAATACACAGTATTATATAAAGTAGTTTGTTCCTGTTAAAGAGCTCTCTTAATTTGTTGAATTAAGTTAATTTCAATAAACTTTATTTGTCCCCGTGAGGCAATTCCGTCGCTCATAGATGAGTAAAAAGTGATAACATGTCATTTGCGGCTCTATTGTCTTGGATCTACAAACGCATGAACGTACGTCAACAAAAATATGAAGTTTGAAATCAACACAATAGAATGTCATTGATTTTTAGGAAGCTACTGTATTACAGCCCCACCTGCTGGTCACTGCTGGTCAATGCAGGTTTTGCTGCATGAACCATGAGAAAGCAGAAGGGGGGGGGGGGAGCACATTTAATGTATAAACACACTCAATAGACAAGGACACAGAGGACGGACTGTCATCGTCTCCTCACTTTCTCTCCTCGCTTCAGTCAGGCTCATTAAGATGTTGTTGCTGTGAGACAAGTAGCCGATAAAAGATCACCTCACTTTAACATCACGTCATGTCTCCTTCACAGTCACAGATGAAGATACAGTCAAGAGGTACTACGCCAAGTTTGAGGAAAAGTTCTTCCAGGCATGTGAAAAAGAACTGGCCAAGATCAACACCTTCTACTCTGGTAATGACCACGACCAACACACACACACACACACGCACCCCCACACACGCACACACACACACACACACACAACCATGTTCATTCACCGAGTTCTTTATTAAAAACAGTGGTACACGCACAAAAAACGTGTTAAACAGGCTGGTTTGATCTCCTCAGATCTTCACACACACAATAATCCAGTAAAAATTTAGAAAACCTTGTTATGTTAGAACATGAACAACATGGTCTACTTTATCTACTGTTTATGATCTGTATTTCACAATCTGAAAATACAGTTATAATCATTTCTTTGATTCTTAATGTTAATTAAAGGATATTTACATGTGTTGGAAACAATTAAATTGCAGACAAATATGGTCAAATCCTGCTATAACACAAATAATAAGGATTTTAAGTGTTAAGGCACTTTTTTGAAATATGATTTAGTCAATTTGCATGTATTTATTTATTTTTTTAAATCAATGTATCACTGCACCAGCCTTTGAAACCTGGAAAGGCCATCACAGGTGCTTTAATACAATATGTCCAAAATCTAAGAGGATTTCTTCTCTCATGTGAAGATATAGGTATATTATGGATATATTGCCCTGCCCTACTTAGGGCTGGACGATTATGGCAAAAATAGTAATCACGATTAATTTGATTGATAATCAAATCATAATTGAAATCATGATTAATAAACACGATTATTCATTGATTTCAAAACTTGAGTGTTTATTGAACCACCAAAAGTCAAATTTAAATATAACTTAATAGAACTTTCAGAAATAAATTAGTAACATGTAAACGATGCATTCAAGTTGTTTTCCAGCATAGGAATTTACATACACGCAGCACCGTGTGGCGCATTAATGGTTTTTCTTCGATTATAATCTTTTTATGATCATGTGACGCCAAAATCGAAATCACGATTAAAATTCGATTAATGGTGCCATATGTAAGAATGTGGCCGAAAACAGTTACTTCATTCAAATTCAAAATACCGAGGTCTTTTAGGTTTCGTTTTCTGACGTAACTGGCAACCCGTGGTTGCTCGGCAGCTACTGACTGCAATGATTGGTAGACGGCGGTAGGTGGCGCCACATGTCAAAACATGATTTCAAAACATAAACATGATTTGCAGTCTGCAAAAGATTTTTTTTTATGCAAATATTTTGTCTGTACTGTTGTTGTTGGTGAGTTCAGTTTGTTATATGAACATTATTCCTGAGTCTCTGTGACATATTAGGAGGATTTTATGGCCAGTTGCTTTAGATTTATCACATAATGCACCTTTAATCGTCTAGCCCTAGCCCTACTGCTTATTATTAATGTGGTGTTCACTGTTTTTGAGAGCAGAGAGCTGTGTTGTGTTGCTGTCCTCCTTCTCTCACCTTGAGCACCGTTTTCCCCCCCCCTTCCTCTTTCAGAAAAGCTGGCCGAGGCTCAGCGGCGCTTCGCCACGCTGCAGAACGAGCTGCAGTCCTCGCTGGACGCCCAGAGAGAGAGCACGGTGCACGGGCGGGGCCTGAGGAGGAGGAAGACGGTGTTCGCCCTGTCGCAGCAGGAGCGATGTAAACACAGAAACATAAAGGACCTTCAGCTGGCCTTCTCCGAGTTCTACCTCAGCCTCATACTGCTGCAGAACTACCAGGTGCACCCAGACACACAAGGGTTACATTTGCATCGAAATGGATGCCGCAGATGTTGTGCAGGTGTCACAGCTGTCGCATCCTGTTTCTCCGAGTAGATGATTTGAACGTTGTTGTTGTGTGTGTTTGCGTGTGTAGAACCTGAACTTCACAGGTTTCAGGAAGATCTTGAAGAAGCATGACAAGATTTTGGAGACACCGAGGGGGGCCGACTGGAGGGTGGTCCATGTCGAAGTGGCTCCGTTTTACACATGCAAGAAAATCACACAGCTCATCTCGGAGACGGAGGTACTCTCTCTCACACACACACACACACACACACACACACACACACACACACACACCCACACACACACACACACACACACACACACAAACACAAACACACAAACACACACACACACACACACAAATATATACAGAAGTTTGGAGCAGTATGTCCGAGTGAAGACAAGCAGGTGAAAATCTGCACTGAGAATATTATATCATGTGAACATAAACAGCATGGAAACGTAGTGAGTGTTATCACGGAAAAAAAACAAATGAAAACCTCTCGAATCTCCCCGTGTTTTTTCAGGCGTTGGTCACAACAGAGCTGGAAGGTGGTGACAGACAGAAGGCCATGAAGAGGCTGAGGGTTCCTCCACTGGGAGCTGCACAGGTCTCCTCTCTTTCACACACACACACACACACACACACACACACACACACACACACACACACACACACACACACACACACACACACACACACACACACACACACACACACACGTTCTTCTTCAATATTCTTAGTTAAGACAATCACAGACAATACATACCTTAGCCCCTTACCCCCTAACCATAACATCACAACTAAATGCATCATCCTAAACCTTAAAACCACATATCAGAGCCTGGTTAAGTAAGGTCAGGATTAGGGATGGGAATTTCACGACATTTTGAGAGTCGATTGTCGAGGTGCACGTGTCGATTTTTGGTCATTTTTATCTATTTATTTTTTTATTATAATTTTTTTTACAGCAGCAGCAATGCGGGGGTGGAAACTATTCTACAGTGTACTACTCCGTTTTAGGCTCAAGAACATGGCAGTAATGCCCATTGTTGACCATCGAAGCAGCCATAATAAAAATGAGGGGCAAAAAAATGCGGAGCGGAGCGTTTTCTCTCCACTGGCACAGGTGTGTCGCCAGACGGCGCAGGTTTTTGAACCTGCGCTCGTTAGGTGTCCACCAGAGTGCAGGATCTTGACTGGGTGAGACTTATTGTTGTGCTCGTTCGCTCTGCACACACGCACGCACACACACGCTTGGACACGCACTTGGACACACTCGTCCTACAAACCAGCCTTTGAGCACCTTTTTGGCCGACGCTCCGTAGTTACCTTACCGACCCGCCCTCACCTATTCCATTCACAAAAAAGGGGCCGGTGACTCGTCCTCCGCAATGGGCGCACTATCATCTGAGAGCGCAGGGAGTCTGGACAGCAGGCTCACCTTTTCGTGCACCGCTTCCTGAACTTGACGTGTTTGTGACACTTTTGCTTTTTCCAATTTTTTATTTTTTTTTGTCGAGGTGCGCACGTGTCGATCGTTGATCGTTTTGTCAACAAAAAAGTCCCATCCTTAGTCAGGTTGTCCTCACAAAGATGGTTAATGTGTCCTCATGGTCTACTTAAGACATGTACGCTCACACCAATAGATATACAGTATAAAACGCTCATCCTGTCTTACAGTGTGTGTGTGTGTTTACTGGCTGAATTTGTCTTTTTCATTGTTACACTAACTGACACTGAGACATTTGATTAATGTAGTGAACTATGAATGACATTTTCACAGACATTTACAAGCCATCGCAATTAATTCATAATTGCATAATGATATTACCTTCTCCCTCTTGTGATTACAACGCCATTTCAATTGAATCACTGCCCAAACCCTAATGAAATAAGAAGAGCTGTTGTAGTGCAGCTGATGCTGCTGCTAAGCTATGAGAAGATGAGATGATGTTTTAATTGTGTCTGGATTGAATGGATAGATGTGCACCTATCTGTTTGTGTGTGGAGTACAAATCTCAGAGAATCATTTCAGTCGCACAGATGTTTCGGACACTTTATGTAAGTTTACAGTTAAAAACACCTGAAACATCTGTGTTCATGCATTATCCCACTGAGACACTGACTGGGATTGTCCATTGTCTGCCTGCAGCCTGCTCCTGCCTGGACCACCTTTAGAGTTGGACTTTACTGCGGAGTTTTCCTGGTCTTATTGGTTTCTGTGGTCATCACAGGTAACACACAAAAATCATGACACAATTTCTTACTCTGAGCGATTTAAATGTCTCTAATTGTCTTTCCATCCACACTTTAACATTCGCCGCTGAGAATTGAGAAGTTTGAAAACACTGCGGGATCTGCTTTTAGGCTCCAGCCATTTGAGCGGAACTCCACACTAAAATACCTAAAATGTATGTCACATGACCGTTTAAGTGCACTGGGCATGCATATGGTCTTGGTGCAGGAGAGTCTCACGGTGTAGAGTTTATGAAGTCAATCAGATGTTTTATTGTGTTTTCCTTGCTGACAGCCATATTGTCACCGAGAGGCATGTCTGTCTGTCTGGTGTTGGTTCTCGGCACGACTGCATTTCCGGCAAACAAATTGCTGTTGTATGGTATGAAGCATTTTAAATTATGTGTGTAACTGTACTAACCGTCTCTGCACCTCTCTGTGTCATTAGGAGTTGTGGTGATTGATCCTAATGACGTTTGGCCTATGGTCAGGATCTACAGAGGAGGATTCCTTTTAATAGAGTTCCTCTTCCTGTTAGGTACACACACACACACACACACATCACAATTGTCTGCATTATTTATTAAATTGTTTTGATTCTATTGTGTTTTTGTTATTTACAAATTAATGTTGCATCATCATCATCATGTTCTTTTTTTTGTGAACTCTACATCAAAACAAACACTTTTACTTTGAAATACACTAGGGCTGCAACGATCGATGAATTTTCATAAAAAATCCGCAGACGATAAAATTCAAGCGTCGTGTTGTTATTGTAAGTCACACCGGCCGCTTCAAGCTCAGCTGTAACTGCAGTGTAAACAAACACACACTCACGCTATCCAGAACTAGCTACAGGAAGTGCTGGGGGCAGTGTTGCTCGCTGTTTACATGCTGCAAGGGAGCAGAGAAGAAGAACGCACAAATTATGCCAGAAATGGACAAAGAGGCTCGTAAACTCCGACCCAAAGTTTCCAAAGTTTGGGAACATTTCCCTGAAAATAAACCAGCGAAACACGTTAAATGCTTGTTCCATGGTAACACTACGGCAATTCACGAACGCGTTAAACGCCGACATCCCGGAGCCGCTGTATCACCACGTACCACAGAGAAGTGAGTTCAGAAATAAGGTTGATACTTTGTACCCTCTTTTTGGAGTCGCTGCTCGAAAATGACATGCCCAAACTAAATAGAGTAAATCTCTGCAGTTGCAAGCTCTATGTGCATTATCTTAGTATCAAAATAAATATAACACTTGTGAGATTCCACAAGAGGTGTTTCGCTGTGGGTGCCAATGTGTCACTGAGTAAATGTACATGGAACACACCATAAATGAAAAAAATACTGCATTTTAAAGCAAAAATCACCTTTAAAATATGCAGTAGGAGCTTAAAACACAATGGGGGTCATGTAACAGCATGTGGACACGAGCTGCGCAAAGTCTGATGCTGTTGAAGTGAAGCAGAGTGAAATTACAGAGGTTTTAGTAAAGAGATGTCAATACTAGCGTTTGTAATGAATTTTAAACCTCTTTTACTTATCAACTGTGTGATATGGAGTATGTGAATTCGACATTTAAGATGTGATCATTTGTTTCAAGTATTTAACTGTGATAAATGTTGTGTTATTAAAGCACACGCGTGAGTCCACTGTATGTAGGATAAACAGAAGTCGACTAATCGAAAAAATAATCGATAGATTAGTCGACACCAAAAATAATCGTTAGTTGCAGCCCTAAAATACACTTTAACACTTGAATATATGATCCTGGCCCGAGCTGCTGTCTGAATGCCTGTCTGTCTGTGTGTCTTCATCTTTCAGGCATTAACACGTACGGCTGGAGGCAGGCCGGAGTCAACCATGTGCTCATATTTGAACTCAACCCCAGAAACAACCTGTCTCACCAACATCTGTTTGAGGTCTGAGTCTTTTTACACACACACACACACACACGGCCAGACTATGACAATTCATTTGTTGCTCAGGTTTTTAGAGTGCGTTGTCCTTCAGCTTTACCATGACTTTGATGAACAATGAAACTGAATCTGTGTGTGTGTGTGTGTGTGTAGATTGCAGGTCTGCTGGGTGTGCTGTGGTGCGTCAGCCTGCTGTCGTGTCTCTTCAGGAACAGCATCTTGGTGCCAATGCAGGCCAACCCTCTGGCTCTCTACGGCTTCTTCTTCCTCTTCCTCATCAACCCCCTCAAGATGTGCTACTACAAGTCACGCTTCTGGCTGCTCAAACTCCTGGTAATTTCACTATATACAGCATATACAGTTTTCTGCATGTTGGTCTCAAGAAAAACCCACGCCTGCTGATTGTGTAGAGATAAATCGGTGTGCGTTTTTGACTTTCCTCCACAGTTCCGAGTGGTCACCGCCCCGTTTCATCGCGTGGGCTTCGCAGACTTTTGGCTCGCTGACCAGCTCAACTCTCTGGTGGTGGTTCTGATGGATCTGGAGTACATGATCTGTTTCTACAGTTTTGAACTGGACTGGAAGAAACACGACGGACTCATCAGCAGTGAAGGTGAGGCATGATACTGACTGAAGACGGTGGAGACGGCGAAGACAACCTTAACATGTCCGTCCTCCGTCTCTCCGTCATTGTTTGCAGGTAGAGACGTGTGTAATTCCTACTCCTATGGCGTCCGTGCGGTGATTCAGTGCCTTCCTGCGTGGTTCCGATTCGTCCAGTGTCTCCGGCGTTACCGTGACACCAAGCGGGCCTTCCCTCACCTGGTGAACGCTGGGAAATACTCAACATCCTTCTTCGTCGTCACCTTTGCGGCCCTGTACAAGACGCACAAAGGTAGGACTGTTTTCACATGCACAAAGGCCTTAAAATCGCTCTTAATCTGCAACAATCCTACACACTGCTTCTTTAGAGGTCAACTGTAATTGTTAAATAGGCTTTTACGTTTGCTTTTGTGTCCAAAAATATGTACGTTTTATTCACGCTTTTTCCTCCCCTCCTTAGCTGAAGCTGACCCCGATACCCACATCTTCCTCTACTTGTACATCTGCTGTTCTGTGATCAGCTCATGTTACACACTGGTGTGGGATCTAAAGATGGACTGGGGCCTGTTTGACCGCAATGCAGGCGAGAACGCCTTCCTCAGAGAGGAGATTGTCTACCCTCATAAGGTGTGTTGTCCACGTTCGAGCGTGGAGACAGACAAAAATACAAAATACACTTAACTGATTAACCTCCATAGTCCTGGGTCATTTCTGCATGTTTATACATGGCTGTGGATCCAGGGTCTTGTGTCGACTGGTGGATTTTCCCACATAACGTCAACCTGCCTTCTTCTTCGTTATCTCAAAACAATGCCATTTATGTCACAAGCATCATAGTGGAGCTCTGGGAACGGTATAACCTAGGCCAGGGGTCTGCTACCTTTACTATGAAAAGAGCCATTTTTGTCCCCTCTCCACCCAAATAGAATTAATCTGGAGCCGCAAAACCCATTTGACCTGAAAAATTAAGATTATATCACATATAGGTTTCTTTTATACAGATATACTACATACAAAATTTGTAGTTTGTTGCATTAAGAACTATACAAAAATAAAACTGTTGACATTTCATGCTGTTTATAGCCAACATTTTATAAAGTGGAGAAAAAAAAAGTACTTTGGAATGAAACACAGAATTCCATTGTTTGTGGAAATTAATGAAATTGACTCACTTTGAAATAGATAGATATTGCAATATTTGGAGCACAGAACAGATGCAGTAAATATATGGATCCAAAGATGGACAGGACATTGGATGTGATGCACAAAATATTAAAACAATTTCTATATCACCTTGATTTCTAAATAAGAGGTGTTCACTTTGAAATAAGAGAATGAATATTAAATAAAAATAAAATTTTTTTTATTCAAAGTTACTACAAAGGAGCCACAACAGAAGGGTTGAGGAGCCACATGTGGCCCTAGAGCCGCAGGCTGCAGACCCCTGACCCCTGACCTAGGCTGTAGGTCTCCAGTAAACTGTCATGTATGACATGTTGGCTGCGCTCTGTCTCCCCCTGCAGGCTTATTACTACAGCGCCATAGTGGAGGATGTGCTGCTGCGTTTCTCGTGGACTTTGACCGTCACCCTCAACACAGTCTCTGGCGTCAATGGCATATCTGACATTCTGACTACTGTGCTCGCTCCGATGGAAGTCTTCAGGTTACTAATCAATTCTCTGTTATTAATTCAGCCCATTCTCTTCTTTATTGTAAGTAAAATTGTCGGAGGCTTTACGCTCCCATAAAAATATAAAGATAATTATATACAATTGAAGATAAACATAGTTACTAACAGGTAAATATGGTCTGTAATAATTGTACATGACAATAAATAACACGTATGCATGAATTCAGATTTAGATAAAAGGGCAAATAACAGGAATCCAAATGTGTCCATAAAAGCAAACTGCAAAGCTGTTGCCAGTGAATATTTTACTCCCATAAATTGTTAGTGTGACATCTTTCTTCCTCCATGAATGTCACCGAACGTGCTGTGTGAATTCAGTCTTCTGACGGCTCACCCGTGTCCTCCACAGGCGTTTTGTGTGGAACTTCTTCCGACTGGAGAACGAGCACCTGAATAACTGTGGTGAGTTCAGGGCCGTCAGAGACATCAGTGTGGCTCCGCTCAACGCCGACGACCAGACGCTGCTGGAGCAGATGATGGACCAGGAGGATGGAGTCAGGAACCGGCAGGGAAAGAAGAACTGGAAGAGGAGCTACAGCATGAGTCTACGTAGGCCACGGCTCGCCTCACAGTGAGTCTCGACGGTCGACAGTACTATGCTAAAGTCTCAGGGCAGCCTTGTTGTTTTGATGTCTGTCAAATTCTGTGGGCATTGGCTTTTGGACTGGAAGGATGTGACCTCGCTGTCTCTGCAATACCACCACAGGACTAACCGTAACCCATAAGTATTAACCCACAAAAAAAAACCTCTATATCGTCATTGCATTTACTTGCATTTGCAAAAACAGAGTTATCCCAATCCCTAACCATAACCAGTTCCTCAGAAATTACATTCTCCTTCATTAGGACCTGGTTTTAGTCTCAATTAGAGCTGAATCGATCATTCATCGATTACTAAATTAATCTTCAACTATTTTGATAATCGATAATCAGTTTGAAGCTTTTTTTAGTGATTAAAACATGATTTCTGATTGTTTTAGCTTCTTAAAAGTGAATATTTTCTTGATTTCTTTGCTCCACATAACAAAGAAATCATTAAAAGTGAATCATTTTTGGTATGTGGACAAAACAAGACATTCGAGAACATCGTCATTTCCAGCTTTGACGAACGCTGATCAACGTTTTTTTAACATTTTATGACATCGAGAAAATAATCAACAGATTAATCTATTGCGAAATTATGGTTACCAGAAAAACCAACACAAGAACAAGCTTACAGTAATGCCGTGTTTCCACCGGCTCTTATCAATCCTAAAAAAACGTGGGTTAATCTCCAACAATTACTAGGGAAATGTGTAAAATCTCAATATTTAACAGTGTATTTTTAATTAACTGACTGATTCAGTTACACTGAAAACAACTGCTTTACAAGTCATTGTGTGTGTGTTAAACAAAGTCACTGCAGTTTCCGCCCAAGTTGAGTAGGTACTTTTTTTTGTCGCGGAGATGCAACCTAAAATCTGTGCCGAGGCGGAGCGAGGAAAAGGGAAGAGGGCCATATGTAAACCCCATGTTCCTCTTGTCTCCTCCAGGTCCAAAACCCGTGACACCAAAGTTCTGATCGAGGACACTGACGACGACTCCTGACATCAGGCCACGCCCCTCGCCTGGGTCCAGAATTTGTTCAAAGGAGGGAACTCCACCTCCTAACGAGTTACCCGGCGAGTGCGGCGTTGAAACTGAACTCTCATGCCTCCATAATATTCTATGTTTTCAGTGCAGGAGCCTCTGCTCGGGGGTTCAGACTCATTTAACAGAGGAACTGAAACAAAAACAAACTCTCATAAGCAAACCCAGCAGAGCGTCATCACACTCCTCCTCCTCCTCCTTCTTCCTTTAGCCAGAACAACAAGGTGAGGCTTTTCACTTCAACTCCACCTCACACAAGCAGCAGGTGACAAACCTGTGTCCACTTCAGCCTCAGCATGAATGGAACGCAGAACATTTGTCCTCGTGGACAGGAAGTGTCCCCTGCTCCTTCACGGTGCCACACAGAACGAGGCCGACCGCTCCGAGCTGACCGCCGCTGAAAGGTTCCCCGCCCACCCCCCCTCCTTCCCTGCTCTCAGCTGCAGGAGAAAGGCCTCGAATAAATGAAGAACCATTTAAACCTCATGTCCACTTGTAATCTGGATCCTGGAGTGGGCCTGAATGGGAAGGAAAGGGTCACAGAAGTTTGTCCCCGCTCTGACGGCACAGTGTTCCCTGCACATTGACACTGTCGCTGCTCTACAGCTTCATCACAGAGCTGCCTACGTGCACCTTACATGCGTCACACGCACACACACGCATACACACACACATACACATTCTTGTACTTGCTGCATACTGAGGACTGGGTTGCTGACAAAGTGAGGACCAGCATTTCCACTTTATAAATCAACACAATTGCAAATAATTACTTCATGAATGACATCTACAAAGAACTACTGGTTGCAGTACCATAAAATGTCTGCAGGTAGAGCCCCAGAGCAAAAAGGGCTGGACAACTTTTTCAATTTAAAAAAAATATTTTTTGTAATTTTTGGTCCAAAATTTTACAAAAACGTCATACTATACTATGTCGTCCAAAATGTAAAGAAAATTTTGAACAAAAATTTTTGGTCCAAAATTTTACAAAAACGTCATACTATACTGTATTCCAAAATTTGAAAAAAAAAATCTGACCCAAAATTTTTGTCCAAAATTTGACAAAAACGTCATACTATACTATATCGACCAAAATTTAAAAAAAAAATTGACCAAAATGTTTTGTTCCAAAATTTGACAAAAACGTCATACTATACTATGTCGTCCATTTGCCGATGTATTTGATTTTTTTTTTTGACAAATTGAGTATAGCATGTTATAGCAACCTAAGGAAGTGATTTCAATGAAAACAAAGTGAGGACTGGCCAAAATGTCCCCACGCCGTAAAAATGACCTCTCTTTGTTGGTTAAAAACCCTCACTGGTCCTCAGTATACCGCAAGTACAAGAACACACACACACACCCTTGCACTTTGTAGGAAGTGTGAGGTGAATGTCTATAGTGTGTTTGAACACACACACACAGTGATTTTAATGTTTTATTGTTCATGGACATGCAGACACTCCTAGCTTGAGAAAACACACACACACTCGCACATACAAAGAGAGACGATATTATTTGTAATCACGGTTGTAAATAAGAAAAAGGACCAAAGCAGGAGGGGGTGACTGGGGGAAAAAAACACAATTTTCTGTTTGCAGGTCAAGGATTATCGTCTTATTTGTCCCACAGAAACTTCCAGTCACACAGTGTGACAAAGAATCCTCCTTTTGGAATTGTGAAACCTCTTCTTTTTTTTTTTTTTCGCTGAATGTTTGCCAACATATTTATGTGTGGATGCGTGGGGAGAGACGCCCGGATCCACCACCCGTGTGTCGACCCACGTTAGGTCAGTCCGCTTTTTAAACATTTTCGACGACAACAAAAAGGAGTGAAGATGGAAAATTCCAAGGATTTTTTTTTTTTTTTTGTTCCCTGAAATCTTGATTTAAAAAAAACAAAAAAAAAAACTGAAGACTGATTGGAAAAACTGCTGGTTAATGAAAGGGTTCTGTGTCGCGGGTCAAACTGGTTGGTTGATGATGAGGATGATGAAGAAAGGGGGCGTGTCCTGTCTGTCACAGTGAAAAACATGTTACTCACCTGTGTGGTCGGGTTCATTTGAAGCTACAATTTAGTATAAATGTTTTAATAGTTATACTTTACATATGTGCTACATAAAAATGAGTTTCAGTAAATGTTCATATTTCATCCGTGATCTGTGGCCTCCAAGTTGAAATCTTTTAATTGAGATTATATTTATTTTTATTCCTGAACTTTGTTTTATATGTATTTCAGTCTTTCTACTGTACGTGCTATGCTAAGCCAAATTTGAATGATTTTTTTAGCCACAGACAAAAGGCTCGCCTCCTGTGTAAGTCGATGACATCTTAACAATATGTTAAATGTATATATGTTATGCTATATGCTATTTTAGACAATGTTTTTCTGACAGAAAACTGACGTTTTTATTAACCGCTCGCTCTCCTGCACCAAAGTCCATAGAGAAAATGAAAATTGAAAATCCAATTGAACTGTGTCAAACGTCAAAGTCACTAAATAACACCTTTAAAGTGTCGCAGTGGAAGCGGTAGTAAATGAACAGCTCGTTTGTGCTGTGATGTAAAATGACTGGTTTTCTCTATGGACTTTGGTGTGGGCAAAGTGAGCGGTTTACAGGAGGCAGTGTGGGTTTTATGAGGTGAGCCTTTTGTGTAAATGTCTAAAGTTAGGAGAGATTGAACATAAGAAATGCAGTTAGTTACAGGTCACTTTGTTCCTGCAGTGTTTTTTTTCCATTATTGTTATTATTATTATTATTATTATTATTTTCCAGCTGTTGCAACTTGAAAACATTCCAGCAAACTCACTGGTTCCATCCAAAGAGAACGGTTCAGTTTTAATTTGTTCTTCATGCTCATACAGGACTTTTCTGTTGGTCTTCCTCAGGTCGTCACCTCGACACGTGGTTACATGTTTGATGTCGTGATGTCCCGTCGGAGAGATCTTTTGTGCTCCTTCGCTCACGCAACCCAAACAAAAATAAGACTATAAACGTTCTGTTACACGTGTACATGTGATGTTCTCACTCCAGCTGCAGGCAGACTGATGAAGCTCTGCTTGGTTTGAGTGTAGTTTTAGTGTCTCGACATTCCAGATGGTGCCTCACGCTCCCATTCCACAGGCCAACACACCTCACTGTAAAGATGGCTGACACTGTGACAGACCACGCCCCCTCACCCCCCCCACCACCCACTCCCCTTTATTTCTTTGAAAATGTCTTTACATTCTTTTTTCTTTTCAAAACTCTTCTGTTTGTACCAAACGTTGGCTTTTATGTCGTATATAATACACACTGGGCCTTGTGCAACCATGTACTCTCCTCTACACACACGGATGATAGTTTTAGGGTCCTTTTCACTCTGTTTATAGGGGCTCACTCTTGCGCACCAAAAACCCACAGAGAAAACCTGCATTTTTTAATCTCATGGGGTTCACAGGAGCTGCTCCTCTTCTGCTGCCTCGCTTGGTGAGTGTGGAGTCAGCAGTGGGTGGACGACTCCTCTGTTCTGTGGTGTGAAATTGCTGCTCATCTCGTTGGACTTTAGTGCAGGAGAGTGAAACTCCAGAAAATGTGCGTAAACAAGGAGGTAAACTTAGTCTTACATCATGTTGTAGAGTTAAGAAGGCTTAGATTTTGATTAAGTTGCCCATGTTTTCATTGAGAGCGAGCTACCACGTGTCCGGGTAGGGGCCACTTTCTCTGTCAGTACCTTCTATAAGGGTATCCGCCGGGTCTTAAAAAGTCTTAAATCCAATCATTTAAGGCCTTAAAATATCTAAAATTCTCCTAAAATCTCATAAAAGGTCTGAAAGGGATAGTTCGGAATTTTGGACACGAGACCTATTTTCCAACTCCAACAAATTTCATTCAGTTCTTCTAGTTGCCGAGTTTGTTGGTGCTATGGCTAGCGCAAGTCAATGGTACAAGTTAGCATGGCGTTAGAAACACTCATACCGACTCCACAGTGCACCCGAGGCAAATCAATTGTAACAGCAGACTATCTATGTACATATCTGTGTTGATAGAATAATATTTGAAACAAAACTAACCTCGCATCGCATGAATTTTTGAGGGACTACTTTCTCAGCAGCTGCGGAATCAGTCCGCCGCTGCCATAGCCTAACAGGAAGTATGACGCGCTGCTGCTGCTGAGACATAAATCCTTAAAATTGCAATGTTGGTTTTATTTCAAACATTCTATCAACACAGATATGTACATCGATAGTCTGCCGTTACAATTGATTTGCCTCGGGTGCACTGTGGAGTCTATATGAGTGTTTCTAATGCCATGCTAGCTTGTACCATTGACTTGCGTTAGCCATAGCACCAGCGAACTCGGCAACTTATGTCCAAAATTCCGAACTAACCCTTTAAATACAATTTTGAAAGGTCTTAAAAATCTACTAACATTACTTTTATTTAAAACATGCATAAACTTCAGTCTCACTTTTATCGAGCACCACTAGCTAATGTGCTACGGCTTAGCACAGCAGCGGAGAAAACTTAACGAAAGCCCACAGCTAAGCTGAATTGCTTGCATAAGATGAGTAAGTGCAAATGATTTGTGGCTCCAATTTTCCTTCATGTCGTATGTACTTTTTTGGCAGTATGGATATGAAATGGGTCTTAAATTGTATTCATTATGCTCTTTAAAAAAGTCTTAAATTTGACTTGTTGAAACCTTCAGAGACCCTGTTCTGTACAATCGATCTATTTTAAAACAGTTTGAGTATAAATGGTGTCACAGTCTAGAAAGGAAGAACCATTATGAAACCATTGTGAACACAGTAGTAATGCAGTACAACAACCATGTCATCATTCACTAAACTCTCTAGAGGGAGCTGTGGAGTTGTCTTAAAGGACACCTGTGTGCACGAGGGGAAACTGCACGAGGCCCAATGTCATTTATTCCTCTAGAGCCAAACATTCCAAACTTTAAATGTTGAAATTCGAGTCAATATTTCCTTCATTTCAGGCTTGAAATCAGGCCTGTATGTATCTTGGATACAGAAATGATGCATATAAATGTCCAGATATTGTCATAAGCCAACAGCCCACACAAATATAACTGTTTGCAAAGCAATAATTGAGTAAATCATAAATAACTAGCATATTTTTGGGGGGTTATTTGAATCTTAAAGCTGCTGTCTGTGAAATAAGTGAGTTAAATAATAATGTTAAATAGCCCTGTACACACACACACACACACACATTCTTGTACTTGCTGCATACTGAGGACCAGCATTTCCACTTTATAAATCAATACAATTACAAATATCTACTTCATGAATGACATCTACAAAGAACTACTGGTTGCAGTACCATAAAATGTCTGCAGGTGGAGCCCCAGAGCAAAAAGGGCTAGAAAACTTTTTCAATTTAAAAAAAAAAAAAAAAATTGTTGTAATTTTTGGTCCAAAATTTTACAAAAACGTCATACTATACTGTCGTCCAAAATGTACTGTTTTTTCTTGGTCATTAAAAATTAGAAAAAAAAAATTTGACCCAAAATTCTTGGTCCTAAATTTGACAAAAACGTCATACTATATACTATGTCGTGCAAAATTTTAACAAATCTTTGACAAAAAAACTTTGGTCCAAAATTTGACAAAAATCTCATACTATACTATGTCGTCCAAAATTAGATTTTTTATTTATTTTTTGACAAATTGAGTATAGCAGGTTATAGCAACCTAAGGAAGTGATATCAATCAAAACAAAGTGAGGACTGGCCAAAATGTCCTCACTTCGTAAAAATGACCTCACTTTGTTGGTTAAAAACCCCCATTGGTCCTCAGTATGCCGCAAGTACAAGAACACACACAAGTCACAGGGTCTGACAACAAATCATATCCAGTGCCTGACAACAACCGTTTTACCAAATCAGGAGCCAGAATTCTGCTAATGACAGCAATGGACAGGAAGTTATTTAAAAGATAACATCACTGACAGCAGCTTTAACTACAAATAAAA
>NC_139806.1:5200900-5318400 GCF_963457635.1 Microchirus variegatus | reverse complement strand
GGACGTGAGCTCAGTGAACTGCCGGACGACTCTCTGCAGCTGCAGCCGCGTGTGACTGAGCTGAGGCGGAGAGCGCTGCAGGCCGCACAGCTGAGCGCCGTCACCGTGCTCTCTGACCGGTTCCTCATCAAGTTCCTGCGGGCGAGAGACTTTGACGTGGAGCTTTCTCTGAAGGTACAGAACCGAACCGGACCGGACTGAAGTAGACAAGTAAAAGAAAAGTAAAGCAGAAGTTTGTGTTAGTTTTAGTCACTGCTGTGTAATCACTGACAGATGCACAACTTCCTGCCCTAAAACCAAGCTGAATTGACTATTTCTACATTTGTCCATGAACTGCTTTTGTCCACGGACATGTGTAATATTTATTTGCTTGGTTATGATTGTGTTATAATGGACAAATATCGTTTATTTGTGTGCGTTTACACACTTTTATGCAGTTGTGTAATAGTTATTTTGTTCCTGTAAGACACAGATTAAAGGGCCAGTACACGGGAAAATCAGTTATATTTGAATAATGTTGAAGTTCTTTATCGTATCGATGTCATCGTTGTCGTCTTCCTCTTATTGTGTGTGTGTGGAGAATGTTATTCTGTCTATTCAATTTTAGAGGTGTGGCAAAACATCTCAGACTTTCCCACGGCTGATATGTGTTTGTTTATGTGGTGTCGGATGTATTTAGGTCATAATTCATCATCATCATCGTTGACACGAGATTCCGCGCAAGCACAATGAGCGAGTAACGTGAAGCGAAAAATGACAACGTGACGATGCCTGGGAAATGTTGCCCTCCCATCTTGAGCTGTGTCGGCACATACGGTCCTTGAATTTGAGGGAATTGGTCCTGGAAGGTGCTTGAATTTGATGTCTCTGCAGGTTTCAATAAGTCAAATTTAAGACTTTTTTAAAGAGCATAATGAATACAATTTAAGACCCATTTCAAATCCATACTGGCAAAAAAGTACAAAAGACATGAAGGAAAATTGGAGCTACAAATCGTTGAACTTGCAATTTCGGCTTAGCTGTGGGCTTTCGTTAAAGGTGCATTATGTAATAAATCATAAAATCCTCCTAATATGTCACAGAGACTCAGGAATAATGTTCATATAACAAACTGAACTCACCAACAACAACAGTACAGACAAAATATTTGCGTTAAATAAAATATTTTGCAGACTGCAAATCATGTTTATGTTTTGAAATCATGTTTTGGCGTCATGTGGCGCCACCTACCGCCGTCTACCAACCATTGCAGTCAGTAGAGTCTCAGCTGCCGAGCAACCGCGGGTTGCCAGTTACGTCAGAAAACGAAAACCTAAAAGACCTCGGTGTTTTGAATTTTAGTGTAGTAACCGTTTTTGGCCACATTCTTACATATGGCGCTTTTAAGTTTTCTCCGCTGCTATGCTAAGCTGTAACACGCCGCGCCGCGCGCAGCACAGCACACTAGCTAGTTAGTGCTCAATCAATTCTGACCGGGCAGCACAGATGGCCTACTTTAGTTCCGTGTTGTAGTTCTGTTCTCAAAAATAGAAACATTTCAAAGCGAGACTGAAGTTTAGGAACATTTGTAAGACCTTTCAAAATTGTATTGAAGACCTTTTATGAGATTTTAGGTGAATTTAAGACATTTTAAGGCCTTAAATTCAAATTATTGGACTCTTTAAGACCCCGCGAATACCCTGGTGTGGGAACTAATAATAATAATAATGATGATGATAATCTGCTCCCGGCTCCATCATTATCTGTTTTGAGTTGTATTTCTCTTGAACTGTAGTTCAGTCTGTACAATAATAACATGGACTTTCAACGATGCCATGTTTATAATGAATAATATTTCATTACGTTAAACAATTTTTCTCTTCCATAACAACCAGGTTTAACAAAACCTGAAATATCCTGACCTGATGAACGTCTTCTTGTGTCCCTCCCTGTGTGCAGCTCTTACTTAACTATCAGCGTTGGCGGCAGGAGAGTCCCGAGATCAGCCGATGTCTGTCTCCGTCCTCTGTCCTCGGCCTCCTCAGCACCTCGTATCACGGCGTCCTCCCGCAGAGGGACCACGCCGGCAGCCGAGTCCTGCTCTACAGGATCGGTCAGTAAACGCAGCAGTGGCGTCCCAAAAACATGTGACACTCGGCTTCAGGGCAAATTCCAATTCCTATCTTGACCCTCAAGCTCAACTGGCCCTCAAAACCAAGTGTTGAGGGTTATTTTGTCACTTAGAAATGGGACACCCCCTTAAATGCAGATACGTCTTCAGACTGTAGGGGGCAGAATAACGCGAAAAAAGCTGCGTCCAGTCTGTCAACTCCAAAAAAGAAGAAGAAGAAGAACGCATTTACGTCAGGATTATTTATTACGATCCGTTTGTCAGTCAAGTTATTAGGTTGTCATTTAGTTATAAGATGATACTCATACAAATACCACAACTACTGACATATTCGTAAAATAAAAATAAATGTCGCGCAACAATGACGTCAGTAATCCATAATATGGGCCTAAACTATGGAGTTAGATTTGTGTCTTTATTATTCAATCAAAAAAAGTTTGCTTCAATCAAAAAAATATTTTCAATCAAAAAAATATTTTCAATCAAAAAAAACTTCACTTCAATCAAAGAAAAAAAATTGTTTGAATGCAAAAATATATTTGAGACTCAAATAAATGCATTTGAACACTGTTTTTCTTTGATTGAAAATGTTTTCTTTGATCGAAGTGAAGGGTTTTTTTTGTTTGAAGTAAGTTTTTGATTGAAGTAATGCTGTTTTGTGTTCGGGCCATATTATGGGTAGGACATTTGTGTCTTTATAACTCAATCAAAGAAGAAGTTGCTTCAAACAAAACAAAAATATTTTCAATTAATAAAAATCACTTCAATCAAAGAAAAAAAGTGTTTGATTGCAAAAAATATATTTGAGACTCAAAAAATTCCATTTGAACACTTTTTTTCTTTGATTGAAAATGTTTGTTCAATATTGAGGGCGGTACAGCCTTGACCTCTCACCTTAATTTTTCTGAGAATCGGGACAGCGCTTGCACTGGAGGGAGCGCACATTTTTGAGATTGAGGGTTAAGCAAGGAATTGGAATTCAGCCCTAATGTCTCCCTGTTCACCTCTGTCCGTCTGTCCGTCTGTCCGTCTGTCTGTCTGTCTGTCTGTCTGTCTTCAGGACAGTGGAACCCTAAGGACTGGTCGGCCTTCCAGGTGTTCAGAATCAGCCTGATGACATCGGAGATCATTTCCTCAGAGACACAAACACAGAGGCGGGGCCTCAAGGCCATCTTTGACCTGCAGGGGTGGAGCTTAGGCCACGCCCTGCAGATTAACCCCTCCCTCGCCAGAAAGATATCGTCCGTGCTCTCGGTAAGGCCGTCGGTCGCGCTTGGGATTAAGTTCAGAGCTGCAGCTAACGATTATTTTCCTCATTGATTCATCGTTTGAAATTCGTTACAAATGTCAGAAAAAAAACGCTTGATCGGCGTTAGTCAAACCTGTAAATGACGATGTTCTCGAATGTCTTTTTTTTTGTGCACAAACCAGAATGATTCAATGATTTCTTTGTTATCGTGGAGCAAAGAAACAAAGAAAACGGTCACATTTAAGAAGCTAAAACAATCACACGCGTTGTTTTAATCGTGAAAAAAACTTCAAAACAACTAATGAATGATCGATATAGTTGACAATGAATTGCTCTTGATTAGATTAATGATGATTTGACATGAATTTTTAATGTGTGAAATGTAGAGATCGTAAGGCCTGTGTAGAGTAATTGATACTAAATTAGCTTTTTCAACAATTAAAACAAGCTTTCTGACTTTTCAGCTCCTCAAATGTGAATATTTTCTGCATCCTTTGCTCAAAGAAATCGTTTGACACTCGGTCACTTTTGGTTTGTGGACGTAAACATTTTGACATTTGGCATTTTTTTGGACCGAGCGAGTACCTCTCGCTTGATTAACCGTGGAATCGTGGACAGCTGCAGCCCTGAACGACATGACAAAGTGTTCCAAATAAAAAAGGAGAACTTCGGCTTGTAACGTAACCTCGTGACGAAAGTGTGTGAGTTTGCATCACAGGACGTTTCAGTGTGTCAGTTCCTTCACGTCTTCTACCTCAGACGGTTTCCTAACCACGGTGCATCTGTCTGTCTGTCTGTCTGTCAGGACTCTTTCCCTCTCAAAGTGAGAGGAATCCACCTGGTGAACGAGCCCATGTTCTTCAGGCCCGTCTTTGCCACGATCCGTCCCTTCCTGCCAGAGAAGATCAAGCAGAGGGTGAAGAGCCGTTTTCCTGCTCTCAGGCTACATCCTTAATATGACTTACTGTACATGTACCAATGTTACCACAATGTTATTTTGTGAGTCCTGTGTTCACATTTATCAGTTTGTGTCCCCGTGAGCTAAAAATCCATGCTGCTCTCCATAGACTTTGGTGTGAGGAGAGTGAGCAATTTTACAGTCCGGTTACGTAAACAGCGGTTCTCCTGAACAGCAGATCGTCCTGCTCCGGGCACTAGTCCGGTCACATCCGGTTGCGTACATTGAACCGCAGAAGCAGGGCCGTTTCCTAGATGTTTGGGGGCCCTATGCGAGATACTATTTGGGGGGCCCTATTTTTTCAAACTCGAGGTAGAGATTCCTAACTTTTTCATATAACAGATACAGTATGTTCTTGAAAAATGTTTAATATAAACTTTAAGGTGGCATAACAAGGTAGCATAACATAAAACAGTTTTCACCGGCGATTCAAAAACAGTAAAAAAATAAATAACTAAACTTACTTCTAAATAAATATAATGGATTATAATGGCATTTTTACCTGATTACCCAACGAACACTTACATGCTTTGCAAATATATGCACAATGAATGCATGCAATGCATGCAAATAAAGACAGGTACTTTTAATTCTCAAAAATAAAATATGGGCTCTGAACTTGCAGCTTGGGGGCCCCCTGGTGGCTGCGGGGCCCTATGCAGCTGCATAGTCCGCATATAGCAAGGAACGGCTCTGCGTTGTGGAGGTGTTTCACGAGCGACAGTGTCTTCTGACTCTGGGTCAAAGTCATAAAAGGGACTGCGGCGGGGAGTCGTGAAGAAGCTATTTTTAAACACTGTTAAAACAATGTTTTGATAATGAGTAGCAGTGCATCCACCTTTCCAGAGGGGGGAGCTGCGCTTCTGAGAGCGGGTGAGCTGATTATGTCACTTCCGGGTACTGGCCAATCACAAGACAGTTGGGAAGGCTCTACGCCGGCTGGCCAATCACAACACACTCTGTCTTCTGGGTGTGAGAGTTCAGTCTGAAGCATCGCGGCTGAGGACAGCGTCAGTAAGGAGAGATTTCTATCGGCTCGTTTACAGCAACTAGGAGGTTTTTGACCATAAAAACAAGTTAATGTATGTAAGTAGACCTCCATAACTAACATATATGTGCAACAGGACCACTCTATGTGACCTTTAAGACGTCTGTTAATCCCTCACACCATAGGATAATTTGGCCAGATAATTTGATATGACATTTGTCATAATAACAGTTTTCATTTTTCTTCTTCTTCTTCTTCTTCTTCTCCGTCGTAGATCTACATGCACGGAGCGGATTTCCACGACTCTCTGAGCGACTTCTTCTCGCCGGCCGTCCTGCCGCCAGAATACGGAGGGGAGGGGCCCGCAATAGAGGAGGTGTGTCAAGACTGGACCAATCACCTGCTCCAGTCGGAGGCGCTCCTGCAGCAGATCGCCGCTCACCCGACGGCCGACGTCGCCGCTCGTCCCGAAAACCGCTCGATATCGCGAGAGGCAGAGAGCGAACGATCCTCTGAGGAGGCGTGATGTCTCTCTGGAAGACTTTCCTTTACTGTGTGAGTTACTGTTCAAAAAAACAAAAAAACTTGAGTTTACACGATGCCACGTTGTGCCAACTGAAATCTGACCAAACAGCGGATGTTACGCAACACCTTTAGACGCAATTTGTAAAAAAAAAGTACTATTACGGAAAACACCGTCTCATTCCTCGTGCAACTTCTGTGAAATAGTAGTAGAAATAGTCGTTGTGTGTTTTTGTTTTGTTTTTTTTTCTACATTTTTTATTTTTGTTTTGTGAGAGCATGCTTATACAGAGCTTACTTTCACTCAGGAAAAAGTACAATAGCATTTCCGCCGCTCACAATTGGATTATTATTTTTTTTCCCCTTTTAAGAAACAAAATAAAAGTCAGATTAGATCACATTTGAGAACTTTGAACAAATCGGGAAAGAGAAGACGTACAACAAAGAGCAAAATATATCAAATAAAAATGTGTACAAGGGAGTACCTTGAAATAAAATAAACAATACAAACTAGTCATTGATCCAAATAAAACATTCAGAAATAAAGCATAAAAACAACATTACAGGGTCAACCGTTCAGTACTTCTGTCTGTTCAAGATATCTAACCTAATTTGGCCCACAGTTTAATAAATATGTTTTTCTTAAGTCGAAGGGAGAAGGTAATCTGTTCCATGAGGTAAATGTCATTTACTATACAAGGGAGAAGCCAATGCCTTGTCAGTGCTTTTTTGCCAGCGGTTATTAAAATACTAAATAAATATTCATCAGTTTGTCTGACCTGTGAATCCGATTTTCCTAAAAAATAATGTAGAAAACTGCATTGGTAGATTAGTATTAATTAAATGATGTTACTGTATTGTACTATGAAGTGTAACCAGTACAACCTCAACTCAAAGAGGTAATTGTTCATTTAAAAACCGTTTTAGACGTATTATTTTTAGCTCAGCGGGTGATACTTTAATCCTATCGGAAGACGTATTTACAGTGTGCGAAATACTTCTGTGGGCCTTTTCCACAGCGCCATTTGGAAAGCAATTCATTAAAACATTAAAAATACAAAATTACAAATAAAATAATTAATATTTTGTCTGGTTATAAAGGATAATGTATGTGTTAAACTGGAATTAAAAAGAACACTAATGGTTCTTACTGGAACCATTAGTGTTACCAAGAACCCTTGAAAAACCCTTTCTTCAGGAAAAGGGGTTTTTCAGAAGCAAATAGTTCCAGGTAGAACCTCAGCCCCTTGTAGAAGAACCCTTTTGGAACCCTTATTTCTAAGAGTGTACAATTAATTATAAATGAATGAATACAGGAATAAATAAATAGATAAAATTATGAATACACTGAAGAAAAGTACCAATTTATCAATGGGATTTTTTGATGAAAGACATGCATCAATTTATTTATTATTTTTATTATTTTAGTATTTCTGTATAATTCATTCATTCTTTTATTATGTGTCAACATGATATATGATCATCATGTCATTAATTAATGAAGGAAATGCTAAGCTGTGTTTGTACTTGAGTCAAATAAACTGTATAAATGAGTGTCATAATAGGACACAGATATAGCCCTAGTGTAACATCCCCTGTACTGTTGTTATCATGATCTTGATATTATTTTCCTGGAGTTCTATACAGTAAGTCATGAATGGATTCTCACTTCTCTCTTTGCTCTTTGTGCATTTTCAGACCTTTGATCAGTGTTCCTGGGTCAGTGAGCACACGGCTGGTAAACATTAACAGATTAACTGATCTGGGATCAGCATGTAATGAAAGTACAGCGATTTAGATAAAAACAAGTACACTAATGTATGTTTTTTTTTTTTTTAAAAAGAAAACATGTTATTTTGTTGTATAACCCAGTCCTCCCTTCTTCTTCTGGCAGACTGTATACACTAAGCTGTGTAACACTGCCCTCCACAGGAACAGGAAAAGAAAAACATTTCTGACTGTAGTGTATTTGCAGGAGACAAATAATCAGGCTTCAGCACACAGTCTTTACTTTGTTACTTCCGGGAACAGACTCAGTAAACACATCAATAATTGTTGGCCAACCAAAAGTAACACAGCAACTGCCTTTGCAATAATGACCCACAAGGAAACAAACTCAGAGCGCAAAAATCCCATAAATCAATTACATTCTTCCCCTTTTTCCAGATGCGATTGTCCAGACTTTTACCAAACTGCTTACTACAGCAGAATAAAAATGAAGGCGTGGCAAAGTCATAATCTGGCACCATACAAGTCAGGTGGGTTCAAATAGATCCCATTACACTGAAAACACTTCAAAGGATAGAAACGACATCATAGGAAGTGTCATCTCTGACTGACCTCCGCCAAGGGGTTTGTTTGTTTGTTTGTTTGTCCGTCTGTTAGCAACATAACTCCAAAAGTCACGGACGGAATTGGACGTCACTTTTCACTAAAATGTTCGCAATGGGACCAGGAACAAGTGATTGAACGCTATCACCGGTTACAGCACTCGTTGTCTGACCCAGGCGCGCCGGCAGGGTGTATTTTGTCGGCACTGAGCTGCCTTGGCGGTCTGGAGGTTTGCGCTCTCCAAGTGCTTTTCTAGAAATGCAAACATGAGTGTTCACCCGTTGAGTTTTTGTTTCATTTTTTTTTCTTTAGGATTTCTAGCATTGTATATAAGTTACATCAGACCTCTGAAAAGCCAGGGGAAATCATACTTTTTAAACAATTTCAGTGAAAATCGACGTGTTCAACAGCTAATGAATAATAACACTAAATTAATAGAAGACTACCGGAAGTTGAAGCATATACATCAAAGTTCCCTCTCAGAATGGGCAGCGTTCAAGGACCTGCGGAAAAAAGAGTCTGAGGAAAAGCTGAAAGTGAGTGAAAGAAAGAAAGAATCGCATGCAAACCTGACTCAGTTTAGTAAGAAGTGTAAGGAAGAACTGGATCAATTCAATCCACAGCTGCTTCATGAAACCGAAACGCTTCGATCGATTTTTAAATCACCTTACTTGTCACTCACGAGATACTGTAACATGAGCTCACTGGAATGTCCACGTTGTATGCGCGGCTGGACGGAGCACAACTCACGATGCTTCCTCTTGGTACATGAAACTAGGAAATGGTTAACTGCACGCAAGGGATGTCTTGATTTGGGTGGTGACCTGGCTGTGGTCTCGAGTGCGGAAGACCAGGAATTTTTAACCAGACTTGCTAAGTATAATAAGTCTATCGTATCGAAGGGATCATGGATTGGGTTGCAGGACATGGCTATAGAGAATAGATTCAAGTGGGTCAATGGCAAAAGACTTGGACAATACGAATACAAAAAAGACGGAGACTTATTTCATTACTGGGCTCCACATCAACCAGACAACAAGATTTTAAACTGGACCCTTGAAGGACTGGACTGCGTTATTATTAGGGATATCGTAAATGAAAACTTTAAAATAACCCTTAATAACTGGGATGACATTACCTGCCGTGGTAATAGATATTTCTTGTGTGAGAGAGAAACTTTCATATTGAGCTGAAGTACTACAGCACAGACTGTTGGATTAGACGGCACACACTTCCACCATCACCACCCGACAATCAGGACTCTGAACACCGGTCAGTCATCCAATCGGTCATCCAGTCAGTCATCCAGTCAGTCAGTCATCCAGTCAGTCATCCAGTCAGTCATCCAGTCAGTCATCCAATCTGTCATCCAATCAGTCATCCAGTCTGTCATCCAATCAGTCATCTAGTCAGTCATTCAATCAGTCATCCAGTCAGTCATCCAGTCAGTCATCCAATCTGTCATCCAGTCAGTCATCCAGTCAGTCATCCAGTCAGTCATCCAATCTGTCATCCAATCAGTCATCCAATCAGTCATCCAGTCAGTCATCCAGTCAGTCATCCAGTCAGTCATCCAGTCAGTCATCCAATCAGTCATCCAGTCAGTCATCCAGTCAGTCATCCAATCAGTCATCCAGTCAGTCATCCAGTCAGTCATCCAGTCAGTCATCCAATCAGTCATCCAGTCAGTCATCCAATCAGTCATCCAGTCAGTCATCCAGTCAGTCATCCAGTCAGTCATCCAGTCAGTCATCCAGTCAGTCATCCAATCAGTCATCCAGTCAGTCATCCAGTCAGTCATCCAATCAGTCATCCAGTCAGTCATCCAGTCAGTCATCCAATCAGTCATCCAATCAGTCAGTCATCCAGTCAGTCATCCAGTCAGTCATCCAATTAGTCATCCTATCAGTCATCCAATCAGTCAACCAGTCAGTCATCCAATCAGTCATCCAGTCAGTCATCCAATCAGTCATCCTATCAGTCATCCAATCAGTCATCCAATCAGTCATCCAATCAGTCATCCAGTCAGTCATCCAATCAGTCATCCAATCAATCATCCAATCAGTCATCCAATCAGTCATCTAGTCAGTCATCCAGTCAGTCATCCAATCAGTCATCCAGTCAGTCATCCAATCAGTCATCCAGTCAGTCATCCAGTCAGTCATCCAGTCAGTCATCCAGTCAGTCATCCAATCAGTCATCCAGTCAGTCATCCAGTCAGTCATCCAATCAGTCATCCAATCAGTCAGTCATCCAGTCAGTCATCCAGTCAGTCATCCAATCAGTCATCCAGTCAGTCATCCAGTCAGTCATCCAATCAGTCATCCAATCAGTCAGTCATCCAGTCAGTCATCCAGTCAGTCATCCAATTAGTCATCCTATCAGTCATCCAATCAGTCAACCAGTCAGTCATCCAATCAGTCATCCAGTCAGTCATCCAATCAGTCATCCTATCAGTCATCCAATCAGTCATCCAATCAGTCATCCAATCAGTCATCCAGTCAGTCATCCAATCAGTCATCCAATCAATCATCCAATCAGTCATCCAATCAGTCATCTAGTCAGTCATCCAATCAGTCATCCAATCAGTCATCCAATCAATCATCCAATCAGTCATCCAATCAGTCATCCAGTCAGTCATCCAGTCAGTCATCCAATCAGTCATCCAATCAGTCAGTCATCCAGTCAGTCATCCAATCAGTCATCCAGTCAGTCAGTCATCCAGTCAGTCATCCAATCAGTCATCCAGTCAGTCATCCAGTCAGTCATCCAATCAGTCATCCAATCAGTCAGTCATCCAGTCAGTCATCCAATCAGTCATCCAGTCAGTCATCCAGTCAGTCATCCAATCAGTCAGTCATCCAGTCAGTCATCCAGTCAGTCATCCAATCAGTCATCCAGTCAGTCATCCAATCAGTCATCCAGTCAGTCATCCAGTCAGTCATCCAATCAGTCATCCAATCAGTCAGTCATCCAGTCAGTCATCCAGTCAGTCATCCAGTCAGTCATCCAATCAGTCATCCAATCAGTCAGTCATCCAGTCAGTCATCCAATCAGTCATCCAGTCAGTCAGTCATCCAGTCAGTCATCCAATCAGTCATCCAGTCAGTCATCCAGTCAGTCATCCAATCAGTCATCCAATCAGTCAGTCATCCAGTCAGTCATCCAGTCAGTCATCCAATCAGTCATCCAGTCAGTCATCCAGTCAGTCATCCAATCAGTCATCCAATCAGTCAGTCATCCAGTCAGTCATCCAGTCAGTCATCCAATCAGTCATCCAGTCAGTCATCCAATCAGTCATCCAGTCAGTCATCCAGTCAGTCATCCAATCAGTCATCCAATCAGTCAGTCATCCAGTCAGTCATCCAGTCAGTCATCCAGTCAGTCATCCAATCAGTCATCCAATCAGTCATCCAGTCAGTCAGTCATCCAGTCAGTCATCCAATCAGTCATCCAGTCAGTCATCCAGTCAGTCATCCAGTCAGTCATCCAATCAGTCATCCAATCAGTCAGTCATCCAGTCAGTCATCCAGTCAGTCATCCTATCAGTCATCCAATCAGTCAACCAGTCAGTCATCCAATCAGTCATCCAATCAGTCATCCAATCAGTCATCCAATCAGTCATCTAGTCAGTCATCTCATGGTGATTTTCAATGAGTGACTTCAATCTAGAAACTCTATCTGTACAATCTCTATTCGCTCATTTATCAGATGCACATATGCATTGTTTTAATTTACCATCACTTGACATTAATGTGAAATTGGGGATGGCCGTTCTAGCCCTTGCTCACTGGGTCTTTATTCAAATAGTAAACATATATACACAACTGGAGCTGTCAACTCTTGGACTCTCCAACTTTCACTTCCGGTCCGTCACTCAAAGATGTCCATGAACAACATGAACAATGACAAAAATTCCCGTTATTTTGTGACTTTATTCTCGAAGTCTGTGAAAAAAAATGTCAATGTGGCCAGAATACTCCGTCGTAGTGTGTGTATTTTTGAAGCCATGAAGTGAGTTCAATAAATAACCAAGTAAGTAATGGTTACGTTACAATAATAGTGCTTATAGGAAATGCTGTCATGCTGAGCCATGAACAGCTGGGGGCAGCAGAGTTACACATTTATTATTTATCTGGCATCTCGGATTATGTGACACTTATAATTACATCATGAACAAATTCAAACAAGTCAAACAAGTAGAGCTTCATTTCTTTATTTCAGGGAGATTCATTTAAGATGTTGCAATAAACACACAGACGTTTTTGGACCCTAACCCACAAGGAAAAGCCTCAGTAAACGAGATTAGTTATAAAAAAATAAATAAAAAAAAGAGGTGGTTTTTAATTTGCATTAATGATGCATATTAAACGGCTAGTTTGACGGAAATGTACCGCAATCTAATAATACACTGCACCCCAGGGTGGCGCTCTCTGTATTATCAGCACACTGTACGTGAGAATGTGATCAATAAAGTGTCATGAGACCTGTTTCTGCGCCGAAGACACTGCTGTCTTAATGGCTGACACACACACACACACACACACACACACACACACACACACACACACACACATACACACACACACACACACACACACACACACACACAGGGAGCATCAAACAACCACACCTCCATGAATCCACCAGTTTGGCTTCAAATATTTGCACAAGCCCTTTAGTTGCATTTGTTTTGTGTGTGTGTGTGTGTGCGTGTGTGCGCGCGCACCTCCATGTTTATTCAATGGATCATGTAAGCGCTATTTCATATTCCTCTAATGCCAAACAATTCCAGGAAAAGAATCAATGCATTAACGTTTTTGTCCACATGTAGGAAAAATCTGTTCTGAAATCTGAAATCCCTATTTCTACAGTAGTAATACATCTTATTGTATTTATTTGTGATTATATTGTTTCTATAGAAACATTTTGGACACTATTTTTTCTTTATATTTCATTTCAAAACAAACACGTTCACTTTGAATTTCTGTAAACCAGCATCCAGTTTAATTTGAGTGATTGGAATATCATGTTCCTGGCCCCCAGGTCATTTGTGTTATAGAGGATCATATAATCCCTCATACTGTCACAGCTGAGCCAGAGATTCCACATAAGTCACTGCTGACGCCCTGACAAATTACACAGTACATGTACTTGCCCCTCGAGGCCTGTGTTGCAGACACCATTCAAAAGGTTTTTACACCTCAGTCTTTTTCTCGTCCTCCCTCCTTAAGGACGAAGAATGTCAAGTTTCCAGTGAGTCTGTTGCGTCATCTGCATCTACACAGAGTCAGAGTTTGTGAACAGGCAGGGCAGGCAACTGCTCGGGGCCCCCGAGCCGATAGGGGGCCCCCGTCACTCGGAGCCTGAGGGCTGTTTTTTCCTGAACTGTGCAGTGAGCAGCCGCCTCCCTGTCCCCCTTAAAAAACAATGGGCGATTTACAATGACATGTCAGTAGGAAAACTCCCTAAAGGGGCCCCACCTCACTTTAACCTGTGTGAAGTTATCGTTCTGCAAGTTGTAAATAGCTTTTAAAGAACTATATAAACTTAGTAAAAAAAAATACCACATTATAAAACAATATAAATATATTAGGGCTGTCAAAAGATTTAAATTTTTAATCAGATTAATCACAGGGTAGCTGTGGATTAATCACGATTAATTACCATTCGTAAATATGCCAAAAAAAAAAATCTAATTTTCTCTATATTGTTGTAGGAGTGGAGAGATAAATAAAGTATGTGAAAATATAAATGTAAAGAACAATAAAATACTGTAAATAACTTGTAAAAACCTATACAAACTTAGTAAAAAAGAAACGTTACATTGTACATTGTAAAAAAAACAAAAAAACAATATAAATAAATAGAAAAAATAAAATGCTGTAAATAACTTTAAAAAAAACTATACATTGCACTGTAAATAACTCACATTATAAACAAAATATAAAGTATAGAAGTTAAATAGTTTTCTTACTAAACCAACAGCAGGAAATTCCTCATCAGCACTTTGAAGCACTGCTTCTGCTAGTTAGCGTTAGCTAGCATTCTGACGCTAATGTTAGCTGCTGTCTGTGTCCCCGTTAGTTAGACAGTGACTGTTAATGTTATGATTATATCATTATCTGCGCCAGTAGCGCCACTTACAACTGTGTGTCTTTTTTCTTCCTCTTCTAACTTCCTGATTGATAACTCCTCTTCATTTTCCTTCAGCTTCACACAGGTTAACGTGAGGAGACGTGGGGCCCCTTTAGGGAGGTTTCCTACTGAGATGTCATTGTAAATCGCCCATTGTTGTTTAAGGGGGACGGGGAGGCGGCTGCTCACTGCACATTTCAGTAAAAAACAGCCCTCAGGCTCCGAGTGTCGGGGGGCCCCCTATCGGCTCGGGGGCCCCAAGCAGTTGCCTGCCCTGCCTGTTCACAAGCTGCGCCTCTGCCTACTGCCTGTTCAGAGCTGAATTCCCACCCCAGCAGACGGACAGGCCCTTCAGCTTCGAAGCAGACGTGTCTGTGGGAGCCGTAGCGTTGTTCTTATCTTCATCTTTGTTAGGAATGCGTCCTGCTCCCTGCCTTCAGACTTGTACCGCCACCTGGTGGTGAAGTGGTATACCACAGGACCCTGACACGCCACGCTGAAACCAGCCATTGTGTGAAACCCCCCCCCCCCCCCCCCAGTCTCTTTCACAGGTCTGTTTCTCAGGTGGGTTTGTGTCGGTGCGGACCAACTCAGGATCTGTTTACACCGTAAACAATAGTCCTCTGTTCACTCTGGCCTCCCTCTTTCTTTTGCTCCTCCATTTTCATTCATGAGGCACCATTACAGTACCTTCCTCAGTATCAACCCTCCACCACCTCCTCTCTCTATCCTCCTAACACACCCTCCTAAGGGTCTGTTCTTGGTGCACGGCCCTTTATGCTCTATATCACAGGTGTCAAACTGCCGGCCCACGGGCCATACGCGGCCCCCCCACTTAATATTGTGCTATAATGAAAACATGGCCCACAACCTCACCGTCTTTTAAACACATACTCAACAGGAAGTCGGCCTTTTTGAATTTTGGCGTCAATTTTGGCTATTTGCGAATCTACGTACGTTTCTACAAATCTATGTAGCAGCAATGTTAGCATTGTTGTCAGAAAAAGGTTTTGCGGATTCAAAACGGCGTGAACATGGCAACCCTTGGCGAATTTCGACCATTCGCTTCCACTGAATTTCCCCAAAATTGACAGGAAGACCATGGCCTCAACTCAACAGGAAGTCGGCCTTTTTGAATTTTGGCACCCTTCGTAAATGAGCTAGACACATCGTAAAGTTGTCGAAAGTAGTTTTTTCCCCCACTTTTTGTTCTCTAGGCCCGGCCCCCTATAGACCGTTCATTGGCTCCCTGGTCATTTGACTTTGACACCCCTGCTCTATATGCCTACACCTGTTTGAGATCGTCACATTTGAATGTGATATTCACTATATTGACAAAAGTACTTGAAAGTACCTAAAGGTTAAAGGTGCATTATGTAATAAATCTAAATCAACTGGCCATAAAATCCTCCTAATACGTCACAGAGACTCAGGAATAATGTTCATATAACAAACTGAACTGAACTAATGGACTGTCTGTCCTTCATGTTGCACCGCATCAGAGTGACTTTATGATCCCACAGGTCAACGTCCAGGAGCAAAATGCTAACATGCTAAGACTTCTGGTTTGGGGCGTCATGGAGCAGGTCAGACCCCAAATCTCTGTTCTGCAAATATGTTACATTACAAGTGCGTTCAATGTTCCTGACTTCATAAACGAGCAACCAAATTGCTTGGCGATCAGCCTGAATTTGTGTCTGAATCTGATCCCAGCATTAATCTAATCGTTTCCCTTAATCTATGATGATGACATATCGTGGTCATTTTATGTCTTAATATAATTAAATTTCTTGCATATAGCACCTTTAATCCTCCCCCTCATGCCCTCGTTTGCTCAATGGTGAGGATTTGAACTGACTCATTTGTCTTTTCCTTAGCCTCATTGTCTCTTTTTAGCTCAGAATGTCCTGTCCTCATGCTGCCTCAAGCAACCCTCCATGTATATGTGTGTATATCTATATATATATATATATATATATATATATGCATATATATATATATATATATATATATATATATAGGCCAGTCCCAGATTAACAAGTGAACTAGGTTATTTCTTCCAGGACTTGATCCATTATCCTGAGGTTTCAGGGAACCAAAATACCTCAGAGAAAACTTATTTTCTGTCCTTTGTGAGGAAATGTGCTAAGTTCTCTGAGACACAGAGACAGGGCCGGACCCAAGGCGTAAGCGAACTAAGCCGCTAAGAGCTAGGCCCCCAAGAGCAATGAACTTAAAAAAAAAAAGTTTGGATTGCTGTTGTTTATTTAGAATTAGTATTTGTTTGTTTATTTTATTTAATGCTGTGGGGTTTTTTTTTACATATAAAAGTCATATCTTTGTATAAGATTGTGCACTTTTTTAGATTTTCAGACCTTAAAGGCGCCATATGTAAGAATGTGGCCAAAAACAGTTACTACATTCAAATTCAAAATACCGAGGTCTTTTAGATATCATTTTCTGACGTAACTGGCAACCCGTGGTTGCTCGGCAGCTGAGACTCTACTGACTGCAATGATTGGTAGACTGCGGTAGGTGGCGCCACATGCCAAAACATGTTTCAAAACATAAACATGATTTGCAGTCTGCAAAATATATTTTTTAATGCAAATATTTTGTCTGTACTGTTGTTGTTGGTGAGTTCAGTTTTTTATATTAACATTATTCCTGAGTCTCTGTGACATATTAGGAGGGTTTTATGGCCAGTTGCTTTAGATTTATTACATAATGCACCTTTAATATCTTAATATTTTATTTATAAACCGTTTGGTTTTATGTATTGATTCTCTGTGTCGCCAGTAGGGGGAGTTGCTGATTTTGCCAAATATCAATTGAAAGATTTTTCTGCTTCCATGCAACAAAAAGTTCTCACATTTAGTTTTAAAAGTGTATTCGTATTCGTGACAGAGTAGAATAAATAGAATAGCTTTAGTACAGTAGGTGTGTCAATGATCAATAATAGGACACCAAAATCTAATTTTGCTCAGGGCCCCACGGAGGCTTGGGGCCGGCCCTGCACAGAGAGCTGTGTTTGATGATAAGAGGAGATATAATTGTGTGTTGTTGCACAAATATTTACCTTTTTCCTCTGAATAATATGCTGTTTGTTCAGCAGTTTTATGTCACCAGCTAATTACAGTAAACAGCTGCCTGTAAAGTGAGGTCAGGTGAATTCTCTCTCATCGTTGTCATTTCCACAACACATTTCTTGTTTGTTTGTCACATAAATATCCACGTTCTTCACGAGAACCTCACAGTAAATTATTATTTGACACGTCGGGAGATATCTTGGTGATTTTTTTTGCGGAGATAAGAATCTCATCGTACAGTTTTGAGGAAAAACACACACTTGTCTTAAAGGGACAATGTGTAGTATTTATGGGTTTATATGACCCAAAATCCACTTTTTTATACATATTATGTGCTCCTGCATTGTCTAGTCGCTGTATAATAGTTTTTGTTTCATTTTCGTAGTGTTTCAAAAAGTCATGTAAAATAACATGGTCGCGGGCCGTGGTTGCATAGCCACTGTTAGCAGCGAGACGCCATGTTTCTACGGGAGCCTGTAAGGACAAACGCGAGAGAACAAATCAAGCGTCTCTTTACTTGTAGCGGAAGTCCCGCCTCCACTCTCTCCGCTTCGTCTGCTACGGCCGCGGTAGCTCGCCCTCTCCCTCGCCTCACGAACCTCATCTGCTGACACGGAGAAAGACGACGAGGACGACATTTGACCAGCTGAGGATACCGTAGCGCTCAGGGAAGGGAGGGGGTGAGCAGAGGAGCAGTTCTTTGTTGTAAATTTCAGCCTCTCCTCTAGATGGCACTATAAACTACTTACTTCACCTTCAGCTGTCCAAACCTGCAGATAATATCCCTGTTTATAACAACAAAATCAACTACTACTACTTCTTTAAAGAGTGAGAACCCTCAGACATGTGGTAAATTGACAGCGTTTATAGATGCTTTACAGTACAAGGCACGTTCGCATATACATTTGACATACACACACACACATATTTAATTCACGCATGTGTTGTTGTGTATGTTTTATTGGTGCAGAACAGTGTGAATATGTACCGGGCAATAAGTTAGTAAAACAGGAGACGTTGCACTGCGGTTACCTTCTATACTTAAGATCTTTAGGTCCCGTTTTCTTTTGGGGGGGAGATTCATGAGAGTCACTGGAAGGCAGCACGAACCGTGCGGTCATTGAGTGGCTGTGTAGGACGGAAGTTGTCTCCCAACATCCCGTCGTTCCCTTCCAGCAGCTCGGCGCCTTTAACGTGGGAGCGCAGCCTCCGGAACTCCTCGATCTGCCAAGAAAGAAGTCAGAGGACGTTCATGTTCAATCGAGTTCTATCCGTCGCCGCGACGTCCTCACAGGTCACCTCGTGTTGTCTCGTTTCCTAACCCTTCATGACCTTTTATTTGTGACCCTTCGCTTTGCTTCATCAGTGTTTTCCACCCCTACTCTAGATGACATGTACTAGTTTATCAAATATCATTTTTAAAGGTGAATTATGTAATAAATGCTAAAGCAACTGGCCATAAAATCCTCCTAATATGTCACAGAGACTCAGGAATAATGTTCATATAACAAACTGAACTCACCAACAACAACAGTACAGACAAAATATTTGCATTAAAAAAAATCTTTTGCAGACTGCAAATCATGTTTATGTTTTGAAATCATGTTTTGGCGCCATGTGGCGCCACCTACCGCCGTCTACCAATCGTTGCGGTCAGTAGAGTCTCGGCTGCCGAGCAACCATGGGTTGCCAGTTACGTCAGAAAACGAAACCTAAAAGACCTCGGTGTTTTGAATTTCAATGTAGTAACTGTTTTTGGCCACATTCTTACATATGGCACCTTTAAAGGGACACTGCGTAGTATTAATGGGTTCATATAACCCAAAATCCACTTTTTTATACATATTATGTGCTCCTGCATTGTCTAGTCGCTGTTTAATATTTTTTGTTTCATTTTCGTAGTGTTTCAAAAAGACATGTCAAACAACATGGTCGCGGGCCGCTGTTGCATTGCCACGACGCCATGTTTCTACGGGAGCCTGTATGGACAAACCCGACAAACTACCGATCATTGCAGTCAGTAGAGTCTCAGCTGCCAAGCAACCACGTGTTGCCAGTTACTTCAGAAAACGAAAACCTAAAAGACCTCGGTGTTTTGAATTTCAATGTAGTAACCGTTTTTGGCCACATTCTTACATATGGCGCCTTTAAGTCATTGGAAAATAACATGGTTTTACTGTCATATTATCTCCTCGTTATATATAATCATCCACCATACTATTACCATATTGTTACTGTGCTGCGATGTTACCCTTTAAAAAAACTGGGTCCCCATATGAAAGGGTTGCTCTAGCACATGAAGAAAACACAGTTGCCTACGTGATCACTTTTGCCCTTTGGCAATGCAAGAACTCAACGTGACTTCAAATATTTGTTCTTCTCTTTTTCGGGTTTCCTCAGGCTGTTAAAACCTCAGGAGGTAAAACTATCCATGCTCAGTAAGAGGGGAGGGGGGGGGGGGGTGAGAGAACTGGTAGAGTAACAGGTTGGGAATCATATGACATTTCACTATTCTTCACTTTTATTTCAGGTGATTTCAGTTTTTTTTTTCCCCCATCAGAATATTAAATTTCTTTAAACCCCATCATTATTCTGAAATAATATTTGGCCTCTGCAGGAGCGAACATCGTTCTGCGCTGTGGTTGGTTTAATCGGCTAAAACAAACATAATAATAGATCTTGAACCCTATCACACACACACACACACACACACACACACACACACACACACACACACACACAGACAGACACACACATACTGTGTTAGCTCAAAAGGCCAATGTCCAGGTGAAACCTTGCAGGCATAGCAACTGCTGTATGACACGAGCACACACACACACACACACACACACAATGAGGGGTTATTTAGTGCTCACTATTAGCCGGATGTTTGTATTCTGTAAAAATCATTTTTTAAATCTGCTGAGTTGGTTGAGCAGATGGACCAACATAAGAAGCTGATATAGTGTCCATACAAAACATAAAAGGTTTACACAGTACATAATATTGTCTGTTTGTGACGGACGCTGTGGAGCTGTGTGTGTGTTCACAATGGGAACCACAACGAAGGACGACTTTAGCAGTGTTAGTGTGTTTTATTTACGTAATAATCCTCTTGTTAAAGGGGCTGTATAGAAGATATGGTATTCGACAGGTACTATTTAATACAAACAAAAACATTGTCCCCCACTCGCACTCAAACAGAAAGAAGGATCTATCTCTGTCTCTGAGAATGTGACACCTTTCTTACATTCAGCAACAAAACAACAAAAAATCTATTTAATCATTCAAAAATATTGTAATTTATTTGTTTGAAAATACACTTTTTGTTTGCAACGATCGGAAATGTGTTTGCACTCCCCGATTTTTTTCGTTGCGCCGTGTTTTTCTGATTGAGATTCTGACCATGGTGCGGGTCTTTGGAAGCTGCCTGCTGATTGGCTACTGAGTTTTGGAGCGACAGCTCAATATACCAGAAGTAGTCACAGGCTTGGAGTTCCTGTCCGTCTGGAAACCGTTCCCCCGAGTTTTCCCCGTCGATATCCAACAAAATAATCGTAAGTATCTTAACGTTTATATAATTTGACAAACGTTAAGGTACTTACAATTATTTTCCAAAAGTCTACCACCCATTAAATTATTATTTTGGTTATTTAGCCTGGACTATCCCTTTAAAGGTGCCATATGTAAGAATGTGGCCAAAAACGGTTACTATATTCAAATTCAAAACACAGAAGTTTTATCTTTTAGGTTTCGTTTTTTCTGACTATCTGGCAACCCGTGGTTGCTCGGCAGCTGAGACTCTACTGACTGCAATGATTGGTAGACAGCTGTAGGTGGCGCCACATGACGCCAAAACATGATTTCAAAACATAAACATGATTTGCAGTCTGCAAAATATTTTGTTTAATGCAAATATTTTGTCTGTACTGTTGTTATTGGTGAGTTCAGTTTGTTATATGAACATTATTCCTGAGTCTCTGTGACATATTAGGAGGATTTTATGGCCAGTTGCTTTAGATTTATTACATAATGCACCTTTAAGTGCTATGCACATTTTTTGCAGTTTATAACTCTTTTCACATTTAAGCCCCCAGTTTAGCAGACCTTTAATCTTGCAGATTAAGTGTGTTGTGAGCTACTACCTCCGTTGTTTAAAGCCATTGGTTAAGTCAACTTGGTGCATGCACAGAGGATGACATTCGTTGCCCTTTACAAAGAGCCAGAGGTTGATTTATAGTTAAGCCCAATTTATACTTCTGCGTAAAGTGCTCTGCGTAGGTTACGCAGAGACTCTGCGTCGACGCAGAGCCTGTCGAAGAGCCTCTGCGTCGTCTCCGACTGCACAAAATATTTTTTAAGTGTCCGTCACTCCGTCAAGGGACAACGGAGACGGCAAGAGCTGCGATTGGTCCTCAGGACAGGCCGAGCAAAGCTGCTCTGTGCCGGCTCACAGTGAGCACCAAGCGTCCACAGACGCGGAGCTGATCCCCGCCGATAACGTCGCTGCCAAACTATAAATACGTCATATCTTAACACACACAGCACATGTTCAGACTCTAAATGGCCAATTTCTCGCCTCAAATTATCTTAAAACTGCGTTCCGTCACACAGAAAAGTGAGAAACGGCCACTGTTTCAACAACAACAGTCTTTCGCTCTCTTTCTTTCTCGGACGCCATTGCTCACTGTATCCAGAAGCACAACAACCTTGCACAGCGACCCCTACTGAAATTGCAGCGCGTGTCTGTCACCACGACGCAGAAGTATGAAGGCTTGCGGCGTCTCCGTGGTGCCGTAGACGGATAACGCATTACGCAGTCGGAGAAGTATAATGTGGCCTTTAGAACCTATCAAAGGTGATGTGACACGCTCATTGATTGTCGGTGGGCGTAAGCACTTCCTGTTTGCAGTCAAAGCCAGGAAGCCACAGGGCGGAGCAGCCGAGTGTGGCTGGGAGACTCTCTGGGAGAATTGCCTGTTTGATGCCAAAGGGTCAGAGGAGCACACAACCGGAGTAGCGCAGAAGACCATCTCTTGGACCAAGTGGTTGCGTTACCAAGCATTAATTTAAGGGTGGAGCTGGAATTTGACGGCGAGCTACACTGCGTTGAGCTGGTATACTGTCATGCCATGACTCAGCTATCGCCGTCTGGCCTCTGGCATCTTTATGTTGGGTTGAGCCAGGCTTCCATCGCTCGCCTCCAGCTGCACGACTATTAACAAGAACTGACAGGCTATATTTAAAAAAAAAATAAAAAAGAACTGACAGGCATGGACATATTTATCCCATTCTGGCTTCCTTTCACTGGCTCCTCGTACACTACAGGATCCATTTGAAGCTATTATTGGCCCTAATGCCTCTTCTGTGATTGGATCGCAATCGGATAGCGACTGACACACTGTTAGTACAGGTGTAAATACGCCTGACTGTTATCCCATTTGACAAAACCACTTCAGGAGGTGGTCAGAGACTCATTAACGCGACTACATTGAACAGACGTGTAAATGCAACGAGTCTCCAATGCATCTCCTTCGTGGCTCCAAGCACAGCTTGCAGTCTCTTTTGCTGGTCGAAGGCGTCTTCTTCCCCCGCTTCTTCAGCTGCACACTCTTTGCTCTTTGTCGTCCCAGAAACAATGGCTAAGGGTGAATTCCAATTCCTTGCTTAATTGCTCAAGCGCTGTCCCGATTCTCAGAAAAATTAAGTCGAGGGGCAAGTTTAAGGGCTGTATCGCCCTCTATTTTGAGAATATTGAAGACCACCCTTGGGAGCAAGGGCTACCCAGAATGCATTGCGTGTTTTGACATAACAAAGATGGCGCCGAAAGCAGCTAAAACGAGTATGCTACAAATGAAGTATTTTCTTTGTTAATAGAGATATAAAAATGATGAAAACCATTGTATTATCTTAGGTTAGGCCCATATTATGGATTACTGACGTCATTGTTGCGTAACATTTATTTTTATTTTACGATCTTTTAGCTATTTGGCTATTTTGCTATCGTTTACTTTTCAATAAGTCGTGGTGTGTGGTAACATGTTATTTGTATGAATATCATCTTATAACTTACTGACAACCTAATAACTCGACTGACAAACGGATCGTAATAAATAATCCTGACGTAAATGCGTTCTTCTTCTTCGTCTTTTTCGGAGACTGGACGCATCTTTCGCGTTATTCTGCCCCCTGCAGTCTGAAGACGTATCTGCATTTAAGGGGTGTCCCATTTCTAAGTGACAAAATAACCCTCAACACTTTTGAGGGTTATTTTGAGGGCCAGATTAAGATTAAGGTTTGAGCTTGAGGGTTAAGATAGGAATTGGAATTGGTCCTAAAGCTCCGGGAGGATCGGGTCTTCACGGTAGAAGCTCCCAATTTGTGGAATGGTTTGCCGCTCCGCATTAGGCAGGCCTCATCCCTTTTTTTTTTTAAGGCCGTCTTAAAAACACATATTTTCTCTTTGCCATTGGACTCGGAGTGAGTTGTTCTGTCTATGTGCGCCTCTCCCTTGTGTGACGTGTGTGTTGTGCTCTGTTTGTGTTTTACAGTATGTTTGATTTACTGTATCACTATTTGGATTGGATTGGCCCACGCACCCGGGGGTGGAAACGCAAAGCCAGATCTGGGTGGACCATTCCAAACCGCGCTGTGGTTAGTGAAAGTGCACTTTACCACGTAGAGTAACATGACAGGAATAAGTTGATTGATACTATATATATATATATATATATATATATTACCTGCAGCTGTGAGATGGTGAGAGGGTAGCGGTAAAGAATCCAGGTCACATTTTCACTGCAGGGCGGAGTTGTCAGAGATCCTTCATACACCCAGTAGTCTCTCAGTAATGGGTCTGGGGAGGTTTTAAATGAACAAAAATTAAAGTATATGTAAGTAAATGTCAGTTTTTGGGGGTTAGATTTGATTCAAGTGACCAAATATGAACAAAACGACAAGCACAGTCTATGTTCATCATGCATTTTAAAAAAGGTTTCCTTCTCACCAGGTAACAGCGTGTTGGGATTGAAGCACGGGATTATTTTGTTCTTCCCCTGATGGAAACACAGCAACACAACACTTGTCACAGTCGTCTCGTGCTAATTCAGGATCTAATCCGTCTAATCCAGGTTTGGTCTCACCTTGTACTGGAGGTCTTGCAGGACTTCAGTGATAGCCTTCAGACCCAGATGCTCCTTACCAATCTGATTGAAAACGAGCACATTTTTAGAGATGATCAGCGATTGTCTCCAGGAAGTCGGCAGTTTATATCCGCTGCATGCTAACAGGAAGTACACAGTAGCGCAAAACTAAAGACTGAGGTTCTCAGAAGACCTGAGATAAAAGCCAACAAGCTCTGTTTGTTAAAGGCTTTACTTTTTGTTTCGTCTTTCAGACACTTTTGGACACTTTTGGGTACTTTTAGACCTTTTAGAGATTTGGTGTCTTAAGGCCCCGTTTATACTCAAAAGACAGCGTTTTAACATCATGAGCTATGAAGCATAAGTCAGGGTTTCTCAATCCTGGTCCTGGCCGTGTTTTGGATGGTTCCTTGCCCCCAGCACACCTGTTTCGAAAAGGTCGGTTCGTCATCAAGCAATGCAGAAGCCTGGTAACAACCCAAATATTTCAATCAGGTGTATTGGAGCAGGGAAACATCTAAGACACACGTGTCAAACTCAAGGCCCGGGGGCCAGATGTGGCCCGCCTCGTCATTTTATGTGGCCCGCGAGTGATTAATTGGTCTTAAAAAAAAAAGTATATGCTGCTTTAAGGCGCGTGTTGACCGTAAACTACATTTCCCATAATGCACGGCGATTGCGTTACCCGCAAAGTGATGGCATCCCGCCACTAGATGGCAGTGTTATCGTTGTATACGGCATCAGGCGACGAGTGAAATTGAGATTGAGACTGTGATCGCAGCAGAACGTGTTCACAAAAGCCACAACCAAAAAAAACGATGAGACGGAGAAAGCTATAGCTTTAGTGTGGCTGAAGGGTTAGGGTAAGAAATCAGCCGTGCTTCAAAGTCTTTTTCTGAGGGTGTGTTTTTGAAGCAGTGCATGCTGAAGGTGTGTGAGCAGCTCTGACCCGACCAGATACAGACTTTTAAAACTCAAGAAACAGCATCGCGGACCGGGTTACATCTATAATGCATCATATTTGTAACGAGTAAGTAATAAATACAGAAAGTTATTTATCAATATGTTACGGAGTAGTTACCTTTATTTTACATTATATTTGGTTACATTTAGTTACATTTATTCTGTACGACAGTTACATCTGGCATCTTTGAGGGTAACCATGATGCTGATGTGACCCTCAGTGGGTCACCAGGACCAGGATGGAGAAACCCTGCTGTAAGCAATCATAATATTATAATAATAATAATAATAATAATGATGATATATGTATTATGTAATATCAGCAGAATAAACGTTTTAAAGGTCACATAGACCGGAAGTTCCTATTAACGCTGTTTTCGAAGTTTCGAAAACAAACAGTTCAGCCACTGCTGAGAACGCTGTGTTTTATTGTAATCTCGAGGCTCAACGAGATCTCTGAAAAAACCTGTTATGGTTATGTAAACAGCGGTTCTCCTGAACAGCAGATCCTCCTGCTCCGGGCACTAGTCCGGGCACTAGTCTGGGCACATCCGGTTGCATACATTGAACTGCAAAAGAAGAATGACGTTAAAGTCATAAAAGGGACTGCGTCGGGGAGTCGTGAAGAAGCTATTTTTAAACATCGTCAAAACAATGTTTTGATAATGAGTAGCAGTGCATCCACCGTTCCAGAGGGGGGAGCTGCGCTTCTGAGAGCGGGTGAGCTGATTATGTCACTTCCGGGTACTGGCCAATCACAACGCAGTCTGTCTTCTGGGTGCGAGAGTTGACTCTGAAACATCGTGGCTGGCGAACAGCGTCAGAAAAGAGAGATTTCTATCGGCTCGTTTACAGCAACTAGGAGGTTTTTGACCATAAAAACAAGTTAATGTATGTAAGTAGACCTCCATAACTCACATATATGTGCAACAGGACCACTCTATGTGAGCTTTAAAAATGAAGAATTTGGTAAATAAAGTCTAATGTATGAAAGATTAAGACCCTTTAGAAATGTAGACTTGTGAAAAAGTGTGTAGGAAGTTCTCAGTGATTCTGAGAGTGGAAACTGAGACTGTCGCTCAGTTTGATTCTTGTTTTCGGTTCCTCCAGTTTCGCAGTGTTCCCTGACCTACGTTTCCACAGAAAGACCGAGTTGCTTTCGTGTTTTCACGACGACTCCGATGTTTTTTCTCTGCTCTGTTTTTTTTTTGGGCTGTTTTCAAAGATTGAAGGTTTCAGTGGATTTCACTGGTCGCGTCTCCCTCTGTGCTGTGGTCAAGGCCAATCTGTGATGAACCTGGTTACTGGTTTGGAATAACAATTCCTACAATCCCTGGAAGGAAAAACACTTAGAGGCCACACACACATGCTGACAAAGTCAATGTTTTTGTATTCAATGCACGTCATAAAGGGGGACAAGCACACACTCGACAGAGATACTGTTGTCTCACCCACACATTATCAGGTGTATTAAAGACGACTCAGCTAAAACTAAAACAAAGGACCAATTTAAAGACACTTAACTGAGAAGTGTTAATATTTACTTCGATAAAATGAGAAAGACTGACACAATATATTAACACAGAATATGACGTATGAGTGTATTTTTCAAAAGATGTTTTCATTTACTAGATATCATCAGTAAAACATCAAAATCATCCTTATACAAGGAAAATATAACATTAATTGTCATCTATTTAATTTCATCCTTATACACATGTAATAAAATATTCAATTTGTCCAGATAAAAGTGCTGCAACAGTACTAAAGATAATAAGACAGGATAAGTGTACACATAATATGTGGTTTCTTAGAAACCATGCTTTGATTTCTCTAAAGAAGATATAAAAATGTGTGCTACAGGTTCTGGGGGCGTTTATTCTTCTGCTTTATAGCTTTATATGAAATGTGGGGGGGTTTTTTGTCTGAAACTGGGCTCTGCCAAGCAAAACTATCAGACTTGACTGAGCGAGCGTTTGTGTGCATACCCCAGTAGTGCACAGGAGACAATAAGTAGTTATTCCATTGGCTCTCAATGGCGGCACGCAGAAACATTTCTGGCCGCCCGCAATGAATTACAGTTGATAGTTTTAATCCAGGATGTAAAAGCTTGTTAAATGTTTATTGGACATTAAAGGATAAAATACTGGGTATTTACCTGATTTCTATACGGTGAATTTTAGTGTATTATTGGGTTATAAGCTGGTAATAAGCAGGTAGCTACAGCCCCCAATTACTAGCTATTTACCCAGTAAATATATGGTAACAGAAATGTGTTACTTGGTATTAACTTGTAATTAGAAGGTAAGAACAATGGCCAAAATACTGGGTAATTACCCAGTAAATTATAGAGCGTTATGATATTAACGCTTAAATTACATTATATTAACGCTTATATTACTGAACACTAAACTGTAGAACTGCAATCTGGTCATTAAAATTATTACAAATGGGATTTCTTTCCGGTTTTTTTTTTCCTTTGGCGGCCCTCAGTCCAATGTTGGGTTCCTAAATTGGCCCTCAGGTATTAAAACTTTGAGAACCCCTGATTTATTCTGTCAAACTGCACTCTTAGAAATAAGGGTTCCAAAAGGGTCCTTCTACAAGGGGCTGAGGTTCTACCTGGAACCATTTGCTTCTGAAAATCCCCTTCCCGAAGAAAGGGTTCTCCTATGAGGACAAGCTGAAGAATCTTATATGGCTCTACGTAGCACTTTTATTTCTAAGAGTGTGCTGCTATTTTGAGCAGTAGAAGTCCCTTATGCAACTATTTTTACGTTGACGCGGTCGTACGCTGACCCCCCTGTTTACAGACACAGTTTTGAATCGTGCTAATCGTGAGGAGGTCATGATCACCTGCACAAACAGAGCGATGATGAGGACTCCGTTCCTCTTCCCCAGCGCGTCCTCCAGCGTGTTGAACAACGTGCTGTTCCAGTGAATCAGGTGGAGCTGCGGAAACACGGAGAGACAACAGGACACTGAGAGGTCGTTGTTGTTGTTGTTGTTGACAGGTGAAAGGGACGGGACTGAGTGTTTGAGGAGACCACCAGCTGCTGGTGACTGAGGGTTTGTCCATATGCTGGCGCTCTTACGTCCACATAAGAGCAGGAAACATCAGACCAACGATGTGTGCAGGGTCTAAGACGTCAACAGATTCTCCTTCTTCTTCTTTGGTGTTTTAATTACAGTCGTCCATGTTATTATTTGCCTAGATTGATTTATCTGTTTTTGATATGAACAGATTGACTGTATTTTGCATTATAAATGTGCTTTTATTGTGACGTTTACACCCTTCCATATCAAAACAAGCACTTTTACTTTGAAATTGTGTGAAATATCATGATAAATATCTTCGTGTTGGAATATTGTGTTGGAATTTTAAGCTCATATTGTCTCTGGACTGGCCCCATCTTGACTATAGACTCGATGGTCATTGGCCCACAGGCAGTGTGCGAAATACCCATTAATAATCGATATTCATTGACTTCAAAACTTGAGTATTTATTGAACCACCAAAACTCAACTTTAAATATAATTTAAAAGAACAGCCAGAAATTACGGAGCCCCCGAAGTGACAAGAGGAAAAAAAAATTAAGATTTTTTTTTTTTAAATCTCGAATTTCCAAAAAAATATGAAAACATTTTTTTTTGGAAAAAAATAAATTTTCCATATTTTTTTGGATAGTCTAGATCTCTGCTTTACAAAAAACTATGAAAAAAATATTTTTTTCCCCAAAAAATATGAAAACATTTTTTTTTGGAAAAAAATATTTTCTCCATATTTGTTTGGAAACTCGAGATCTCGGCTTTCCCAAAAAAATATGAAATAAAGTTTTTTTTGTTGTTTTTTTTATAATTTTTTGGATAGTCGAGATCTCGAGTTTCCAAAATGGAAAAAAAAATAAAAAATTCCACACACGTCACACGCTTGCTGCAGCTGCACGTAACACGGGTGCATTCATGGTGTTTTTCGAGCATAGGAATTTACATACACGCCGCGCCATGCGGCTCATTAATCGTTTTTCTTCGATTATAATGTTTTTATGATCGTGAGAAGCCAATATCAAAATCATGAATAAAATTCAATTAATCGCCCAGCCCTAGTTTAGACCCCCCTCAAATTTTGCCTTTGAGGCTTTCAGGGGGTCTTGAGTGTTAATCAAGGGAGTCTAACCCCCCCCCTCCCCCCAGACCCCCCTGTATTTCGCACAGTGCCCACAGGACAGTCACAGTCGGTGTCACAAAAGAGGACACAAGGGAAGAAGAAGATGTGCTCGTGTGCCTCTTTACCTCCATGGGGAAAGCCTTGAAGTTGACCGTGTGCTCTGATCCTCTCTGGTTCTCTTTGCCCCAGTGGAATCGAACCTCGTGAAGCTCAAACTCGTGATCACTCGGCAGAGGACCACCGGTAACCACTGTTGACAGCGCCGGGGAAAAAAAAAAAAAAACAGAGCATTGTGGGACAGCACAGCACAGGAAGTGGAGGACAGAACAAAGCGTTCAGGGTGAAAGTGAAAGTGAACCAAAGGCCATTATTTACAATATAAGGGCCAATTCCAATTCCTATCTTAAGCCTCAAGCTCAACCCTTAATCTTAACTGGCCCTCAAAACCAAGTGTTGAGGGTTATTTTGTCACTTAGAAATGGGACACCCCTTAAATGCAGATACGTCTTCAGACTGTAGGGGGCAGAATAACGCGAAAGCTGTGTCCAGTCTCCAAAAAAGACGAAGAAGGACGCATTTACGTCACGATTATTTATTACGATCCGTTTGTCAGTCAAGTTATTAGGTTGTCAGTAAGTTATAAGATGATACTCATACAAATAACATGTTACCACACACCACGGCTTATTGAAAAGCAAACGATAGCAAACGATCGCTTGTCCGCACCGGCCGGCTATTGACAAAGGATCGTAAAATAAAAATAAATGTTACGCAACAATAACGTAACGTAAGTAATCCATAATATGGGCCTAAACTAAGATAACACAATGGTTTTCATCATTTTTATATCTCTATTAACAAAGGAAATACTTCATTTGTAGCGTAACTCGTTTCGCTGCTTTCGACGCCATCTTTGTTATATCAAAACACGCAATGCATTCTGGGTAGCCATTGCTCCCAAGGGTGGTCTCGGAAAATCTCAATATTGAGGGCGATACAGCCCTTAAACTTGGCCCTCAACTTAATTTTTCTGAGAATCACTCAGAACAGCACTTTCACTAGAGGGAGCGCACATTTTTGAGATTGAGGGTTAGGCAAGGAATTGGAATTCAACCTAAAAGTACGTCTAAAATCACAGAGACGTGTGTGTTGACGTGTCTCCTGTCAGTCACCTGACTTGGACTTGAGAACGATGCGGACGGTGTGTCCATCGTTGACGACCTCACAGTCTCGACACACCACGTAGTTTGGCGACAAACCGACATCCAGCAGGGACGAGTCGTACTGGGCCTCCCTGGAGTTCAGGTTTATGGGCGACTGATACTCGCCGTTGGCTGCTGGGAAATGGAGTCCCCACTCCACACCTGTGATTGAACACACACACACACACACACACACACACATCCACTCAGTGTCCAGTGTGTGGACAAAATGTATAGCTATAGGACTGTGGCAATGAGGTCAGCACAAGAACAGGAACCTAAGACCTGCTGCAGCTAAAAGTGAGAGTTTAGGCTTTGGTCAGTGATCAGTAGAGGTGATATAAGTTATAATTCGTCACCCTTCCTTGTGCAATATGACCAGAGGCGCAGCTTATGAACAGGCGTTCCCGCTGCGTTATGTAAAGTGGGTCTAAATTTAAATGATTGATGATTTTCTCGCAATATATATATATATATTTTCTTTTTTTTAAATATCTTTTTATTTCTCAAAAGAAAATAATTCAGATAACATATGAAGATGCTAATCCTCGGTCTTACAGTTTACAATTTTCTTTTGGGTATTATTCCCCCCACCCACCCTTAGAGATATAAACCATCAAAAAAAGAAGAAGAAAGAAATAATAATAACAATAATAATAATAATAATAAAAATAATAATAATAATAATAATAATAATAATAATAAGAAGAAGAAGAATAAAATAAGAATAAATAAAAAAAAGAAAAAAAAAAGGGAGGAAATAAATAGTAAAAAGAAAAATATATAAGGAAAAATATATAAGGAACAAAAAATAATAGATAAAAAATAATTAAAGGAAAAAAAAAAAAGTACATGCGGGCAGCTATATAAACATCGGCAAGCTGATATGATACCCTAAATAACAATAAAATGACAGCGTATATACAACTCTTGACATACAAGTTCATTGATCATTTCTCAATATTCAAGATCATGCTTTCGACATTCCCAAAAGTATAGGGCACCAAAATTCTTTAAAAAGATTTCCACGGTTGTATTTCTCCGAAGTCAGTTTTTCTAAAGGCAAGAATGAGGACAGTTGATCAAGGAAAATCTTGAAAGATGGAGGGGAATCATTCTTCCAAAACAAACATTTCTTTGCAAAATAAGTAATCAAGATGAGTATCCTGCATTTTTTATGATCTAACTGTAAATTATGTGTGTCATTTAATAAATATAAACTGCTGCTCAAATCAAATTGTATGTCCATAACTGACTGAGTAAAAGAGTGGATTGAGCTCCAATAACTATTTAAACTATTTCTCGCGATATATTGATGATTGCAGAATCGCTGTGTCGTGATATTATCGGTATTGTGGACCATGTATCGTGTATCGTGTATCGTGCGCTCCTCATTTTGCAGACTCGACGCATAAAATCGACATTCGGCTTGAAGAATATATTATCGACCTGTCAGAAAACCTTTTCCGACAGGAAACTAAGGTTTCTGACGCTTCTTAAAACCACTTAATCCCCCTGCAACTCCACAGGGAAAATTAGCCCATTTTCACAGCACGGCACAGTGAGGAAGAGCGGTCGATCTCACCGGCGCTTCCGTCACTGAGCTCACATGTGTTTTGTTGTGACTTCATTGTTTGTTTGAAATGCTTTGTTCATATTTACTTAAGTGGCACAAACTTAACAAACAAAAAGGCAGCGAGCGGTAAGACCAGCCGCTCCCTGTGTCCCCATGAGCTAAACATGCTAATTTCTCGCTGTGGCCTTTGCAAGCAAGAGGAGCGAGTGCTGAACAAACTGGAGTTTCCAGTCAGGAAAAGCTGACGAATGCCCCCCCCCCAAAAAAATAGAAGCTGTGAACGTCATCTTAAAGGTGCCATATGTAAGAATGTGGCCAAAGACGGTTACTACATTCGAATTCAAAATACCGGGGTCTTTTAGGTTTCATTTTTCTGACGTAACTGGCAACCCGTGGTTGCGCACCAGCTGAGACTCTACTGACTGCAATGATTGGTAGACAGCGGTAGGTGGCGCCACATGCCAAAAACATGATTTCAAAGACTTCTGCTACAAGTAAAAGCGACGCTTGATTTGTTCTCTCGCGTTTGTCCTTACAGGCTCCCGTAGAAACATGGCGTCTCGCTGCTAACAGTGGCTATGCAACCGCGGCCCGCGACCATGTTATTTTACATGACTTTTTGAAACAAACTATTAAACAAACTATTATACAGCGACTAGACAATGCAGGAGCACATAATATGTATGAAAAAGTGGATTTTGGGTCATATAAACCCATAAATACTACGCAGTGTCCCTTTAAGGTCACTTTACATACAATGCAAACACATAATAAGTTAATTATAGAATGAAAATAGAAGAGAATTTTGCCCCTTTTACAGAAAAAGCTGTCTGAGCAAAAGCTGTTTTGCAGAACTGGATGTATATATAAGACAATGACAATGAGGAATCACCTCATACAACCACATGAATTAAACCTGAACTATAGAGAAGAGGCTTCTTTTTTTTAAGTGACCAAAAGTACACATTGGTCTAGATTCATTTCAGCCATTTTTTTTTTATTTTTTTTTTGAGACCACAATGACTCACAATGGAAATTTGGTGAGTTCTGTCTTAAAGTAAAACACGGGACACTCACAGGAAAATCAACTCAGCGCCTCACAGTCCACCTTTCTTCTTCTTCTTCTTCTTCGACAGCACACACACACACACACACACACACACACACAACTACACTGACTGACTGTTCAGTCCATTCACTGTGTGGCACAGAGACCGATCACATTCCCTCTATGCTCAGCAACTAAAGCCTTGACAACAATTTACTGAAGCCAGTGAGTGTTTTGCTGCAGCTATATGGCACATAAAAGGCACTGTGTGTGTGTGTGAGAGAGAGAGAGAGAGAGAGAGAGAGAGAGAGAGAGAGAGAGAGAGAGAGAGAGAGAGAGAGAGAGAGAGAGAGAGAGAGAGAGGAAGTACTCACTCTCCCATACCAAAGTCCATAGAGAAAATCAACAGTTTTCCATGACCAGGATCCAGGAGCTTCTGCTCTACTGCTGCCTCATTTGGTTCGTTTGTGTCATTTAAGTAAATCACAATGAAGTTTTTCAAACACAGAAACGTCAAAATAATACAGTTGAACTTATCGATAGATGCAGCAGCGTTTTTTATACACAACCTTAAAAAAACGACTTTGAAATCCATCCATCCATTATCTACCGCTTTATTCTCCACCAGAGGGTCGTGGGTGGTGCTGTGCCTATCACAGCTGACATTGGGCGATAGGCGGGGTCACACCCTGGACAGTTCGCCAGTCCATCACAGGGCCACACATAGAGACAAACAACCATTCACTCACACTCTCACACCTACGGTCACATATAGAGTGCCCAATTCACCTAATCCCAATATCGCATGTTTTTGTACTGTGGGAGGAAGCCGGAGAAAACCCACGCACACATGGGGAGAACATGTAAACTCCTTGCAGAAAGGCCCTTGTTCCGAAGTTGCTCGAACCCAGGAACCCGGGTCTTCTTGCTGCAAAGGCAAGAGTGCTAACCGCTACGCCAGGGGTGTCAAAGTCAAATGACCTGGGGGCCAATGAGCGTCGAGTGTGGTCAATAGGGGGCCGGCCTAGAGAACAAAAAACAACTTAGTTATAGGGCACTTCCTGTATCGTGGCGAATGGTCAAAATTCGCCAAAAAGGCAAGGGTTGCCGCGGTCACGCCGTTTCGAATCCGACAACTTTGCTAACATTGCTCCTACATCACAAACATCCTACATGTTTAAAAGACGGTGAGGGCGTGGGCCATGTTTTCATTATAACATGATAATAAGTGGGGGGCCTCATATCATCAATTGGGGGGGGGGGGGGGGCGCATATGGCCCCGCGGGCCTGGCAGTTTGACACCTGTGCACTACACCAACCGTGGGACCCACGACTTTGAAATATAACACATATTATTTAGACCTGGTCCTTCCATTGATTGTGGAAAATGAATGAAATTAAAACGAACCCAGTTTAGTCACATTTGACATAGATGTTTGATATGATGCAAAATATATTATTATAATTATTATTATTGTAATAAATAAAATTAAATTAAAACTCAGGTTGCAGACGTGTGTTGTGGAGTGAACAGTTAACAAAACAGCAAAAACATCAGTCTCCTGTTGGACAGCTCATATTCTTTTTTGTTAGGTGGCTAAAATCTGGAGTTCCACGTGTCCCCACAGAGACTGCGAGACTTCCTGCTTTCGCTGATTTCATATCAGTACCTCGTTCAACCATTCGTCAAAAAACAACAACGGCTAAAAGCAAAGCGAAAAATAAAGCGACTTCTTCAATCTCAGTTGATTTCCTTATCAGCGTCTCACGTCACAAGTGTCTCGCAGAGAGTCTAATCTCTCGTCCTCAAGCTGTTTCCTGTGGCTGTGACGATCGAGAACGATTTCAAGTCATCGCGCACATGTGACGCTACACACTTCTACAGAGGACAAAGACGCAAGAAGCGCAGTTATATTAAAGATCCAGTGTGTAAGAATGAGTGACATCTAATGGTGGGAGTGCAGATTGCACAAACGGTGGCCGTCGCATTCCAGAAAGGATGTAAAGGACTGCAACAGTGAATTAATGCATGACTCATTTTTAGCAATCAATGATATACTAACCCTAACCCTAAAACAAGACATTTGAGAACGTCATCAAACGCTTGTAAAATGCTTATTTTCAGGCCATGAAAACAAAATACATTTTATTGTAAAAGGTATTATACACTCAGAGGCGCAGATTGTGAACAGGCAAGGCAGGCAACTGCTTGGGGCCCCCGAGCCGATAGGGGGCCCCCGACACTCGGCGCCTGAGGGCTGTTTTTACTGAAATGTGCAGTGACCAGCCGCCTCCCCGTCCCCCTTAAACAACAATGGGCGATTTGCAATGACATCTCAGTAGGAAACCTCCCTAAAGGGGCCCCTCATATGTAATGCATATCTTTTTTTACTCAGTTTATATATGTTTTTTTCAGTTATTCACAGTAAAGGTTGATATTGGGGATTGCATATGTGGTCGGAAGTAGGAAGTTCCGAGTTCTTGGTCAGAGGTTTTTAACCGGAATGCACCCTAAAGTCAGATTTGCAACTCAAGAAAGCTCGGGTTGCCAGTTCATTACAGGGACACACGTGGAGACAAACAACCATCCACTCTCACGCCTATGGTCAATTTAGAGTGTCCAATTTGCCTGATCCACAAATTTGCATGTTTTTGTACTGTGGGAGGAAACCGGAGAACCTGGAGAAAACCCACACGGGGAGAACATGCAAACTGCACGTAGAAAGGACCTTGTTCCGACCAGGTCATGAACCCAGGTGTTTTCTTAGAGTGCTAACCAATGCACATGTAATCAACATATACATAATCATGGACAGCTGAACGATTCTTCAAATATTACTCTCTGTGTAAACCTTCGAGTCTAGAATGATCCTCCAGATGTCCCTCAACTACAGAATTCAATTTGCTGGACTCCACTCTTAGAAATAAAAGGGCTAAGTAGAACCATATAAGGTTCTTCAGCTTGTCCTCATAGGAGAACCCTTTTTGGCTCCAGGTAGAACCTTTTTATAAAGGTTCCACCAAGAACCCTTTTAAAAACCCTTTATTCAGGAAAGGGGTTTTAAATGCTTCTCTGGATCAAAATGGTTCTTACTGGAACCATTAGTGTTATCAAGAACCCTTTCTTCGGGAACAGGTTTTTCAGAAGCAAATGGTTCCAGGTAGAACCTCAACCCTTGTAAAATGACACATTTGGAACCCTTATTTCTAAGAGTGTACAAGAACTGAGGTTCTACCTGGAACCATGTGCTTCTTGGTAACACTAATGCTTCAAGTAAGAAGAACCCTTCAAAACCCCTTTCCCGAATAAAGGGTTTTAAAAGGGTTCTTGGTGGAACCTTCATAAGAAGGTTCTACCTGGAGCCAAAAAGGGTTCTCCTATGAGGACAAGCTGAAGAGCCTTACATGGTTCTAGAACTAGGACTCTTTTGGAACCCTTATTTCTAAGAGTGTACAGCTTTAATTCCACCAGAGTTCATCTGAGTTTTTGTCAATTCAACGTCACAACAGATGCTTTAGCAAACAACTCAGTATCTGCTGTCTTAACTGCCTCCCGCGATGCTACAGATGTCGTTGTGCTGAAGTGTATTACAAACAAAAGTGTTCTTAATTACAGTCGTGTGTGTTTTTTTCCTCCAGTGCAGGAACAGAGACACACACGACACAACAATGCAAACCCCCACACAGTGTGGTTCCACACACCCAGCATCTCCTCCCTGTCCCACACTGATGAAGACACTTGTCCTACCTTCTTCGTAGCCCCAGCTCAGCTCATCCTTCCCCGGGTCGTCGTGTGCGTCGTCGTTCATGCTGTCAGCCATGCTGTCTGTCTGTCCTGTCTGTCTGTCTGTCTCACTGTGGGCAGAGAGAACCAGTCTGTCCTCCCCAGTAGACTCCCAGTCACACTGGTTTAGAGTCTCCACAGTCAGCAGGACGGACGTCCAGCCTGCAAACAACTTTGACTTCACTCTTTGATTTGATGTCTTCACCGTCTCTGTCTGTCTGTGTCTGCAGGTCTGTCTGTGTCCTATATCTGTTCTGTTGTGTGTGTGTGTGTGTGTGTGTGTGTAGAACTCTGCACTTCTCTTTTCTCTCACTGGCTCCTCCCCCCTTCTCTCTCTCTCTCTCTCTCTCTCTCTCTCTCTCTCTCTCACTGTTATCTCTGTCTTCCTCTCTTTCTCTGCAGGTGTGCTCACTCACTTTCTGCATATTTCTTTTATATTCCCTTCACTCTTCACACTCGGTTCACACTGTATTACACACTGCACTCTTAGAAATAAGGGTTCCAAAAGCAGGGCCGTTTCTAGCTGTTTGGGGGCCCTAATTTTTCCAAACTCAAGGTAGAGATTCCTAACTTTTTCTGATTACCCCACAAACACTTACATGCTTTGCAAATATATGCATAATGAATGCATCCAATACATGCAAATAAAGACAGGTAAGTTTAATTCTCAAAAATATAATAAAATATGAGTCTGAACTTGCAGTTTGGGGGCCCCCTGGTGGCTTTGGGGCCCAATGCAGCTGCATAGTCCGCATATAGCAAAAAAACGGCTCTGTCCAAAAGTGTTCTTCTACGGTTAAGGGTCAAGGTTCTACCTGGAACCATTTGTTTTTCAAGGGTTCTTGGTAACACTAATGGTCAGTAAGAACCATTATGATCCAGAGAACCCTTTAAAACCCCTTTTCTGAATAAAGGGTTTTAAATGGGTTTTTGGTAACACTAGGGTTTCTTTATAAAAGGTTCTACCTGGAACCAAAAAGGGTTCTCCTATGACACATGTGTCAAACTCAAGGCCCGGGGGCCAGATGTGGCCCGGCATGTCATTTTATGTGACCCGCCAGTGATTAATTGGTCTTAAAAATCCGTGTTAAAATAGATCTATGCTGCTTTAAGGCGTGTGTGGACCATAAACTACATTTCCCACAATGCATGGTGATTGCGTTTCACTCTTAGAAATAAAAGTGCTAAGTAGAACCATATAAGGTTCTTCGGCTTGTCTTCATAGGAGAAGCCTTTTTGGCTCCAGGTAGAACCCTTTTAAAACCCTTTATTCAGAGACAATCTGATAAACACACTCGAGCAAAAAGTACACAAAATATGGCAAAATCATCTATCTATCTATCTATCTATCTATCTATCTATCTATCTATCTATCTATCTATCTATCTATCTATCTATCTATCTATCTATCTATCTATCTATCTATCTATCTATCTATCTATCTATCTATCTATCTATCTATCTATCTATCTATCTATCTATCTAGGCTGTTCCAGTTTCAAGTTTGGCCTCAGACACCAGAGATCTCCATGATTATTGTGTCTCAGCTCCATGTTTGTGCTGTTTCATGTACAGTGTGTGTATATGTGTGTGTGTGTGTGTGTGTGTGTGTGTGTGTGTGTGTGTGTGTGTGTGTGTGTGTGTGTGTGTGTGTGTGTGTGTGTGTGTGTGTGTGTGTGTATGTGTGTGTGTGTGTGTGTGTGTGTGTGTGTGTGTGTGTGTGTGTGTGTGTGTGTGTGTGTGTGTGTGTGCGTGTGTGTATGTGTGTGTGTGTGTATTGGAATGCTGGCAGGAAGGTCATGCTGGTGTGTGTTTTCTGTTGGAGGCCACAGATCCACCCTTGGGTGAAGGAAACACCAGCGGTTGAGAAAACAGGCAGATAGAAACAAAAGGGAATAAAAGGTCAACTTTCTGTGTGTGTGTGTGTGTGTGTGTGTGTGTGTGTGTGTGTGTGTGTGTGTGTGTGTGTGTGTGTGTGTGTGTGTGTGTGTGTGTGTGTGTGTGTGTGTGTGTGTGTATACAAAACACACGGACGCTCTTTTACGCACTTTCAGCACACGTAAATCGTTCATTCACCAGAACCAGTGTGGTTTCTGATGTGGAGTATAAAAATAGAGGCAGTGTTGTGGAGCTTTTTCGTTTTTTTTTTGCTTTTTTTAAATTCCCGTTTCTATTCCTCTCCTTGGTTAATCCATATCCTCCAGGCAGCCCCGTGTTAATTGCCCCACATTCCGAATCGGGAATGTCCTTTGAGACGTCGGAATTCAGGTGAGCTCCCTTGCTTCCACACTGGGACGGAAGAGTCTGTGTTTGTGTGTGTGTGTGTGTGCGCGTTTGAAATGATATACTGTATATAAACCAGACAGGGCCGGCCCAAGCCTTCATAGGGCCCTCAGCCAAAATGTGATTTTGGGAGGGGCCCCTTTATCAATGTCAATAATAAAGCAGTAAATTCAATGATGACATGAATTCTGCAAAGTTGTAGCAGCTGTTGCCGCCTGACATGTTCTTATCCTTATATTATTACTCGTAGTAGCGTTAAATGCTAATACTAATGCTACTAATACTGATATACATTTAGAATATATAATGTCATTATATAAACATTCTAAAGTTGTTGTTTTTTAATTGTCTCAGTTCTTAGGCATGTTATGTATTGGCTTTAATCTTAAACGAAGGTCACAAGGTTGCTGTAGTGTGTCTTTGCGGCAAGAAGGATTTGGTCAGAATATACAAAAACATGGGGATTAAGTCAACTGGAAAACAAGGTCAGCTCCAAACAAAAATGCTAAAAAAAATATGTGTCAGTCGTGATGTTACCTTTGAGAATCTGAAACCGTTCACCTTTTGGACGATAGGTGCTCATTTTTCCCATTGACTTCCATTCAAATAGACCTGTTGAGTCACCCCCTGGTGGCTATTCAACGTATTGTTACTTCCAGATTGGCCTCATCTGGCAAACCATAAGTCTATGTCCACTTTTCTTTTAATATATAGATTTTTGTTTCATCTTTTTTTTTTTTGCATGAGAAAGGCAGGGGACATAAGAGTGGACCATTATTCATCACTTTAAAATATGGCGTTTTGGCTCCCCCTGTTGGAGGAAACGAGTCACTACAATTCAACTCCATTCCCACTGTAACAATTTTTTTAAAACTTAAACTGCCAATATTTTTAGAATCATGAAAGACATTTTAATCCTAAAACTTTGTTTTATTTCCCCCTTTTATTGTTACCCCCCCCCCCTTTATTCTGAGTTTAAATTGAGTATTATAATTGTTCTATTTCTCTATATATGCTGTAATATTTCTGTCCTCATCATTTGAGCAATTAAGACGAGGGATCGATACATGAGACGGTTAGAAAGTGTCTACAGCGGTAACCATGGGAACTGGTCAGAGAAGATGGAGGTCAACCATGGAAACGCCAGAGAAAAACAGCGCGTTAATCACCCATTGTTGGAAAACACTTCAGCTCTGGTGGAACAGAGTGGAAACCGGGAGGAAATCAGTGTTGATTTTGGATGTTGCTCATAAAAAAGAGTCAATTTTGTCAGTATTACGCTGTAAAGATAGAGTAGATTGCTTTTGGTGGCTCTGTCTGTCTGTGCTGCCAGAGGCTTGTTGCGTGAATGGCTGAAGTATGCCATCTCTGATTTCCTTGTATTACAAAGGTTTCTGCCTCACTATGTACAGTATGTTGCTATTTGGTGCTATATACAAATAAACTGAATTTAATTTGATACGCAAAGGCAGAGGCGCAGTTTGTGAACAGGCAAGGCAGGCAACTGCTTGGGGCCCCGAGCTGATAGGGGGCCCCCGACACTCAGAGCATGAGGGTTGTTTTTACTGAAATGTGCAGTAACCTGTGTGAAGTTATCGTTCTGCAAGTTGGAAAATGAAGAGGATTATTTACAGTGTAATGCATCTTTTTTTTTACTTCATTTATATGTTTTTCAGTTATTTACATTTTTTTTATTGTTCTATATATTTATATTGTTTTATAATGTGGGTTCTTTACAGTGTAATGTATTTTTTTTTTACTAAGTTTATATAGTTTTAAAAAGCTATTTACAGTATTTTATTGTTCTTTACATTTATATTCTCACATACTTTTTAATTACAAGGTTTTTCCATGTTATTTCATCCATTTCGGAAAAAAAATATATTTTGAACTCATACATTGTTCGTTGGTGTCAGATTATTTATAACATAATGGTGATGAACACTGGTTGGAAGGAAGGGCCCCCTGGGAATTTTTGCTTAGGGCCCCTACAGACTCTAGAATCGCCTCTGCACAACGGGCCTTTCAAATGTGGCTAAAATGTCATCCAAAAATGTTGATCAGTGTTGACAAATTATGATTTATTTATTTTTTACCATCTATTGGTAGCAAAATGTTTGCTAAATGCTAAATGGTGCTGAATATCAGTGTGCGCCTTTGAAGTGTTGCTGAGGTTTCAGGGTTTCAAAACCCTTGAAGTTCAACATATGACGGTTGTCACCACGACAACTACCTACTACCTGTGTTTTTTGCCGAAGACGGGTACTCGAACGCATCGTGGACATTTCCCAGCATACCCTGAATGCACCATACTGTAGCGTGGCGAGGGCGGGCCCTGTGACGTAGAGCGGAGGCTTCGGCTGTTTATTGTTCCTTCGTCAGCATAGGCAAGAGGGGAAAAAAACAGGCTAACAACAGGCTGCCCGCTACATCCTCCACACGGTTCACGGTCGGTTTAACGAGAGTGTGACGGTCGAGACAGCTGAGTGTACCAAGCAGGGGCCATGGCGTACGCGTACCTCTTCAAGTACATCATCATCGGAGACACGGGTAGGCTGCTGCAGCGACACAGCCACACTCACACACACACAGGCAGCTAGCGTTCGGCTAGTAGCTGTTAGCGGTTAGCTTAGCGGGGGCATTTCCGCAGTGTTGGTCGGTCCAATGACGTGGTAAAAGCGGAGACAGGCGGGGATGACAGCCCCAATTCTCCGCCGCTATGAAACCAATAGAATACTACAAAAGTTCCGTGACAGTGGCATTAAATTGCACATACGCGTTTATGTCACGAAGCTTTTTTTTCACTTAAGCAAAGCACTTGTTGACAGCGATAAACACATTTTGGGCCTTTTGTCTGTACGTGTCCAGGGTGGGGGTGTTAGCCACCGTTAGCATAGCCCAAGCTAAGTGTCAAGCTAGCGTTGGCCGTTAACTGAATATTAAACACACACACAGACGTCACGACTGCATTTTAACTGCCTGGTGTGTCATCAAGCCGGAGGCGGATAATCGTGACATCGGTATATTTTCACGACGACTGTTATCGTGAGCTAACATTAGCTGGACGTGAAGCTGCTAAAGCCTCCGGTATTTCTTGAAATGGCGTTGGGTAATTATTGTTCCTGTTGCACGATTTGGCCCGTCTTCTGTTTTCTTAACTATGTCAGGTATTTTTGTTATCTCTGGCATGATGGAGGGAGGATGAGAAAGCAGAAGTCAATGTTGTCATGTGTGTATTTCCAGCGAGTCGCTTTAATCATCGACCTGCTCTTTGTAGTGTTTGTTGTAGCAGGTGCAGTTTCACTGCTGCTGTATTAACGTAAAGTAGCGCGTGTGTAAGAAGAAAACCCACAATCTTTATTGCAGGGTTCTCAAAGTCAGGTGACCGGGGGGCCACTGAACGTCCAGTCTGGTCAAAAGGTTGGCCAAAAAGAATCCATCTTTGTTGGGGGGAAAAGCAGTCAGGGTGGCTGATAGGAGCTCAAAACTATAACACGATATTCCAATGTGATATTGGAATAATGATATTGTTGACAGTATTCACATAAAGCTGAAATTAAAGTGTTTATTTTGAAATGGAATGAGATTTGAACTGATGATGCAACATTAATCTGTAAATGTGGGGGTAACAAATCACACGAGGCAGAAATGGCGTGATTTAACGGGACTTCAGAATACAAACGGACATGGAGGCGGGCTGTCGGCATCGTCGGTTAATCGATGTTGTTGTTTTTTGTTGAGAGAAGTGGTTGAAGACGGAAGCAACTTGGCTTGTACAAGTTAAGGTTCTAAATCAAAGTACGCGACATCTGTTTCTCGTTCAACTCGCTCCCATTGGTTATTGTGGGATTCGTGCCCCAATCGAGTCGTAAATGTCAAATATGTTTAAAACCTACGATTTGCGACGTGTTTTTGCACGATTTTTGTTCAAAAACCCCGGCAGAAATTAAATAATCTAATTGTAGTAGGTGTATGTCATGCTCATGTGTGCATCTGTTTCGGATGATAACTGGTGGGCTACATGTTTACTCCAGTGATGTTGCAAAAGGGTTGTGCTGAGCTTGTTTACCTCTGGTCGTGTTGCAGCCAAGACGCAAACTCGATTACATTTTGTGCTTGCAATAGAAATATTCCAGCAGTGGCCCTACATCCCAGAAGTTTGTATTTGTCTATTTTTAACCCAGGCTTTTCTTGGATATCCTTGGCATCGAAAACATTCTCTTTCAATCCCAGTTTCCCATTAAAACATATTACATACATTAGCTCTTATATGGTTGTGTTTTGTTGCTGCTTCCGATAGACATATTTACACAGATTTGTTGTGTTTTTCTCATTATTTGACATATACCGTACATCATTTCAGCCCCTCTGTCCCCCTTTTCCTGGTGCAGTGAATTGTGTGAGCTTTATTTGCTTTACCCATTGCATTTTTAGCGTTTAGGCTTCATCGATACTCCAACTTTTCCACCTCCCTTTAAGCAAATATGGAATATGATACTAGTGTTTTAGAATTTTCTGCGTTTCTACTCAGGGTTGAAAACACTGCAACGCTGTGGTAAGAATGTAACCAAAGCTAGGAAATCCTACAGTTTCACAGGCAACAGTTCAACATGTAAAGCTGTTGTTATCATTTTAAGTCATAAATAAAGGCGATCGTAAAATGGCTATAGTGGCTATACGTTTTTTTTTTTTAGTTATTTCTGTACATGATCCTCCACTTTTTGGCAAATATCAAATACTGAGCAGCTTGTTATTTTTTTAAATGAGCAAGAAAAGCTAATCAGCAGAAAAACTTGAAATCTTTCTATTTGTTGTTCAACTTCCAGTATGTGTATGTTAATAATGTAGGCTGTCAAAAGACCAGACCCAAAAGCTGTAGACCTGTAAATATTTGAAGGTTTGTTAAAGGATGTTTGCTAATACTGGATTATATGATATATGTCAACAAACATTTACGCTGGTTGAAATTACACATGGAGATAAATAATCTTAGACACGAGTGGACATGTGGTTATTGTTCTGGTCATCATGAGAAATTCTCTGGTAACAAGCTGAGGGCTTGATAAACCTGCACAAGCTGTTAATCCGGTTCTGTGAGCAGTCCAGTTGGCTGAATTTAAGAGGACCTACCAACACAAATTAAATAGTTAAAATTTGTTTGGTTTTTCTTACACACTCTGCCACTTTGACACAGCCGTATAGAGATTGTTACCAACCAATTATCACTAGTGTGTTTATTATTGCAGTCATTTATTCTTAACCAACTAGTTTTTTCTGTAATAAGACACACAGGCCTTCAGTCAGTTCCTCCCACTGGTTTTTGTTTAGGTCGAAGCTTTTACCTTGTTTCTCCCTCTCAACGTCAGTTGGACTGGATAAAGACGATGAGTTTAATTGCACAGTTTGTTTCAAATGGCACGTAACTGTGGACTCGTGATCGTACGCGTCCGAGCTTCGCAACGAGTAACGTACTGCTGTGTGTCCACAACAAGCCATATTGCATTTTTCACACATCTGAAGAAGCCACGGTCATTACTGCCTCATAAATGTGTCCACGCACAAAGCACGTGACAAAACTATTTTCCTAAAACATGTTTAACCTGTACTTTATGAGCAGGATTACTATTGCAACAACACATCAGTAGGGTAAAACTAACCTGTCTCACGATGGTCTCTGCTGGCATCTGCTAGTTGGTTCAGTTTCTTTACAAAATGACCAGTCCACTCCAGTGTAGCCAACATTTTTATATATATATATATATATATATATATATATATATATATATATATATATATATATGTGTATATACACACACATGAATATTATATGATGATATATAAATTACATATACAACAGATTTGTCAACGCATTGCATTGTAGTTGGTTTTGGGTCATGTCCAGTTTTCATTTTTATTACTTTTGGAATCCCTGCTCTACAGTAGAGCATGCAATAAAATAAGAAGTAGAGACAAATTATTGGGCTACATTTTCTCTTAAGACAGTGGCCTCAAGCCAGCCTGTCCACAAGCCTGTTCGGTAGAAAGATTAACTCAATCTGAATCTGAATCTGAAGAGTAAATTATTGTCTCTTGCTATGCTGTAACCTCCAAAAATAGTCGGTGTATCAACAGAACACTTTGAAACTCTGCTTTTACAGCCTGCAAAGTTATATTAAGGTGTGCTCACATAGTCGGGCTGCAAATAACAATAGTTTTCACTCGGTCTGCAGATTTTTTATCCGTTAAACTATTCATCAAATCAATTTGTTCTTTGGAAAACTTTTTTTTTTAAAGTGCCTTGCATAATGTCCTACCTCAGGTAACATCCTCTGATGTTTTATAGATTGTCTTTAAAGAGTGTCACAAATAATCAATTATTACAGTATTTCTGGCAGTCGACTAATCAAATATGTTTTGATCTCTGTCACAAGAAGGTTTAAATCCAAGTGAATGATTTTGTTTAGATTGTATTGAACACATGGTTTGCATTCATTATAGTTCTTGTACATTTCATATGGCAGATAAAGTTGTTTTGCCCACAGCGTTTCATCAGCACTGTTAGTGGGTGATGTGTTTGGTGACCGTTCTTCTACAAAAGAAGTTATGCTATGCTGGAACAGTGTGTGTTATAATGGCGTGTCTAATTTTACATATATTTAATACAGCAAATGGAAGCAAAACTCCCTCATGCATTGGTAGTAGAAGTGTACTGTAAGCAGGTGCCTGTTGGTTGCATAAAAACAAACATGTGATAGAGATGGCAATGATGTGATTGCAACACCTCTGCACAGCTGCACCCCTTGTGATGCCTTTACGTCTCCACCCATCTGTAATGATCCTCATCACCATGCATTTCCTGCCTAGCAACGCCACTGCCTGGCTGTAGTAACCCTTGGAAACTAAGGAGGAGGAGGAGGCGGAGGATGACGACCACGTCCCCCTCTGTCACCTCAAATTCTGTCATTCAGTTTCTCCGGTCATCTCCTTTGCTTTCTTTCCTTTGTTCTTCACATCAGCCAGACACTAAAATGTTAAGTAGTGCAGTGCTAAAGTTGTAGACACGAGTACAGGACAGTCGGGTTTTTTGACTTGGTGATCAAATGAATTGCTGGTGGATTGTTTTTCTTCCTGTTGAAGTCCTGAACTCCACGTGATGACAGAAAAACACATCCAAATTTACTTAAAGAAAAGAAAAGAACAGAGACTGTTTGCTTAAAAGGGCTCATTTGCATAAGAGTGTTTGTACTGCTGAAAAGTTGCTGTAATTGATTCATATTTTGCTATTGTAGCCTTAGTATAAACCTTCTATATGCAAGGGACTTGCATTACAGAGGCTGCCATCTTGTAAACAAAGGAGCCCTTTGTTTTGTTGCATCCTGAAGTCTCACGTTAGACGTCAGTATATTATATTACACACTTCACCTGTGGAACAGTGATTAACTACGATCATTAATTAATGGTTTTACATTCAACCCTTCTTTTTTTCCTCAAAAAGAATATGTATTTCCTCATCGCCTGTCCTGACTTTATTTACTTTGTAGGCCTGGACAATAGAAGTAGTACAATGGACTAATGTTTTTATTCCATTTTTGACGGTTGCAGCCTTTGCCATCTGCTGTAGTTTCAAATTTCAGTTTTGGTTTGAAAATTATTTACTCTCCCACCCCTTTTCTCCCAGAGCTGAAACTAGTGGTAGTAGAAATAACCTATCTTTTAAATAAAAAAATATTATAACAATTATTTTTGATCCAGTGAACAATGTTGACAAGTAGTCTAAAATGTAATATGCACTGCAGGCATCATCTGACCCCGTAATCCAATGATTTGATGCATTTTTAACTGGATAACCAGAACTTATAGAAAACAAACATTTAAAGCCTAAGGGGTGAATCTTGGACACATCTGTAATCTCAGTCCATCTGAGTGTTTGTACGTCTGTGGAACATTTAACGGGATTGTTGATGAATGGCAGATTCTGGCCTCACGCGAGCATCAACGAAGCCAGCTGCTCAATTAACTCGCTAACCGTTACCTCAGGTTAACCAAGCTGACTCACACTAGGTTTTGTCAAAGTAGAGTGGAAGCTCCCCTGCCAGGTTTTATTTTGAAGTGGACAATGACTCCAATATTTCCAAATAAAGCTAAAATCAATCATTTGTTAATGACTATAATTATTGTCAGGCAATTGCAGCTTCCCACTGGGAAACGTCACTTTGAAAGAGCCCAGCACAGGAGTTGGGCATTAATTGGTGAATGGATAAGGTTATAGGGATAAAACTTGATTTAGGCCGTCCAAATGAATTGAAGTCAGTGCAGTGTCCTAGAATAGCTATGTGAACCTTTTATGTGTGTGTTTTATTCACTCCTCACTCTTTTCTTGCTTGTTTTTCAGGTGTTGGGAAGTCATGTCTATTACTACAGTTCACAGACAAGAGGTTTCAGCCAGTTCACGACCTCACCATTGGTAAGAATGCTTATTAGAAATTGTAAATATGTGAATTTAAATGGGTATTAGCTTTTTATGTTACAGTTGTATTCTGTATAATTTTACCAACATCTTTATTTTTTAAATTCATGTTAAAAATGACTGCTTCAACACTTTAGTGTCATTTACTATTGGATTAATTACTCTAATCTGCGGTAGAACTGAATTACTTAAACCATAAATTGTTAATCTGTGAATTTAAAGGCGCCATATGTAAGAATGTGGCCAAAAACAGTTACTACATTCAAATTCAAAATACCGAGGTCTTTTAGGTTTAATTTGCTGACGTAACTGGCAACCTGTGGTTGCTCGGCAGCTGAGACTCTACTGATTGCAATAATTGGTAGACGACGGTAGGTGGCGCCACATGCCAAAACATGATTTCAAAACATAAACATGATTTGCAGTCTGTAAAATATTTTATTTTAATGCAAATATTTTGTCTGTACTGTTGTTGTTGGTGAGTTCAGTTTGTTATATGAACATTATTCCTGAGTCTCTGTGACATATTAGGAGGATTTTATGGCCAGTTGATTTAGATTTATTACATAATGCACCTTTAAGATAACCTCTGCCTCTGCTAGGGGTGTAATGGTTCTGAACCCAGACCCTGTTTCAAAGGACTTTGGTACAGAAACTCATTCTATCTTCCCGAACCTCGGTTGCGCTCGTCATCTGCCTCAGCTTCACGGCGCCATGTCTCACTCGCATTGCTGTGCAAAGTATTGAAAAGTAAACGATAGCAAACGATAGCTTGTCTGCACCGGCCGGCTATTGACAAAATATCGTAAAATTAAAATAAATGTTACGCAACAATGACGTCAGTAATCCATAAAATGGGCCTAAACTAAGACAATACAATGGTTTTCATACTTTTTATATCTCTATTAACAAAGAAAATACTTCATTTGTAGTGTACTCGTTTCGCTGCTTTTGGCAACCATCTTTGTTATGTGAAAACACGCAATGCATTCTGGGTAGCCCTTGCTCCCAAGGGTGGGCGATACAGCCCTTAAACTTGCCCCTCAACTTAATTTTTCTGAGAATCGGGACAGCACTTGCACTAGAGGGAGAGCATTTTTGAGATTGAGGGTTAAGATTGAGGGTTAAGCAAGGAATTGGAATTCACCCTCTGTCTTGTCTGAAGAGTAAAAATTCATGCTTTTATGTAATGGCACAGATTAGTTTCTCAGTTTAACACTTTCAAAAGCAACTACTTGTTGCTGGGATTTCCTGCTGTCATCTGATCATTTGTTAACGTATGCGTGACAGACAGCATGTATTGTTTTGGGGATTATCAAGGTGCTTGTTTAAAACGGCTGCTGTCAGTGAAGAGAGTTGCCTCAGTGTCTCCAAGTCTCAGGGGTCTGACAATCTAAATACCCCCAAAAAGCCATTTAATCCTGGGTTTAAACAGATTTCTTTTGGCCAGTGGGAATGTTTTTTTAATCTGTATTTTTCAGCCAATATATTTCGGCCACCAAATTTTCGGTGCATCCCTAAATATAACATCTTTATTGGCATGAACAATATTAAGCGTAATAATGATGTATTTGATAGTGTGACCTGGGGTTCAATGGGCATCTGGACAAGGGGGAAAATCCCTGGCACAGGAAGTTACTCTAACACAGTTATTTGGTTGATGTGTCCCTGTCTCTGTAGGTGTGGAGTTTGGAGCGAGGATGATCACTATAGATGGCAAACAGATCAAACTGCAGATCTGGGATACGGTAATAAAGCTCTTGTACATACACTGTATATGTTATTTATTTGTCTCAAATTACCGTTCTGGCATTTCTACACTTTTCTTTTGTAATCTTAAATTGCTTCTCATAAGCGTATGGCGCACTAAAATCCAGGTGTTGAAACTCATCATTATTTAATTCTCAATATATTTCTGATAACAGTCTGACCAATCGTTTTGCGAGTCGCACGCCTCTCTGGCAGAGTGACAGACCTGTGTTGCCAACTTGGCGACACTGCCGCTAAATCTGGCGACTTTCCAACTCCTCCTAGCGACTTTTTTTTTGTCAAAAGCGACTAGCGACGAGCAGCGGATACCGCTTGGATCCTCTCCCCCTCCCAAAGCACTCACAGGTGGTCAGTCTCACCTTAGCCTCCGCAGCAGCCCCAGTCAGAACACAGAGGAGACCCTTGCAACGCCGCGTCCAGGCTGCTAATGAATCGTGCATGGCCGAGGCGGAGTTGTTCATGTTCAAATTTTTACTAAGTGCTGTGAGACGTGCCCGAAAGGTAAGGATTGCTTTAATTTGAATGAGACGGTAAAAAGATAAGAGAATCTGATATCAACTGAAACATCGAGATTGTTGTTTTAAAGATGTGCAATTGAACTTTATTGAGTATTTAAATGACTTTGCAAGAACACGTGCTGAAAGGAGCAGTCCTTGCTGCAGCAGTGGCCAGGATTCAGTGTCACATGACCTGTCGCAAGCATCCTCCCTGCCACACTGGTTATGCTAGTAGGGAGAAACTATGGAGACGAAACCCCCCCGCAACCAAGTCTTTGAAATTGTTTTTATTACTTGCTCTTGCTTGTTTGCTCCTCAATTTACCTTTTTCTACAGAACATCTGAGTTTATGCAGAGTTTATTGTTTCTTCACTGTAGTTCAGTTATGTAGTTCAGGGCTTCAGTAAAGCCCTTTAATTTGTCCATTGATATAATCTGTAATTAAATAAAAATCATTACCATTACCTAATGTTAAATATTCACAGCTAAAGCTACACCTGCTGTTAAGGTTTTTGCATTTGACATAAGTGAAGTAAAAGTGGCTGAAAAAGTGAATAACGAAGTGTTTCTTCCATGGAAAGATCTGATCCTTTATGTGTAGTCTTGTGTGCACGTAGTAGACCAGTTGACCAGCAGGTGGAGCCAGAGCTCCACTCAAACATGCGGCATGACAGCGCTGATCAGTGATGTCAGTCCTTACTGTTATACAGACCAGTGCAGGTTTTCTGTTCTTCCCGTAAGATAATCTTATTTACTGCGGAGCTGCTGTTGAATTTGACACGGTAAGATGGTTAAATGACGACCAGCAGATGACGATGACTGGCCTCTCACGACTCACCGCCACTACCACCAAATGGTTAGAAAGACCAGTTGGATAAATTGTGTAGGCAGAACTTGCCGCTTGAGCAAGTGTGTGTATGTGTGTGTGTTTCCGTTGACACACAAACACGAAGGCCAGATGGCAGACAGACCCAGCGATCCCTCGCTTTCACCCTTATTTATCATTTATTCACTAATAGCATTACCGGCTGGTTGACTGCCTCCTCCTAAAGGACTGACTGAAAGACTGACTGTTCTGGTGTTTCCTCTGGTGGTTCTTGGAGGAAAATCAGAAATACTCTTCTACTGTATATAGCGGGGTATGTGATCGGAGTAGAGCTGAGGAATTTTGACCAAAGTGCGTCTAAAATGAACCTTATCTCTTGCTCCATATTAATCTAATTTCATGATGCCGCTGTGTTAATTATATGCGAGGATGATGAGAGACCAAATGATCTTATTGGGAATAAATCTGCCTCTTTTGAAAAGTCCGTAGCTGACTTGGCTCGGCCTATTTACACCACTGTATTTTAGCGTTGGTGGTAGTGGTGTTACTTTGAGAGCGCAGTGTTTTCTCAGCTGGTACTTGGTTGGTATAAAAAAGTTTGAGAACCACAGGATCAAGACATTGTCTTTGAGGAGTTTGTCATTCAGAATGAGACAAAAGTTCAGAAAGGCTTATGCCTTTTCTCGCTTTTAAAAAGCTCCAAAATCCAAAATAGATTGCGACTAAGACCACGTAAAAGCACACATCACCTGACTACTAGTTTATTTTGTCAGTTCGACAACACGGTGAAGCTGTAGCTGAAGTCAGTGTTAATGGAGTTTTCTTACACCGCTGATAGTTAAACTGTGGCTGATGAGAACCTATCAGGAAGTGACTGCAGGTAACCATCAGGTGACTGCAGGTAACCATCAGGTCATTGTTTTCAAAAGTCTCAGCTTTTGCTGTTTCAGAATAAAACACTGACCTTGACTTTTCAAAATAAAACTGAACTGAGAAGCTTTTTACTGAGACTTCTTTGTTGTGGGAGCTCTAAAACGCAGGTGTAGTTTTGACACCAGGCATAACCTGAAATAAGAATTTATGCATTTTGTTGTAAGGCTGCAGCCTGAGTCACTGACCGGTCGTCCTGACTAAGTGACCGACCACTTTACCCAGCAGCTGACTGGCTTCCTCGGTGACAAACTCACAGCCCGCTCCACAGACTCGCTGAATGATTCACCGGGCCGACTGTTTCTAAAGTGACTGACTGACTTCTCAGATGAGGTCAGAGCCGCGTAGGCCTGCAGCTGCCAGGATAGAGCGCTGTTTTGTTTTCTGCTCCGGCTTCAACGAAACACAGACAACATTGTTACAGTACGTCAGTTGGAGGATGAATGGACATGTGAAATGTTGGGGGGGTAAGAATTCTAGATTGTCAAAGGGGTGATAGAATGAGGGAAAACCCACTGGTTAATGGAAAGAGAATGAAAAGATAGAGGAGGTGCTCGAGGTATGATAATGAGGGAACGAGGAAGTGAGCGCACAAGGTGACCCGAAGAGTGAGATCGACTGTCGCATGTCGCTGCAGGTTTAATACTTGCACTCTGTGGCTCGCCATGTTGTTCGTAAATACGGAAGTAGGGGAAGTAGACGCAATGCAGAGAGAATGACAGGATTTGTGACGGGGAGATGGAGAAATAGAGAACTCCATTGTATCCACTTACAAGCTCTTCTCTGTCCGGTGCTCTCTCCAGCTGACTGAAAATCCGGAGCTGGACTCTGCTAGATTATAGGACTGGCACAATATATGCATCTGGCTGGACCAGCAGTCCAGTGCATGTAGACCACCAGAGAGAGGGACAGTGTTTTAGGATAGAAAGATCAGACCCGTGAATCCTGAGTCTCAAATACCAGAGGTTCCATATTTGTCCATGGTCAGTTAAATTATTAAAATTTCAATTTCTGTTAATTAATATATGTATGTGTTTCTGCAGGCTGGTCAGGAGTCGTTCCGGTCCATCACCAGGTCTTACTACAGAGGAGCAGCAGGAGCGCTGCTAGTCTATGACATCACAAGGTATGATGTACACCCACATATGAGCCTCCTCATGTACACTGACATGTAGCAATCATCGTAACGCTTAACCAAAGTAAAATATATAGTTCAATGAGGACTGCAGGTGCACGTTAAATATAAAACCAAAAAAAGGGGACAATAATTATAGTCCACAGATTATATATTCCTGGCTTTTCAGGGTAAAAGAAAGTTATATAGAGCCAGATGGAATTGTTTATTTTCAAATAAAGGAAGGCTAAATTTGACGAAGAGGAGGGGAACAGGGCAGGTGGATGGTATTTTGAATCCGAAAATGAACAAAACAAAAAGAAAACTCTTAACAAAGAGCTTTTCCTTTGTTTTCCCCAAAATAAACTGACATTTAAAATGAAAATTCTGGTTTAACTAAACATAACTACTGCCAGGTACCGTCCACGTGCAAAAGCAACCTACTAAATGCTTAAGGGATTTGTACTAGTCCACAAACTAGACTGTATGAGGCAGGTTGAATGTGCTGAGGTTCTCAGCAGCCATGAATGATGGGCTGTGTCATATCTAACGTGTTTTCTGCAACTACAGACCCTTATACTTAAAATGATACTAAAAATAACGGCAAATTTAATTAAAAAAGGTCATTTTGAAGTCCGTAATCATTGGCTTTAGGGCTCATCCTGTGCTTAGCTCTGCGGAGTTGGTCTATAATGTGAGTCAAACTCACGTTGTTGCCTCGCTAACTTTTTGGCAGACCGTTGACACACGCCACCAAGCAGACTTTGTCAGATTCAGCGCTGATAAATGTCAAATATGAGCCCCATGGTGCAGCTGAAGGAAGTGGAGCGCGTCAGAGGATTAGTAAAGCCTCTGCTCACCCACATTGTTTTTCCTCTGATTAGGCCTTTACTAGGTGGACAAATAGTGTTTGTTTGGGACGACTTGTTGACCTGATTCACCGCGTCACCTATTTTTATCCAGACCAGGTCTAATCAGCCACACTTATTAATAAAAATGTGAATGTGCAGAGGAGGGGCGGTCATTAGGCTCCGTCATATGAACTGCAAAAGGGTACATCAGTGATTTATGCCTTGAAAAGCAGCATGCACGCTCAGAAAATGGCTTCTTTTTAAATCCCCACTAGCAGTTGCTTAGTGCCTCCACCACCACAAAATATATTGATCGCTGCAGCCTTGATTGACATGAAATTTGTTATTGATGTTCACAGCTGAATTCCCAAGGATTTCCGTGACCCCTGCGACTCTTTTGTGCTGCACTGTTGAACATTAGGTCAAAATTCATTCACCATTAGCCTGCTTCTTCTTCCTCTTTTATGCTTAAAAGCTAAAACCCAGATGTTGACATAGTTCCTGGCCCGCGTGTATTCATGCTCTGGGGTTCTTGGTTCTGAACTGCTCTGTAAATACAGTCGTCTGATTTACCAGCGTTTTTCAGCGCCGCACAGAAGGCAGAGGGGAATTTAAAGCCTCCAGGGGCCACCAGGGGGAATCGGACATTATACCTCCAGCTTGACGGAAATGAGAAAATACAAGGAGAAGCCTGTGTGAACTGTCATAAACTGTAAACTTCACTGTACTACAAAGATGTTGTTTGCTAAACGGGGGAGTTTCATGACATTTGTTTATTACGTCTGATACAGGGGCGATATTATGATGTCTGGCGGCTACGACCCCTAAACCATGACTGTTGTACACTAAGGACATTTTCTATATATATCTAAACACTGCGTTAAAGAATCTCTCTGCTCTTATTTTCTGTCTCTTGGATAAAAACAAAACCGTTTATGTTCACGTGTCTGCAGAAATGGTTTTAAATTATGAAAGAGGAAGTGACCAGCACACCAATTTCCCTCTTTAGAAGGGGAAGTGGTTTGTATGTATGTATGCGTGTGTGTTTACGTTTGAGTGATAGTGACATGATATGCGTTTTTATCCGCAATGATTTCCGTAGACTCAAAGCAGAAAATCTGTGCTTGTTTTTCAACAGAAGGGACACCTTCAACCACTTGACGACCTGGTTAGAGGACGCTCGCCAACATTCCAACTCAAATATGGTCATCATGCTCATTGGCAACAAGAGGTAAAAAAAAAAAAGAAAAATGCCTTTTGTTGCAAAAGAATGTCTTTCCACAATGAGGGCTGCACGACAATTTAGCCAGTGCTCAAAATAAAGATAAAGTGATCACATCAAAAACAGGAACTGTTCTACTCTGAAACTGAGACTACGCTTTATAAATCTGCGGAATGTCAAAAGAGGCCTGGATTTCAAATGTGTACAAATGTTTTTACTTCTCAGGATGATTGTAATTTTGCCCAAATTTCTTTTTTAAACCCTGTTAAGCCATTTGTGCTGTGGACGCAACCACATGGTAACTGATACCAGTTTGTTCGAAACTTCATTCAAGCGACCAGGTTAACAGATGAGGGTCAGGCCTTTTTATAGGAACGAGAGTTGCTATATGAAATGTAATTTAATTAATTACAGAACCTGAACAAATGTTTGTTTTTAGTGACCTGGAGTCGAGGAGAGAGGTGAAGAAGGAGGAAGGTGAAGCATTTGCCAGAGAACACGGCCTCATATTCATGGAGACCTCAGCCAAGACTGCCTCTAATGTAGAGGAGGTAATAACACACACACACACACACACACACTTGCTTTAGGTTACACACATATTACAGGGTTCAGGAGTAATTTCCAGGTCTGATTAAGTATGGAAAAGGGGAAAAAAGTATGGATATTTTTGTTGTTTCCAGACTATTATCTCAGAGTCTATTCGAGTGTATTTTTTTTTTTAGTTTGTAGGGCGGAGCTTTTTCCTGACTCCTCCCAGATCAGATTTCCAACATATAACTTTATAAAAGTTTTTTTAAGCAACAAATTACGGGTTATTATAGCTGTAAAGCTGCAGTTTACATCTAAACTATAATCTGCTCACTGTAGGCGAGCACTGATGCTAGGTCGCCTCTAACTTTTTTTTGTATTATTATTATTGCTAGAAGGGCTAAACCAGAATTTCACACACATTAGCTGATGTTTCACAGATATCAGCGCTGACATGTGTATCTGGGGTTAGCCATCTATTTGTTTGGAGCACAATACAAGCATATAATTAATTCTCCAAAGAGTATAATAAATCTTTGAATATGCAATGATTGATGTCGGGGAGAGTTGATAATCATCAAACCCTCTGGAAGCTTTGATGCCGTGTTGTCTTCTGTAAATTGATGGATGTTGATGATACAGTTTGTTTCACATCCATTATCTGTTAGTGGCTCTGCATTAAAGGTCTGGTGTGTAGTGTTTTAGCCTTACAAGATATCAGGGAAAAGTCATTTAAACTTTGTAAATGTAGAGAACAGTTTTGTTCAAAACATTCTGTCCAGTCATACTCGCAGTCTGTTAACCCTCAAGATTTCTGAAAACTTCTGGATGTCATATTATACAACTTAACCAGGTTGCCATCATGGGTTCCATATGAATGCAGCACTCTATAATTTTAATTTAAAAGAAGGCTGCAGTGATTAACCGATTTTGAGGTTTCAGAATATTCCACTTCTTAAATGTGAATATTTTCTGGTTTCTTTCCTCTATGTAACAAAGTAAGCATTAGAACGGAATCATTTTGGCTTTGACATTTGAGAAGCATCATTATTTCTATCAATTTTTGACATTTCGTGTACCAATTGACGTTTAATTGACGGTTGCAGCCCTATACGTTATGTCCCCGTGTCTGTTGTAGACATCCGCGTACATCGCGGCACTCTTTTTTTCCACACCTTTTAGGAAAGAGATCATTTACATTCACTCTTTTTTGGGGATATTTTTGCCTTTACTGGACAGGACAATAAACATGCAACCGGGTAGAGAGAGAGAGAGCAGTAGACTGCAAATGACCCCAGGTGTATAATGTCCTCTGAAAATGTTGAAAGGTTTTATGTATCCATATAGTTTCTCTCCAAGAATAGCAAACAACTGCATGTTCTATTGCTTTGATTGTAACGCTAGTTACCCAAAATCTTAGTTTACGATATCAAGGACGTGGCATCCATGTCCTCTCAGACTCTGCCAGGGCTCAAGGTCTTGAAGAACTGTAGTTGTAGTTCCGTAGACAAAATACAAGCTCCTGGGTGTGAATTATGGCAGAAATATCAGTCAGTAGATATTATCGTCTTGATGAGTGAACAATAAGCTTGTTCTCTTCGTATCCTTTCATCTAAACCGCCGTAGCTTTCGACCTTCTCGTCTGTGTGACGTCGTCTGCAAGCGAAACCTCCTGTTGACTTGACCCGTTTACCTGTAGCGTGCGTCGCAGCGTGGCACGCCGGAGCCAAACGTCGGCGGCTCCGCATTTAGCATCGTGACCCGCGGTTAGCAGGGGGAGCACACTGCTCTCTCTCTCTCGCGGGGACACGCCCCTGGTGTTGTTGTGGGTAATGAATGCATGCTGTTGTCCTCGGGGACCCCTTTCTCACTTATCCAGTCACATAAATAATCCCATTCTGCACAGCATGCTAGCCAAGGGCATATCTCTCTCTCTCTCTCTGTGTGTGAGTGTGTGTGTTTAGATTTTTTCTTGCCTGGCCTATATCATATATATCACACCACCATACACTGCAGTGAGTGTGTGTGTGTGTGTGTGTGTGTGTGTGTGTGTGTGTGTGTGTGTGTGTGTGTGTGTGTGTGTGTGTGTGTGTGTGTGTGTGGTATGATTAATTTGTCTCATTAGTGTCCTCTGAATCCTCTTGATACAGCCTCTCTCCTCCCTTCCCCTCATCTCTCGACACTCCATCCCTACTCATCCCTTGACGTCCGTCATTTGCTCTTTCCCAGAGCTGAACCGACGTGTCTCCACCCGTTCCTACCCCATGTCTTCCTGCCCACTTCCATTCATTTCTCTCTTCATCCCCCTCCCCCTCCCCCACCTCCACCCCTTGCCCCCTCTTATCCATCATCTCCCCCCACACTTCTCCAGTGGTAAATCAACCAGTTATGGTTCATACATATTCATAACCTCCACCCCACATCCAACGACACCCAGCAGCCAATCAGTGGGCTGCTTTTGTCACGAGGCTCTGTGGGTGGACACTCGGGCTGAGGGGATGGTCCACTGAGAGAGAGGGAGGGAGGGGGGGAGGGAGAGAATCCTTAAAGCGCCGTGTCATCATCTCATCTCATCCTTTTCTGTCTTATACATGTGCATATGTTTTTCTCAATTTCTGTTGTTTCTACTTGTCTTTAAGTAGATTATTGTTTGACGAATTGGCCGTTTTATTACGTATTATGCAAGTTTGTGCATTTTTATTCTCTGGAAATTGAGTTTAGTGAATCAGTTTGGAGAGATATGGGTGAGTGAATGTTTACTTGAGATCAATCTATGTATCATTTATTATTATTAAACTGGTACATGTGATCAGGTGGAGTTTCAAAAAGGCATCGGCTTCACTGATTTCGGCCATCTGAACATCTGAATACTGAATATTTCACAAACTCCAAAGACGTAAGTGTCTGGGAGCCATGAAGCAGTGGAGGAAGGAAGTAGGACAGAGTGAGGACAAGAGTCTATTTCCGACAGGAGAGAAGTTCAGGTCATATCTACGCATTTAAATGGCTCTGCTTATGCGACGCACCCTCTTTAGTTTAAAACCGCATGTGTGAAAACAGTTCTGCAGGATCTGTGTTCCACCCTAATCTGAAATGAGGACCAGTTGTCCAAGTAAATAAATGAGAGTTAATGCAAAGTCCTACAAAGAATTGCTGCACAAACCTGTTTGCATGAGTCCATATCATCCCAGTTGCCCCCCGGTGAAGCCCCCTTAGTGTACCACCATCACAGGGAGCTTAATTCCACATCTCTGGTCCTCATTTAGTCTTTTTGTGTGTGTCTGTGTATCTTTGTGAGGACCAAAAAACATACAAATTTTGGCTGATCCTCACAACTTTAAAGAGCTTTATCGCGAGGGTTCCAACCTGGTTTTAGGGTTAGGATTAGGATTGGGTTTAGCGCGTGAAGACTTCTGTCTGTTGCAATCTGCAGTCTCACCATGAGATGTCACTAATTCTTACACGTGGACCTTCCAATAATGCCTGCAGCACTGTAGTACAACACAAAGACGACAAAGTGTTCTTGAATGTTTAATCTTCAAACCTGTTGATGAAACACTGCACGAGTGTGTTTACAAAATGTGAATTTTGTCATTTTTCTTTTGTCTCAGGCTTTCATCAACACAGCCAAGGAGATCTATGAGAAGATCCAGGAAGGAGTGTTTGATATCAACAATGAGGTGAGGCGCATTGTTCCCTCCCCCCTTTTTCCTTCCTCCACTCACCCCTCCATTTTTTGCTCCCTTTTTTTTTTTAGGTGATCTCCTCCTTTGCAGTCTTTGTTCCTGTCTTTTTTTCTTCTGTGTTGTTTTTCCAGCCGTGTGTGTGTGTGGTTCCTTTCTGCTTCCATTGACTCCAGCCATGCAAAACGCCCTCCTCTCACCTGCTTCTTTTTTTTTCCACACAATCTTCTGTCTTTTTTTTCCCCACTCACTCTCTCTCTCTCTCTCTCTCTGCATCTGCCAGCTCATAAATTCCACACATCCCACAAGGTCTCAGTCATTTGGTAGGAAAACAAACATGTCAGCCAGTCGGTCTGTGAGCTGTCTGTCCAACCAGTCAGTAAGTTAGCTGTGCAGTTAACCAGATGGTTATCATCTTAGTGAAACGGCCTTCCAGACAGGGAAGTCACACTGCTTTCACTTTGCAGTAGAGCTGAAACAATTAATCGTTGAATTGATGATTAAACGATTACGAAATTAATCGTCAACTATTTTGATCATCGGTTTGAACGTTTTTTCATGATTAAAACAAGATTTCTGATTGTTTTAGTGTCTTAAATGTGAATATTTGCTTCATTTCTTTGCTCCACGTAACAAAGAAATCATTAAAATGTAGACATTTTGGTTTGTGGACAAAACAAAGACATTTGAGAACATCGTCATTTCCAGGTTGGACAAATAAAACACTTTTTCTACGTTTTATGGACCAAACCATTACGGAAATAATCGTTAGTTGCGGCTATACTTTACATCGACATGAATCCAAAACTGTTGAGGTGAGAAAAATGTCAGTGTTTTTCATTTTTCTAGTACTTTTCCATAAAGAGAACACCTCCGTCAGTACTCGTCGGACTAACAGGGTTCCCACGAGTTCTCGAAATCCTTAACTTTGAATTTTGGAAGAAAAAGAAAACATTAGTTACGCCGCCACCTCGTTCATGCCCTGCATTGCTTCATGTACGTAGACGAGGCCTACTCAGAACAAACGTGGAGTCATGATTACTAGAAGTGTTGTGGACGCCGTCGACTGTCTCTCTATGCTGATGACGTGAGATTCCAGCAGAACAACGAGCGAGTAAAGTTGAACGAGAGAGCTCAAATGACAACGTGATGCCTGGGAAATGAAAAGTCCAAGATCTCTGATTTTGCAAAGACTGACTTTGACCAAGAATCCAAGGACGATCGGACGCAGAGATCGATAAATAACGGATGCCATCATGGACAGAGACTCATCCAGGTTGTCCTCCCGTCTTCTGTCCTTGAATGTGATGTTAGTCAAGGTTTTGGGAACCCGGCAACAAACAACCAAGGACTCTGGTTTCCATTTTCCGCTGAACAAGCTAAATTAACGATTTCATGCCCGCTCATAAATAAATGACCACTTGGCGGTCAGCTCCCAACAGAGGAAGTCATAATAATTGATTAGCATCCTGCATCGTTTCCTGTCCGAGCGTGCCGAAGACGCTACCTGGAGATGATGTTAACACGGAGACAGGGTCAGAGTGTTCAGGCGAGTCCTGGTCGATCGCGTCGTAAAGACTCGGCTTTCAGATCCTCGACGAAAAGAGTTAAAGCTGTGTTTTTTAGACGTTTCCCTGCTTTAACACCTGACGATTCAAATGGTCAGCGCATCATCAAGCGCTGCGATTGAGGATTCATGTTTGGTCGAAGTGGGGAAACGTCTAAAACCTCTGTGTGTATATATATATATATGTACACACTTTTTTGTTTACTTTTTGTTTATTATGGTATTCTTTTTGATTTAGTTTTAGTCATAGAGCCTTATGATTTACCAAGTACGCACTGACTATAACTAAATGGCATTTTAGTCTAGTTTTAGTTGACTTAAATCTGTAGTGATGTCGCCCCCTCTTATATCAGTGGTGTGGTCTACGTGGTACGCAGGTATATGGAGTATACCCACTACAAAAAGGCCAGTATAAGCACTTAAAAATGGGCATTCATAGGTATCAAGAGATGTTTTCATTAAAAACTCTTTTTTGTAGGTTATTGCGCTGCTGGTTTGGCAACCCGTGCTGACGGTATACCCACACCAGTAGACCACACTATAAATCTAATGGGTTTTGTTTGTATTATTTAAACGTTTTTAGAGGTTAGTGAGATTATTGTGGTTCTCGTCCCCGCCCCCACCCCATCACGAACATTAACGTTTTCCGTAAATGTCGTCATCGCGTTTGTCACGTCGACGAAATCAACGCTGACGCAGAGCGTAGACCCTGGCAAAATGTCAGCACACACACACACACACACACAGAGAGGTATTTAGTTTATAAGCAGAACTGTGCGTACATGTGCAGTCACATTTACATCATCATAATTCTTGCTGCTGCATCCAGTCAGGACGAGGTTATAAAACGTATAAACGCCCGACTGTGTGTGTGTCTGTGTGTGTCTGTGTGTGTCTGTGTGTGTGTTTGTGCGTCAGGACCAGCCTCAGTCAGGCCAGCCAGTGTTTTGGTTCTTCATACATAAACGTACGATGAAGTAAAAGCAGGCCAGCTGGCCAAACCACATCAGCTGACTGGCTGAGAGGAAGGGAAGCCCCGCCAGAAATGTTGGCAAGCACTATGAGAAAACACTCACACACACACACACACACACATGCATGCTTTCTCAGATACACACACACATGGCCTGAGCTCAATAAATGTGATTTAAAGGCATACAATGTTTCCCAGAGGCGCTACTGCTGCTGAGTGTAGGAAGGGGAGTGAAACGGAGAGAGGGAAAGAAAGATAAATATACAGAGAGAGAGAGAAAGTGGGGGGGGAGTGACTGTGCTATAGCCACACACACACACACTGAGAGAGAGAGAGAGAGAGAGAGAGAGAGAGAGAGAGAGAGAGAGAGAGAGAGTTTAAGGGATAAAAGAAATGTGTGTCTCCCACCCACTCTCCTGCCTCTCTCTCTCTCTCTGTAAGTGCTTGTCTTTTTTTCCTCTCGTCTGCTTTTGTGTTTCTTCTTCCTCAGCCTTTGTGCACAGCAGCAGCACCTGTTGCCTCCTCTGTGATGTGATCTAATAAAAGCACCCACAGACACACTGTGCCGTGTTTATCTCACCATGAAAGCATGACTGTGTGTGTGTGTGTGCGTGTGCGCACGCGTGCCCCCTCATTGTTTTTCCTAATTAAGCCGGTGAATATGTGACGGTGATTTTCTTGTCATAATAATTTGAGGTTAGTCTTTCTCAGGTGAGGGCGTAAGCGTCGCAGGATCTAGTGACGACGTGTGTCGAATTGCGGATAATGACGCAAATGTTTCCTCTAATAATGATGTGGATGTCAAATTAGCAGCTAATATTGATGACGAACAAAAGAGAATTCTTCATCAATAAATGAACACTTAAAGGAGCGATTAATAGCCCATTCCCACTGTTTTTAAAAACCCTTACCTGTTGATTATTTTCTTTATTTATCCAGTATATATGTATATATATTCACATATGTGTATGTATACATATCTGTGTCTATATACGTATATATACACGTGTGTATATATATATATATGTGTATATGTATATATATGTGTGTATATGTATATATGTTACATATGTATATGTATGTATATATGTGTATATATATATGTGTATAAGTGTGTATATATATATATATATGTGTATATGTATATATATGTGTATGTGTGTGTATGTGTATGTATATGTATATATGTGTGTATATATATATACCTACATATGTGTGTATACATATATGTGTATATATATATACACATATGTGTGTATACATATATGTGTATATATATATACACACATATGTGTGTATACATATATGTGTATATATATATACGTATATATATGTATTTATATGTATATACAGTACGTATATACATATGTGTATATGTACGTGTATATGTGTATATGTATGTATTCACATTTAAGAAGCTTAAAAATATGGAATACAAAAATCACATTAGACGATCGATTTCCCGCGATAAACGGCCGATTCTGCACAAACTCACGTCCTCGCGTCCGTTTAGTATTGAAATGCAAATACAACGCGGTTCATATTTGACTTTGGGAGAAGCCGAGTTCCTCTCGTCTCTCTCTCTAAAGCGCCACCGACTCATGATGGACTTTGTTGTTGTTTTTAACCCGGGATTCTCTTCCCCTCTGCTTGTGTCTCCTCTCATCCACAGGCTAATGGTATTAAGATTGGACCCCAGCACCCGACCACCAACTCCACACTGTCTGGTAGTCAGGGAGGTCAACAGGCTGGAGGAGGCTGCTGCTGAACCCCCAAACACACACACACACACGCACACACATACATACACACCTCCTCCTCTTCTTCTTCTATCCTCCAACCCTTCCTCCTCCTCCTCCTCCTCTTTTCCCTCGCTCTCCAAACCCTTCCTTGCATTTCTACAGAACTGTCGAGGCTCTTAAACAGTTTGTTAACCTCTCTTTCTCTCTCTGTCATCCATGTCCTTCTATAGTCACATGATCATACCTGACGATGTAGAGGCTGCATTCAAATAAATCATCCCGACGTGTCTACAGTCTAACGACGAGAGTCCGCTTCAATCGCAGATTTAAAAAAAAAAAAACGACCAAATTCAAAGTTCAGTAGTTCCATCTTTTTTCTTTTTTTTTTTAAAGTAAGATAAACCAGTTTTAATCATTTTTATTTAAAAAAAACAAAAAAAAACATCCACACATCGTAATCAATGAGGTTGAAACAAGAAAACTATATATTTTCAGTACCGGTGAGTTGCCGTCGTCCAGGTGGAGACAGGATTGTAGAGATTAAACACACACACACACACACACACTCTTAACCGCTGACGATATGGAATAACTCCGTGTCACGTTTGTACGCGTTTGTACACGTCTGAAGAGAAAAGGACACGGCGCGTCGACTGTGGGACGTGTCCCTGCATGTCCACGCCGTTCTCATGCTGTGTGTGTGTGTGAGGGCAGGGATGATATAAGTATTCCAATACGTCAGTTAGTGTAACATGAAGGAGGCATTCAAGTCGAGTATATAATGTCCGTGGAGAAAAAGACAGAAAAAAAAAAAAGTTGCAAATAATGTTATTTTGTGCAAACTTGACCTGTTTTTTTTTTTTTTTTTTTGTTATGTTGTTTTTTTTTTTTTTTCGCTCTCTCTCTCTCTCTTTGTCTTTGTGTCTTTTGCTGATGATTTGTATTTAAATGAACACTACAAACTGTCTGTGGCTTAAAGAAAAGGAAAAAGAAAGATAAAAGTGTGTTTTAAATTTTGTCTCGGGAGGGAATAAAAGACCAAACCATTGAGCGTGAGAATAGATCCTTTTATCAGACGCGGTGACACGGACGCTGCCGCCATCATGAAATTAAAGAAGATTGGGTTAAAAACAACTTTTATGATTATTATTTGTTTACAGTATTTATCAGGCAGATACATTTCTGTGTATATACGGCTCTTCAGGTTTAGCTTTTATTTTTAAATGTTGTGTTAAACCTCCCGTTTTGTCATTTAAACTCAAAGGCGCTGAATTTCAAAGTCCCTGTAAAGTGAAAACATCTTCGCCAAGTGGTATTCTACCCACTCGAGTGGGGACCGTCAATATTTGTACAGAATATTAACACAAACGCTCCGATAATTCCTCTTTCACCATTTTTAAAAAATCATTTTTAGTGGTAGTTTACTAACGTAACTGCGGTACATTGCACAAAAAAACGGAGCTAGTTTAGCAGCAGTCCTGCTCTCTGGCTCCCTCTGTCTCTATCGGCAGGTACTGCAGCCGCCGTTCTTCTAAGTCATTTTAGATAAATTGTGGTTTTTTTACATCTTAAACTAGGGGTGGGAATCGACAGAGACGCCATGATACGATCTTATCACGTCACCCTTCGATATTATCAGATTTAGCAGGATCGTATACGGAGTGAAAAAATCACATGCTAAAAAAAAACAATACTTGACCACGAAAAATATCGCAATATTTCAATGTTGAATTTGCTTTACAGGGTCTTAAAACGTCAGGTCGGCCCTTTTCTTTTCGAATGACGAGTTTCGACGATCACACGCTGCTAATGTGACCGCGCTGAGGCTTTGGGCGGCCCCCTGGTGGAGAACAAGAGTCACTGAAAATGTCGAGGCATCTCCGTTTTTTTTAGTTTTTTTTTTTAGTGAGCTAATATTCTTAACAGGCCGATACGTACATATAGATATATATAACCGTTATAACTGACGAGAGCTTGATCGACGACTGTCTTTGCTTTGACGATGTAACGGCGGACGTTTTGCTGATGTTTTTGCTGCTGCTTATTTTTTTCCTCTCTCTGTATCAGATTGTGTGGTAGCATTCACCTCCTCTTTATTATTCCTCATGCCAAATTTTCATTTTCCTGTGTTCTGTCCCCTAATGAAAAAAAAAAAAATTATTCAAAATTATAATATAACGTGAAGAAAATAAAATCCACTTAGCTCAGTAATAATCTGACCTGATATCTGCTGTCTGCCTTAACTCCCGACGTTTTCAGAGAGAGATTTTGGACAGCTGCCAAAAATAAATGCCACTGACCTTTTAACCCACCGCCCCCCCCCCGCGCGGGCGATTTACCACCGACTAACTAACTAGTTGCTGGTGCAGCACACATTCATAGTTGCCCGCTTAGGAAGAGGTGTGAAGTCGTAGAAACGCAGGCCTCCAATCGTTTCTGAGGATTCCCAACCCACCTGTGGATAATGTCCTTCCCACCCGCTACACACACACACACACACACACACAGGGCCTGCGTATTGTACATTTGTGTCTATAAATATATGTATATGTACATATACATATATAGCTGTTTCCTCTCCAGGCTAAAACGATATATCTGTAAGGAGTTTTTTTGGATTTTCAGCGCCAGTGTTTCATTTTTTTTTTATTATTCCTTATATGCTATATTGACACCGTTAATAATCTTAATCTGATAATTATTCTCTGTAAAGCAACGTGTGTGCGTGTGTGTGTTGTCCGCACGTGTGGAATCCGAGGGATTACAGGGGGAGGATGAAGCCAAACCTGACGCCATCTATCTATCTACTTATCTATCTATAGATTGATCTGTCTATCTTATCTATGTGGCCCTTCCTCTCTTGCTCGTCCCTCCTCCTCCTCCTCAACATTATTTGCTGTGTTTGTTCTTTGGAAAAAATAAAACGTTTAAAGAAAAAAAAAAAAAAGAAAATGCTATCACAATAAACTATAATAAAATATTCTAAACTCTAAACATGTCATTTTGATGGTTATGTTTGGGAATGGATAAATAGTTTTGAAAGGGGGGAGGAATAACAAAAACAGAGAGCCGTGTTTGTGTTTCCTGTCTTTAATAATAAAGGCTCCACATCCGTCATGTTTTCCTTTAAAATGAGCCGAGGAGGAGGAGGAGCTTGTGAGCTGCTCGACCTTAAACCGTCATGGAGACTGTGCCGTCTCCTGATGAAGGTCAGCCAGGCTGAGAGGCTCCTTGATGAATTATACATTCTCTAACTCCTGTGTGGTCGGGGGAAGGTTTTGCATGTTCACTGTACGTGCGTGACCTTTTTCGGCGGCGCTCCACATGACATCCACACGTGTGTGTGTGTGTCGCCGGCCACAGTGGCACTGCGAGCGTCACTGTGTGAGATGGGGGTTGGTTAGCACGCAGGCTAACTAATGTCAGGCACCAGAGCTAGTGGAGTCTCGCAGATCAGCTTTAAAAATTCATAAATACAAATTACAATTCAGTTTTTGTTTCAGGGAAGCCATTTTGACTTAAGCTGTGGCGCTGTAAATGTCCGTGTATGAGAAGGGTTCAGTTAGCAGGCAGGCTAGCATAAGCACCAGAGCTAGTTTAGTGTTCAGTATTAAAAAATAAATACAAAAAATATTACATTAGGTTTTCCAATGCAACTTTTTGATGGAAGCCATTTTGTCTTAGCCATGGCTCTGTAAGTGTCAGTGTATGAGAAGAGGTTAGCACGCAGGCTAACATAAGCACCAGCGCTAGTGAAGTATTACAGTTCATCTTAAAGTTACAGTTCGCAGAAGCCATTTTGATTTAGCCATGTCTCGCTCTGTAAATGTCGGTGCAGACAAGAAAAGAGGTTAGCGGGCAGGCTAACATAAGCACCAGCGCTAGTGAAGTATTACAGTTCATCTTCATAACAAAATAAAAATTACAATTTCACAGAAAAAGCTACAGTTCGCAGAGGCTATCTTGATTTAGCCATGTCTCGCTCTGTGAATGTCGATGCAGACAAGAGAAGAGGCTAGTCAGCACACAGGCTAACAAAACTCAAGCACCAGCGCTAGAAAAGTGTTATCGTTCGCCTTTCAAAACCTATAAATACATATTATAATTTTTTTTTCACGGAAGCCATTTTGACTTGACCGTGGCGCTGTAAATGTCCGTTTATGAGAAGGGTTCAGTTAGCAGGCAGGCTAGCATAAGCACCAGAGCTAGTTTAGTGTTCAGCCTTAAAAAAAAACATACAAATTAATACAAAAAATATTACATTTAGGTTTCCAATGAACCATTTTCATGGAAGGCATATTGTCTTAGCCATGTCTGGCTTAGCACACAGGCTAACATAAGTAGCATGACGGTGGTATGCAAGCTTCCTGTGGTGGTTACATGTACCACAGTTTTAGATTAAATGTATTATTAAACGTTATTTCGTGAATTTTAGCAGAAGAGTAACAGCCTCATGAGTGTGTCCTCTTGTGGGCTGAATAATCTGTTTCCCTGGACTGAGATCAGATGCTCTTTAAAGCCACCGTGTGCTCCTGCAGCATGAGTTAAGATGGTGGATGACGGATGAGACGCGTCCTAACTCACCACAGTCACAGTGAAGCAGCTCTCTGGACACAAATGTGCCACATGTATGTTTTACCTCCGGCCCGAGGAGCCATTAAATATGATATACTGCCATCTGATCTGAGGTTTCTGCTCGGTCAATGGACGCACGTGAGGTGATTTTCATGAGCACTGACTCCAGGTCTGTAGTGAACAGCATCCAGGCTGGTGACGACTGTTTCTTTCATGATTCCTGGTCCTTTAAAGTGATAGATGGTAAATTTCAAGTCATTCCGAGATACTTTTTGTTTTTGAGACTAAACTCAGCTGCTATTGTCAAAGTGCATCAGGGCAACATGGATCATTTGCTGTTTTTCAAAAATTCATTAAAATTATTCTTTAAGAGGTTTGCAAATATTTTCAACGGATCCTTGTTCAGGGTGATGCCGACTATTATGATGGTAAATTTCAAGATATTCTGAGATACTTTTTGGTTTTTTTGAAGAAAGTCAGCTCACTGTCAAAGTGCATCAGGGCAAATAGATAATTTCCAGATTTTTAAAAATTCATTGAAATTATTCCTTAAGAGATTTGCAAATATTTTCAACAGATCCTTGTTCAGGGCGATGCCGACTATTATGATGGTAAATTTCAAGTCATTCCGAGATACTTTTTGTTTTTGAGACTAAACTCAGCTGCTACTGTCAAAGTGCATCAGGGCAAATGGATCATTTCCTGAATTTCAAAAAATCATTAAAATTATTCCTTAAGAGGTTTGCAAATATTTTCCAAGGATCCTTGTTCGGGGCGATGCCGACTATTATGATGGTAAATTTCAAGTCATTCTGTGATACTTTTTGTTGTGCATCAGGGCAAAATACATTAAAATTATTCCTTACGAGGTTTGCAAGTAGGAATACATTAGAGTTCTGTTAAAAAAAACAGGAAATTAGCTGTAATTTCACTGATGTTCTGTAATATTAACAGTAAAGCACTGTTTATTAAAAAAAACACACCTTAATACTGTTGAAATTCTGCCGTAAATTCACAGAAATGATTTACAGTGTGTGTCCACCGCTACACACAACCCCTGCAGTAATCACCCAGAGCAGTTTTTACTTCCTGTTTAGACTACAGGCTGTTTTTCCACATTCTTTATCAGGCCTGACTCTCAGGGTGGTCATAGAACATGTTCCAACCCAGGAATCAAAAACACAAATCACTCACTTCTTTATGTGTTTTCTCACTGACTTCAGATTAAAAAAAAAAAAACGACTAGAAAATAGATTAAAAACTAAGGTTTTCTCTGTGGACTTTGGCGTAGAAGAGAGTTTAGCTTTAAACATGTCATTTCCTGTTGGTCAACAGGATAAAGTGGTAAATATGTTTATCAAGCAAGTGCAGATTTTATTAAGTTGTTTATAAATAATATCTCACATCTTATACTTAAACTTATACGTTAACCCCCGATATATGCGATACATAGAGCATGAGGTGCGTTTATGGTCCGTGCTTAAAATACGTGTCATCTTTTATGTTATTTTTTGTATATTTTGGTGCGTTTGTATTTAATAAAGGTTCATGACGAGGAAATCTCTGAAAAGTACACAGATAATCCTTCATTATTTGAGATTTTGTGTGTTTCAATTCAACAATACTTTATATTAATATCATAAATGCAACCTTTGACGACAACATCAACCAAGAAAAGACATCACAGATGCCCAAATATATATGTTCTATTATATATACAGTATGTAAACTTTAAACAACGATATATTATTTAAGAAATAAATCACTGCGATAAGTGAATTGATTTTCTTGTGTTACTTTCTGGAGAAAAAAAAGGAGTTTTTTATTTATTTTTTAAGTGCTTTACTCAGGGGTTCCCTTCATTTCCACCATGAAGGTCCTAAAATTAAAGGGGGATTTCACCGCAGGAAAGAGGCCCCATGTTTCAAAACTAGGTCACCTTTGATGTAGGCATGTGCACTTATTTATGACATTCGAATATATGGAGGGATTTCTTTTCATGGAGACATCACACACGCGCGTGTGTCATTATCAGTCGTGTGGGTTAAATTAGAAGTTATAGGGTTTGGTGGTCAGCAACTGGTGGTCCGTGGGCCAAAAACTGGCCCGCTAGAGTTCATTTTACGGCTCGGTAGATGAATTTTGTAAAAATCAGATTATATATATACATATAAAGTTATTTTTATATCGTGGAACATTTTATTCAGTAAAGGAATAAGAACAATCTCACATATAAACTACAACATACACATAATAGACAGCACCAAACACCCTGCCCTCTCCAGGATCATATTAAAAACGACAACGTCATGCAGAATTCAGTGCTTTTATTCTGAAAAATGACAAGAATTGAGTCAAAGAGTAGTTTTAAGACACAAGTAAACTTGTTTGAACCAACACATATGTTACATTTTTTAATTCTTTTGTACAATATTGAAAAGTTTAGATTTAGAAGAAAAAGATTAATAAGAAGAAAAATCAGGATCTGCCTCAGGTCATTGATGAATCGTTTTAGTGTTGTTGTTGTTGTTGTTGTTGTTGTCAATAGTTAAAATAAGCTTCTCTGAATTTTCAGCTTCTTAAATGTGAACATTTAATGGCGTCTTCGCTCCATTTGAAACACTGATCTAGATTCTTTGTGACATTTCATGGACCAAACAAGTGGAGAAAATAATCGACAGATTAAATAATGAAAATAATCCTTAGTTTTGTAACTTAAAAAACAAGTTCTGTCGTCATGTTCTTCCCACAAAAACCTTTTAGTTGATACATTCAAGTGTTCTACTACATCTGTATGAGTTTATTTATTGATATGTCAGATATATCAGTTGATCGATCAATAGATGGCACTTTTATTGATCCATAAACTGATAAATTGTCATCAAACTTCCTCAGCAGTAGATGAGTAAACTCTTTATTATGATGACTTTAAAAAACCCAGATAAACACGTGTATCTTCATTTAAAAAAAATATATATTAATAATAATACATACATTGTGGTCTCACAGTGTCAAAACCTAATCTATTCCCTGCTAATCCCTAATCTGGCACAGAGTTTTATCTCTCCAACACTGGCATGGCCGGGGTCAGTGACCGCGCACGCCGCGTGTTTATCTGTACGGAGAGGTCCTCGGGAGCGCGCCCCCCCGGCCAAAGGAAGGTGAAGCGAGTGTCTGGAGGGGAAGGACTCGGGAGCGCGACCGAGCCGAGGAGGGATCGATCGGATTAAACTCGATTCGAGTGAAATTAACACAAAGGGGCGAGAGGAGGAGAGCGACGCGCACTAGTAGTCGGCGTGGTTTTGCGGACGCGACACGCGCCGGAGGGAGGAGAGATATTTCATGAAAGAGACGAAAAAACTTGAACTTTTTGTGTTATTTTTTCTCCCCCCCCCTCTCCTTTTTTTCTCTCTCTCTCTTTCTCCATCTGTTTATTTATTTTTGTCCAAAAAAAAGGGAGAACCACGGTGGATTTTTTTTTTTTTGCCAGCGGAGACACTAACGCCACCAACACGGAGTTGGATTTGATAGAAAAGCCCTGAAGCTCTCGCTGGGTAAGCGAACAAATGACTCCCTTATGTTGTGTGTGTGGGTGAATGAGTGAATTCTGAGTCCACGTGCTTTTTTGAATTGGGTTTCCTTCCGAATATCAAGTTTCTTGTACTTTTTTTTAATTGTTTTAAAACCACCACCAACCAGCAGCAGCACCATATACACACTCGTCCCGATCGGACTCCTTTTAATCCGTTGAGTTGGATGTTGTAAGTGAGTGGAACAAAAAAAAAAAAGAGTGCGTTAATTTGATTTTTAATTCAAACGCAGAGTGGGGGGGGGGAAATAAGTCATTGAAGGTGCGTAGAGCTCCTCATGCCGACATGCTAACAATAGCAAGTTTAGCTTTGTACCACCCGCTGTATCTCACACACACACACACACACAACAGTCCCAGTAGTCAGTTGAAAAAGTGGAAAATCTCCGGCACCGCACGCAGGAGCGTCTCTATCTCACCGGCCGTTTGTTTTCTCCTGCTCGCGTCAACTTGTTGATAACCACTCGGATATATTCACCCGGCTCCTGCTTTTTTCCCACCTTTATTTTTTTTTGGTGTTATTTACTGCTAGCTCTGTTAGCTAATTGTGTGTCGGAGAGCTTCTGGGAGACACGAGGTGGCTCGAGCGTAGAGGTGAGTCATTGACCGAGTGAATGAGCGCAGCTCCGCGAAGGGGGGGGGGATTCCCGGCGGAGAATACTTGGCACAAATGCCCCCGAAACACGGCCACAGTGTGTGCCGATTCGGGCGGTTGAAAAGTTTAAAGAGTGGCTCGACGCCGGGTGCGTGTGTGTGGGTTTATTCGGGCGGCCAGTGTGTAAAGTGTAAAGCGTAGTAGTCGCTGGTTTTCATCGGACGGAAAGGACACAGCAGCCGTGGAGGAGAGGAGGAGGAAGAGAGGGGGGTGGGGGGTACGCCAGGCGGTCATTTGCTCACTTAAACCGTGTTTATAACACACAATATGCTTAAAAACACCATACTAAAACCACTCACGCTGCTCTTTGGTCTTATTAGAGGGGGTGGAAAGTATTTTATTCGCCGAGTGTCGCTGCCCTAGGTCCGGAGCGACGTGTAAAAAAAAGAAAAGAAAAACACCGCTGATAGGCTAATTAGCCGTGCTAGCCGCTGGAGCTGGAGGTTAGCCCAGCGCGAGGACACGCATCTAAGTTCAGCTAGCCTCCTGTTAGCCACTTCTCATTGTGTACGAGCTAAAAAACGACCACTTTCTGAGGAAGGAAAAAGCCCCCTCGCGACGACGGGAGCTGCCTGCCGGTGTTTATCAACTTTCCGTGCGTCGTTTGTGTCACTTTCCTGTTTTTAAAACTCGACGTGAAACTGCAAAGTGGACATTCTCTGTGGGTGTTTTTTGTGTCGCGAGAGCTCCCGAAGTTTGATAACCACCGCGGCCGACTACACTTGTTACTCGGGAGTGGACGGAGAGAAAAGCACGGTCCCCCCCACACACAGCACCTGCTCCGTGCACTTCATCTTTATGAGATTTACGCACGCACTCGACTTTTATTTCGTCTTTCTGTTAAATCAACCCCCCGAGTCCGGACTTCTTTTTTTTTCGCGTGCGTACTTAAGTCTCCATTATGTGTCGGTCAGTGTTCGTGATGGTCACCCCCCCCCCCCCCCCTTCCTCCTCCTCTGTCGCTCTTACACAACTTTGGCTGGTGCCAACAACAAAAAGCCCTAAAGCGCCGAATCCTCGAAGCGCAAACACTCTTGAACACACACACACGCTCAGCCGCCGCTGTTGATTCTCACACGGTGGCTTTAATTCACAGTCTGACACGTTTCTGTAGAGATGTATCGGGGTCGTTATTTTTCCTCAGAGCCAGGAGAGCTGCCTGTCTGCTACCCCACCACCTTGTGCCTGTGAGCCAAGATGGCAGCTAGTCATGTTTAGCAGGCCACAGAGGGAGAGATAAGAGGCCCCGCACACACACACAGCAGATGTTAGGCACTATTTGGTCTCTCGTTTCTCTCTCGCTGTCTTGTGGTTAAAGTCGAGGCAGCTTTTCTCCTCCTTTCAGCTTCAAAGCTGCCGTGCTTGTAAAAAAAGAAAAAAAAAAAGGTAACTTGGTTAGAACTTGAACACTAGTTGAATTGTGTCTTAAATGTCAAGAAAATGTTGATGGCGCCTGGAAGTGATGTTCCAAAAATGTTTTGTTTCTTTGTTGTGTGGAGCAAATAATCCAGGAAATGTTTACGTTTAAAGGGCTAGTTCTGAATTTTGGACACAAGACCTATTTTCCAACTCAGCCGCTGTGATGGAGACGTTTTCAAGAAATTTCATTCAGTTCTTCCAGTTGCCGAGTTCGCCGGTGCTATGGCTAGCGCTAGTCAATGGTATCAGCTAGCATGGCGTTAGAAACTCTAATACCGACTCCACAGTGCACCCGAAGCAAATCAATTGTAACGGCAGACTATCAATGTACATAACTGTGTTGATAGAATAATATTTGAAACAAAACTAACCTCGCGGCGCCATCATTTTTGAGGGACTACTTTCTCAGCAGCAGCGGAATCAGTCCACCGCTGCCATAGCCTAATAGGAAGTATGACGCGCTGCTGCTGAGACATAAATCCTTCAAATTGCAAGTTTGGCTTTATTTCAAACATTCGATCAACACAGATATGTACATCAATAGTCTGCCGTTACAATTGATTTGCCTCGGGTGCACTGTGGAGTCTGTATGAGTGTTTCTAATGCCGTGCTAGCTTGTACCATTGACTTAGCCATAGCACCAGCGAACTCGGCAACTATAAGAACTGAATGAAATTTCTTGAAAACGTCTCCAGACGTCTCCATCACACAGGCTGAGTTGGAAAATAGGTCTTATGTCCAAAATTCCAAACTATCCATTTAAGAAGCTGAAGAATCCTAAAATTTCTTTTAGTTCTTCACAAAAAACTCAAACCTTACGATGCACGGCCCACAGTATCGGTAATATCACGGTACAAAAAGTGCAGGATTTCTGACGTATTGAACGTGGATGGAGCATCTTTTAGCGTAGCATTCTCCATTATCTCATTTTAAGCTCTCTCATTTGGCTAGGTAACTTCCGTCCAAGTATCCCCTTATACATTTGAGCAGCGCCACCCTGAGGACACATGAAGTCGTGAAACTGGCAGTTTGTTTGTTTTTTTCTGTTCAACTTTAAAGCACATTTAAAATATTGGTATTTTCCCTGGCGTATCAATTATCATATTGTACGAGGAAGAGCAACTTCACCAAATCGATATTTTTGATCCGCCTCATATCGAAATAGTTGGCGTTAATTTAGTAATTCGTTAATTGTTGCAGCCCTAATGGTTTCTAATGTGTAGTGTCTTCATTCAGGGTATCTGCGAGGTCTTAAAAAGTCTTAAATCTAACAATTTGAATTTAAGGCCTTTAAATGTCTTAAATTCTCCTAAAATCTCATAAAAGGTCTTGAATACAATTTTGAAAGGTCTTAAAAATCTATTAACGTTACTTTTATTTGAAACGCGCATAAACGTCAGTCTCGCTTTGTTATGTTTCTATGTAATGTTTTTGAGGATGCGATAACAGAACTACAACACGGAACTAGAGTAGGTCACCTGTGCTGCCCGGTGAGAATTTATCGAGCACTAACTAGCTAGTGTGCTGTGCGTGCGCCGTGGTGTGTTACAGCTTAGCATAGCAGCGGAGAAAACTTAATTGAAACCCACAGCTAAGCCGAATTGCAAGTTGAACGATTTGTGGCTCCAATTTTCCCTCATGTCTTTTGTACTTTTTTGCCAGTATGGATTTGGAAATGGGTCCTAAACTGTATTCATTAGTCTTAAATTTGACTTATTGAGACCCTGTCATGTCCTGATTGAGATCTAATTTTTTTGTTTTTGTACAAAATTATAATGGTTTCATTCAGGCATATGACATTTGAAATGCCCCGTTCTTGTTATTTGAAAATAGTGTTTCAATCGGAGAAGATCGAGTACTTGTTTGGTCTGTGAAATGTCATAAAACACTGTTGTTCAGTGTCCCAAACCAGGGAATGATGACGTTCTCAAATGCTTGGTTTAATCCACATGTAAGAAGCTGAAAACTCAGAACACGTTTAAGTTGTTAAATAAACTAGTTGATGATTCATTTGGTAATCGTCTAATCGTTGCAGCTCCAGATCCGAGTCTTGTATCACTGCGTGACCATTCAGGAATATTTCACACGAACAAGCCTGTGAAAACAGGAAGCTGACTCTCTTCTCTGCAGTTGTGTGTTTAGTTAAAAACATAACATCACTAACGCGAACCAACAGTGGTGATCCGTGTGAACACAGTTGTCTGTTATGAGATCGACCACAAGCTTCTCAGTCATCGCTAGGTAGCCAAGTTTTGACCAATAGCAACTAATCAGGAAGTAAATGCAGGTAACAGTGTTTCCCAATCTCCTGCAGCGTTTTAACACACATGTTATGGAGCGATGGAAACCCTAATAAGAAATGTTTCTGCTAAGAGATTGGTGGTGGCAGTGGCCGTCTAGGAGTTTTCACACACTGTAGATTTGGAGCAGATTTTTTTTGTAGAGTTTATATATGGATTTAGCGCCAGACTGTAAACTTGCATCCGTGTAATGTGTCGTGACCATGGAATTGTCTTTGCTTAAGTGGTTTTGTCACGGGGTTAAAATGATTCTGATGCATTACTGACACTCAAACGGAGTGCGAGATTTGAATTATAGTCAGTCGTGCTATCATTTTATCTTCACTTTACTTAAAATAATTGCTTGGCTCTGATTTACAGCGAGGCTCATTTGTCTGCCTGAAGATAAATCTGTGCCTTTTGTTATCTTTGTGTACATTAATACCATATATGTGTGTGTGTGTGTGTGTTTGGTTTGTCCCGTGTGCTCCTCCCACACAACAAGGCCCGAGTGATGTATTGTAGATGTTTGTCATTCCTGTGCCCACATTCTGCCAGTGTGCCTGACGTGTTCTCACACAGCCAGGGAAAAGCCCTGCTGCCTCCTTACACCAGGGGTCAGTTGGGGGATACACCACATGCTGCATGGTGACTCGCATGCCATAAGATGCAAACGTTAAGGTTTCAGGGAATTATGCATTTAAATGTCCACTGTACCAACACCCCCGCCCATGTTTGTCTCCATTATCTCAACACAGTGGTTCTCAAAAGTACCACCTGAGAAAAATATTGAGATGTCTAAGTAACACCATCATCACCAATGTTAAAATACTTTTCACGGGCGTCAGAGTTATTCCCACTCATTTTAAAAAAATACACACACTGGGTATAGAGATATTAGATTAAAGGTGCCATATGTAAGAACGTGGCCAAAAACGGTTTCTACATTCAAATTAAAAATATCGAGGTCTTTTAGGTTGCGTTTTCTGACGTAACTGGCAACCCGTGTTTGCTCGGCAGCTGAGACTCTACTGACTGCAATGATTGGTAGACGGCGGTAGGTGGCGCCACATGCCAAAACATGACATCAAAACATAAACATGATTTGCAGTCTGCAAATTGTAATATTCTGGCTGTACTGTTGTTGTGGGTGAGTTCAGTTTGTTATATGAACATTATTCCTGAGTCTCTGTGACATATTAGGAGGATTTTATGGCCAGTTGCTTCAGATTTATTGCATAATGCACCTTTAAGATGGCGTGAACTATAAGGTAACTTTCGTTATAATATTTTTGTTGCATTTTCGACACAATCTGATCAGAATTCCTCACCGCCATTCCGATTTTTTTTACACGTACCGCAGTTTGAGAACCATGATATGTGTCATCATTTTTTTTAAATTATGACATAAATATAACCGTGCCGTGGCCTTATTTGCTAAAATGATTCCGGCGCGTTGTCTGGGGACAGGTGTCCCTCATTGTGTGACATTTTGTGAGAGACAGCTGTCCTCTGTTGTTTTGACCGATGATTCATTGACCATTAGTTTCAAACGGTGTTACTTTTCGGACCACTACACCCACGACGTGCCGTTCTCTGTCGACCTTTAACCAACTTGCGCTGTTTTCATACTAAACTTCCGTTTTTCGTTTTTTTTTTAACAGCACTGAAGATGTTGTAGCCATTGTTGTATTTATTCATCACTCCTTTGCTCGTGTCCTCTCTGGTTAGCTTTTTGGAGTCAGAATTTGAAGTCTGCTTGTGGTACATCTCTGGTGGAAAGAAATGGCTTTACGTTTTTTTTTGTAAAACTCAAAACTGCCCTCCCTCATTTGCATGCACTGTGTATTGTATTTACGAGGTTGCTGCATGTCTTACCGACTTCCTTCCTGAGGACTTTTCATTCTGCACTTTATTTTTCTGCTTAGATATCACATTTGAAAGTCATCGCAGACTCATTCGCTGCCTGTGGTCGTGCGGAAACTTTTATTTTGATGGTGGGTTACACCGACTGCCGGGCTTCCGGCCAGTATAGAGATGACATTGTTCTTTCAGTCGGGTAAATGGCACCTGGTGCTGCAGAGCTCCTGCTGGACAGCTTAGCATTGAGAGGCTGGTGTTGGGTGTCTGAGTCACAACAGTGGTGGTGTTAGAGTAGCCATTTTGTCTCCTATCATCATGTCCCTTTGGTGGAGAAGAGAAGTGGTGCTGTTTGTCCCCATTATTTTTTTTTTGTCCCTTTCATCTCGCCGTCCATCTCTTCACCTCCACCCATCCACCCACTCTCTCTCTGTCTCTGCCCTCGCACCAGAGCCCTCCTCTGGTTTCGACTCGTCATTCACACCTTCTCTGTCTCTCTCTCTCCGTCTCTGCCTGACCGCCTGTTTACACCCTTCCTCCTCCCTTTTAGCCCTCACATCTCAAGCCAAGGGGGTTAGCGGGGGTCTGTAGCACCATGGTGAATTTCAAAACTGAGTGTCAGGACCGTCTCTCTCTCGCGATTCCCTCTCTCACCTGTCCTTCTCACTTGTCCACTCCATCCCCCCACTCTCTCCACAGCAAGGGCCCGTTGTACCAAGTCCCATGTCGTGAAGAGAGCCTGGTGTTAATGTAGTGTTTGTGTGTGGGCTGAATGTGTTTTCCCCCGTGTGTCAGTGGAGGCAGCCTGTCAAGTACATCTCTGACCCATATACTGTATGTGCATTCCTTTTAATCTATCCTTGACTTGTCCCCGTGTTGATGTGTGGCATCGTTCTGTTGCTCCCATACTCTGTCGAATCTCACTGCTGCTGCTGCGAGACAAATAAGCATGCTTTAAAACCAAGGACTCTCCACTGGAAATATTTGGGAGTTGCGTGTCAACAGCTGGTGATGAGTTCCATCGCGGAAAATGGCCTCAGCGCCATGAAAATCTAATGAGACAGCCGTGGCATCCGCGAATCCCTTTACCTCTCCTCATTTTCCATCACAATTCCTCTCCTTGAGTGATTCACGTTGCTGAAAGGTTAATGGTTGCTGGCTTGCGGAATCAGAGGAAATGGGATATGGATCCTAAGTCGGAGAGGCAAGACGGGCAAAGACGGAATAATATTAACCACGTCTCCAGAAAAAAAAAGTCTATTTCTATTACATCTCGTAGCTTTTTTAACGATATGCCTGTTATTGTGTTATTGTTTTTCCATTTTAAGGTTAAAAATAATACAATTCTGTTTCACCAAATGTAACACAGTGAATGAAAGTGTTGCCAGTGGAGGCCCCACTCTCCGAGTTTACTATAACCTTGAGTCATTGAGAATCCCATTTTGCTCGACGGCTACAGCAGCACTCACTGACTCAGGAAAATGTGTGTGTGTGTGTGTGTCTCAGGAGACGTTTCCCTCGAGCTTTATGGGGAAGGACTCTGGAAGTTAATTGGTTGTTAGCCATCAGGCAGGCGGGGCAGAGAAGGGAAGTGACTAGCATCAGACCTGCCTGTCCCGTTCAGGGCACGTCAATGGCAGTGATAGATTAGGGTGTTGTGGGGGGGTAGCATGCTGGTTTACAATCAGTGTGTGTGTGTGTGGACTCCTGTTAGCTCTATAGAATAAAGTCATAGTTCAGTGTTGTTGGCTTTGTGGTCATTTTATTGTAAAAACAGTCTGATTTTGTGCATAGAACTCCTAGTTTCTTTCAGGGTTTTCCCCCAAAGTCTGTTGTAAGTCATTTGCATCACTGAGCAACTCTCCCCACCCCCCTCACCTGCAGTGGTGTAGGTGTTCATCTTCCCCACTGAACACTCTGATGATCCATTCTATGATCCAGTGCAGCGGACTCCCCGGTCACAATAGGAAAAAGCGCAGGTGTAAATAATTAAACGAATAATGGCGTGGTTTCATTTAGTTTCCCCCCCCCCCCCAGTTTCAGGCTGCACGCTGGCTCACTGTCGCACAGAAACTAAACAGAGCCACCTTTAATGAGATCACCATGCTAACACCTATGCTCTCCCTGCTAATACACCTCCAAATGTCTGCAGGGAAATAGATGGCCAATCAGACCCAAGTTACTGAGCAGGCTTATGCTTTCATTTTCATTCTGAATTATGACCATAAACAGCGACCTGCCCTCAAACCTGATTCTTCTGCTGAAGAATGTCAAGGTCTAGGTTTAGCTCTTCAGAAGCACATGGTGTGAGTTTTATGAATTATGTACCCATTTTAGAGGTAAATAAACGTTAAAGCTAGTATTGTCCAATTGGTTCCTGGTTGCAGGTGATGTCTGTGAACTAACTTGACATACTTCTGGTCAAATCGCCAAACTTGATGCTTCAAAGCAGGGGTTATGCTTCTTGTAGGTGATGTCGCCTCCGTGGACTGATTTCATATACGTTGCGTTGTGTTACTCTCAGAACTTTTATGACATTTGAGCAGACAACATATTAGGAATTTTCCTCTGAGATTCCGCTACATGTTGACACGTCTCTTATCGCATTGCCAAGGACGTCGCTCAAGTTCACCAAACTCGCCGTCATGGTCATGAAACCAGTGTGAGGCTTTATTTTGTAGCACTGAGTCATTAGGGGACGCTAAACCGTGGTCTTAAAGGAACGAATGTCGTTGACATTCAAACTGTGGGCCCAAAGTGAGTCAAGAAAACATTCCCACACCACCAGCGAGAGCCCGAACTGTTGACGTCGTGGTGTTGATGTCAGATTGTGAGTCCACCATGTGCAGCCTCAGCAGGAATCTAGATCCGTCATGACCAGGTTGTGTTGTTTGGTCCGATCTGACGCTTCCCTGCTCACTGCAGCTGTAAAGAAGAGCAGTTATCGGTTACCTTTCAACCTTCTGTTGGCTACTGTTCTCCAGAACTCTAACGTCGACACAGGGTAGTTGTGACTGGTGTATGTGTGTGAGAATCTCAGGAGATCAACAGTTTGGAATCATTCAAATAAGCTGATAATCTGATGCCAACAATCATGTAACGGCACATTTTTCCCCCTCCTCCAATTGCAGCTCAGGTCCTAGTATTCTATTCATTTCTATTCAGGTGCTTGTTGTCGCCAGTTTCGTAGGCAAATGTGACAGAAAATTCAGCATATTGACTAGATCTTTGCAAAAATGGTGAATTGGTTGCATCTACACGTGTTGTAGAAGACACGAGATGATATAATAATCTGGCGAGTATTTCACAGCAACAAATGCTTCTCCTTTTACGCTAACCCTTACCCTAACCGAAAGGGTTTAGTTTGAATTATTTCTTTGTTATAGACATTTTAAAAAATCATCAGAAACCAAGTTAATCTTAAATCCTTGTACACTGGTCTGATTTGGTCTGCTGCTCTTTTTTTAATCTTATTCATTCACCTTCAGTCTCATTTTTTTCCCTTTTGCACGTCTCTATTTGGCTTTAATTGAAACATCCACTGTCTTTGTGTCAGTGCCGACGACCTTGGACAAAAAAAAAAGCTGAGTTAATTAGTACTGGCGCACAGTGAGTGTCACATTACTATTTCCTTCATGAATTATAGGCGTTGTGATAATGCAGATACAACAGATGTTATACAGCCGATCGCCATGGTAACATTCAAAGCATTTAGGTCAGGCCTCTGCGATGATCTTTTTTGCTGTCCAGCGTGTGACGATACTGACAAAGAATTTTTTTAAATTTGGAAGATTTATGACAGGGATTCTGCTTCTGCTCTCTCTCTGTTTTCCAGAGACAAGTTGCAGAAACAAATGTACACGTTTTAGCTCATTTTGTCATATTTTTGGAGATGTTGCAGTGAAAAATCTGGCTTTTTTGGCCATTAATGGTGGTATTTGGCTTCAGTTGGACGATTTTTGTTCAGAAATGTTCCTCCACTGTGGACCATAATATACACACACAGGTTCTCCCCCCCCCTTCTCTCTCCATCTCTGGCCCTCCATGTCCTCTGATCGAGCCGATAGCCGGCCAGTGGTTTTTCCGACCACATGGTAAAAGCAGGGAACAGATTGGATAAACACAGCCCTTTCCTGCTGACCCACCCCCACTGTCCGACCCCTCCCCCTTCCCAAACACACACACACATACACACACACTCCCCTGACACGCACACTGCGCACACACACTGTCCATTAACGAAGCAGCCGTGCGTAAAATAACCAGATTTTCTCTAGCTTCACTGCTTCTCTCTTTTCGCTCTTGCTCTCTTGATTCCACTCCCCACCCCCCCCCCCCCCATCCTCCTCCCCCCATTCTCTCTTCCTTCCTTCCGGGCCTCAAATCCCAGCCCCAAACACACGGCCCTGCATCCCCTCACTTGAGCGTAATTACACACACAGCTAGCCAGCTCCTGCACGCTGTCCTCCATTTGGGGAACAAAGGTATAAATTATAGGGACTTAGATCCTCGTGGTAATGGGAGGTGGGTGGTGTGCACACGTGTTCTCCAGAGGAAGAGGGAGATCACTCCTTTCATGCGTCTGGTTGGGTTGCGTCTGCCGAGCTTTTAGTGTAGTTTGTGTTGTTTATCTGTTGCCTGCCTGCCTTCATCTCGGAGGAAACATGGTGTTGTTGACATGGCAGAGATTTCCTGTTTTAAAGCCTGGAGGCTACAGACAATTCAGCTGCCAAAGTTGACAGTGCAGACAGGACTGCACTGAGTTGTACTGTTGGCTAATCGCTCTTCCTCCTTTCTTTCTCCCCCCCCTCCTCCTTTATTGCAACCGAACACTGCGAAGCCAGCAAAATCTCCTCAATCGATGAAAGAAATGAATCCTAATCTCAGCGCTGACCGCATCGTTCCACATTCCTCTGACTGAAAAGATGCACTTAACACCAAGTGTAAACGCCAAGAGATGTGGGATAAATGTCTCGGCTCCACAGGTTTCTATATTAAGATGTTTGAAAACTACACAATCTTTCACCAGGAGGCACTGCAACAAGTATGTTCTGTTCACATAAAAGTGATGCGAGCAAAGCCAGGGTTGATTTTTCCTCCGTTTTTATATCCATCTAGGTCAATTTCTGAACTTCTACTGAAGCGCTCGTCCTGGCCTCCGTTTGAGTTCCAGAGTGCTGGAAACGGGTTTATTTATTTATAATTTATTGTCCAAATAAAACCGGACACCATGTCGATCCAAACGAAATTATAAAAGCATAGAATTGATCAAAATTGGACAAACGCGACCGTATCTCGACTCGGCTGAAAAGCTGGTCAACCAGTGAAGAAAAGTTACAAAACTGAAAATCAAGACTTGTCTTGGTCGTCAGAAAAAGTACAAAACTGAATATATCATACTTCAGTTGGCATCAAAACGTTTAGTTTAGTTTGAGATGACCCAACTCCTCAAATAAATATATAAAGGGCTCAGTCTTGGGTCATTTAAAACTTATAATCTTTGACATTTCTACTTACGTTTTGCACACTTTGTGCTGGATTTTCCTTTGAGAGAAGAATATTTGTTTTATAGCCTTAAGTAACCGATAGGCTAAGTGAATCGTCAAATCTCAGGTTCTTAAATGTGAAGTATTTCTGCATTCTTTCCTCTATTTAACAAATAAATCATCATTTCCAGGTTCTGGTGAACACTGATCAACATTTTATGGACCAAACATGTACCCGTGTAATAATTATCAGATTAATCGAGCCCTGGTGAGAATAACCGGAGAGTGCCGGAGTTGTGTGCGTTCATGTGTGTGATTGCTTGGATTCCTGTTTGGCTTTCTGTTTTGCACTGAAGGCTCATCAGTGACGCTCTTCAGTGAAAGCCGCCATTCATTCGCACTAACTTGGCGTTGATATTCTGTGGTTCTCAGCTTGGCCTGAACCAATGGCCTCGATAATTGCGGGGTTTTTCTTTTTTTTTCACGGAGCCTTGCAGTCGGTGTGAATTCTTGAGCCCTGCTGGCGATTGCGAGTCAATTTATCAAACCAAAGCTAAAACTATACGTGTTGGAGCCACTTGTCCATTACATCTGGTTTCAGGAGACGGGGGATCTTGTAGAGGTGCTAATTATTTTTCTGGACTCGCAGTCTCGTGTGTCTGCCTCCAGCAGTGACACAACCGAACCCTTTTGGTTTAGTTTTTTTAATGTTTCATCTCACTTTGTTGAATCTGTATTATTAAGCTTGTACCTTCAAGGTCAAAGTCCTGACTTTTATGTTAGGACGTAGTTTGTTTGGAGTTCAAACACACGCACGAAGAGCAAGGCTTTCTCTTTCTTCCTGTAATCCTGAGATGATCTCAGCTTCCCACGCCCGCCCGGGTTTCATTTCTCATGAATCACTCGTGGTTTACTGATAGTAGTACGTAGGTTACCTTACCCGATTACCTGCTGCCATAGATGCTGCACTGAGAGTAGCTCTTTATTTCCTTGCAGTATAGCACGGCGAACATTTCAAACAAACAAGTTTTAAAATGTGTGAAATCAATGCTTTTTAGTTATTTGGACTATTTTAAGAGCATGCCTTAGCCTGCAATTCGCCATAATTCAAACTGATGAATTCTCCTTCAGGTTATTTTGACCACTTCCTCTTTGCTCGGCAATGCAAAACATGTTAAAGCTCAGTCAGATGGTGAATGTTATGTCATTTTTAAACCTTTACCTTTCGTAGGTAAAAGTTCAGATTTACTGAAAAAGATGACGTTTTGCCCGTTCTCTTATATTGGGTATCAAAAATAGTAATTTTCTGTGGAATATCTGTAGCTAATGTTGGTTTTAGATCTTGTAGATCCCTTGTAGTGTCCTATGTGGTTAGTGTTGACTGTCTGGATCAGCTTCTTGGTCCTCGATCCAATCAATTATCTACTAATACAGAGTTGATACTCGTGTTTGCCTAGATTACAGAGGAAAGTGCTGCATCTGTGACCGTCTCTCTGTAGCTAAACCACGGCTGTGTTTGTGTGCATGTTGATGAAAGCGTCACTTCCGTACACGTTTGTTGAACGGGCGGTTTGATACCCGATAGGTTACGTCCATATTCTGTGCAAAAACTGACGAGATGTGTCCCCACATGTGCGTGACTGTGTATGATATGTAATATAATACCACAGCTGGCGTCCGATCAGTTAATATCCGATACGTGCAGTTAGCATTGTGTTAGCATTTCACCACCAGTGACTCTGCTCTCTCTCTCCAGCGTTGTCCTCATGCTACACACAACAGTTGCCTTGTGAGCAGAGATGGCGCCGTTTCAACGCTCCCGTTTCACTTGCCGCGCTTTCCAGGGCATACTTGCATAACTGATGTTGACACTGATGTTGACACTGATGTTAGCGCTGAGTTTTAAAATATAAGGGCTTGTGTTGATGTGGGTGTGCTGAAATGTGATCCGCTCAGTCCAGTGCGAAGACTCGTGACATGGTCAGGCACCACCGCCGCCACCACCACCACCACCACCACAGCACCGGTGCTGTGTGAAGCTGCCTTATGCTCGTACCCCGACACGAACGCTGCTCTGTGGGCGGACGGTAAAATGTTTGCCGTCGTAGACTTTTCTGCGTTTCCTCCACGTTGAGATAACATGAGCTTGCGTCCGCTGGACTTCTCAGCGCGCGGAGGTTATGATGCGGGGCGTAGACGTCGCCGTGGTCGGTTACACGCATCAACCTCCAATGAGATTTGAAGTCCAAAGCGGAACACTGACCGATCACCTAATTCCCTCTGCACTAACAGCTGGGCCTCAGTGTATCACTGTGTGTGTTTACACTGTGTTTATACCTCTTTTCTGGTATAAATACTGCCCTTTCAGGACGTGTTGTTTTCATAGGCCCTGGGTGCTATATCGTCAACTTAAAAAGGAACAGAAAAGTTGAGGTTCATCTGTTTTTATGACTGGAGTATTATTTTTTAAAGAACATAGATCTCTTGCCCTTCTACTTTGAAAGCCTCACACGCATGAACACGATCACACGGTAGTCAGCAAGTGCTTATAGCGGCTGCATTTATGCCGTATTGTAAATTTCAGCGTTTTATAGCGTGCGTCTGACAGAGCTGACAGGAAATCAGTTGCCTCTGAAGTCGCTTGCAGCAGAGGATGTGAAAATTTCACTTGATTACTCTCACCTGCTACACACACACGCACACACACATGCTGACATGCGTCTTCCTGTAGTGATTGAAATGCACAGGAAGTGATGTAACGGTTGTGTTCAAAGATGCCACCTTCAGTGCCTGCGCATCAAACAACAAACAAGTTTTCTCATGGTAACTGCTGCTGAGCTCAGATTTTAACAGTGAGAATTCACAGAATTAAGATGAAGTTGTTGCTGATTTCACTTTCCAATGTGGTGATTTGTAGAATTTCATATGTTTTGACTTATGATACAATGTTTTGTCTCGATGATGGAGAATATATTGTATATCTAAATTATTTCTCTCAGTCCATCATCCCCTAAAATGCAAATTTGGCACTTTTTTTCAAAATCATTTTTTTTTTATCGCTCCAGTTAGTCAAAGTCTTGTTTACATGATGACACATGCAATCTGGTATCATAAACTGAATTGGGTCAAATACATAATTGCCATCCTGGACCGAACCTGCGCCAGTTTATTTTTACTGCTTTTTTACAGTTACAGCACTTAAATCTGTATTATGTGCAACCACGTGCACCAAATTTGCTGTTTGAGCAACTAGAGCGAACACTTCAGCTTCACTAAAGAAAATAGCGATGATGTAAAGAGCTGCCAAAGGTGCAACATCTTAATCAGATCTTAAATTGGAGCTTTCATACCTCAGTGTGATGCGAAGCCGGAGAAGTGGAACTTAATCGGGCCATAAAACTTTTATGCAAAGGCCGACACTTTGACCCGAGGTAACTGCATGTATACATGTTTTGTGGTAAACAACTTAAGCATCACCGGTCACCCTTTTTCCACCATTAGCTTTCGATTTCTGTCATGTACACATCACATGTTCACACTCCCGTGGTTCTGCATACTTAGTTGTCATTTTTACAACTCGCATAAACACTTTGATGCAGCTTATTTAATTCACATGTGCCACGGTTATTTGCAGTGGGGACTATACGTTCATATGAACCGTCAACACTGTACGGGAAATTTTACATTCTGATGTTACATGAGAATTTAAATGATTCATATCATCATATAAAGGTAGAGAATACGCCCCTGAGTTCAACATTTTCAGGATAGCAGGAGAATTTTTGGAAGAGTTCGTATGTTTCCATGCACTGCAGAATTGATCCTTAGTTTTAGCCATTCTCTTTTTCCCAGTATACGAGCACAAGTGAGGAATTTATGTATTAAATGATACCTCCGCTCAGCTAGGGGGCGACACATCCCCTTTCAGCTTGATATAATTAGTCTTCCTACAGCACCTACAACTTTGAGGAATTAGATTCCCAAAGTCCTGTTTTGGTCCAAAACAGTTTCTAATGTCGTATAAATGCACTAATTGAGGTTAGCATTGTAGTCTGGGTCGTGGAGGCTGGAGGCAAAATACTTGCTTACGCTGATTTAGGCAGCACTTCTTCTGTTGTGTTCTCACAGGGCCTCAGTCAGATTTTGATGTAGGGAGCAGGCATTAGAGAATATCCGAAGGGACGATATGTGAGAATGTAAATGTCAACAAAAGTCTCTGAGCTTATTCCTCGGAGAAAAACAGAATTTAAGTGCATGTCTGAACTGAAAGCACCTTTAAGTGTGAAAAGGGACAGATGGAGTGAATGGATGCCAAGTGTGAACGGTCTGAGATTACAGAGCCAAAACCCTCTTCTGGATGCAGATACTTTTGGTTTTGTATCAAACAAAAACATAGTAAGACTGTTTCTGGAGTATGAGGGCTTTCAATGTGACCTAGACCACCTTCAAATTTTATCATGTTTACACATCGACAGATCTTCACAAGGACATGGTCTTTTCTACGAATGATCGGCTATGTCCACGGTTCATTTCCTGAATCTTTTGCCTGGTAGTTGTTGGCCAAGTTGAAGAAAGTACAACTCGTGCTAAACAAAGATGGAAGGTCAGAGCAGGGATTTCTTTTATTATACCCATGGGGAGGTGATACTTCTCATTGGTGTATTTTGCACTCTCACAATTTGAGAAGTGATGTTTAGACGAACATCTAACTCCAGAGATTAAAGAAATTTATTGAGTCAGCAGGATTTTCAAACGTTTAGATTTTTAGGGATTTTACTCTTTACTTTTTATCTGAAAATGGTCCAAACCAGCTGTTCTGGTCAAAATTCCTCAGCTCTACGTCGAAGACGAACAGTATTTCTGATTTCCCTCCAAGTACCACCAGAGGAAACTCGCGTACCACTGCTGGCACACATACCACAGTTTGAGAACCACGGGACTAGCGTGTAACTGCGGCTTTAGATGTGTATGAAGGAGAGATTGATTGGTGGGCCTTGTTAAAAGCTATTTGCACAACAAAAAAAGCCTCCAGCAGAAGGCCTGAAGAGCCAAGTGTCTAAAGGAAGGCTGTATTACTTTAGTACTGTGTCATGCTAATGGTGACTGTTGTCTTACGGCTCACTGAGCATGCGTTCTTCATTGGGCACTTGGGCGGCATTCATCGTACCACCGAAACTTTCAAGCAGTTTGTCAGCTTTGTATCAGAAGTAATCTGCATCTGCTGTAATCTCTCGTCCTACTGAACGCCTGTATCACGTGACCTTTCAGGTACACGTAGCTGGTGTGAACGGGACACTTGTTCTCTTTTCTCTGCAGTTGTTTGCTGAGCTTGAGACCGGGCTATCACTAAGAAAATAGAAAGGTGATGAGTGAGAACAAGGATTTTTGTTCATCCACAGTTGAAACGCTGGGGACGATGAAGATTAAGAATGATGTTGATACAGTAAATATAACTCTAAAATGTCTGTTTTCTTAAATATCTGTCTGGAAATGATACACGGCTCAGTGGATGATAAGATTTAAGAAAATCCATTTTGTGTGGCAGTCTTTTTAACTTCAATCTTTCCAGTTTTGCGAGCTCAACTTGTGTTGCGTTAATTACACACTCCATGTCAAATCACTGTTGAACAACGAAGGCGTTTTGCGGTGTTTGAATGTCAGTTTTTTTTGACACGTGCTATTCCTAGTTTGCCACCACAGCTGGATACACTGGATAAATGAGAAGTCTACATTAAGTATAGTCGTAATGCACAGGCTGCATCCATTTGTCTCGAAAAGAAAGTAAACCCTTTTTATTAAACACCAGGAGACGAAATCCACTTCACTGGCAAAATATAACAATTTATGGAAGAAAGTAAACACTAGTTTTTAACATCTTTATCCAATGTGATGATGATCATACCTGCTTAGTTAGTACATATTGTGCAGGAGACCGTTTTGGATTGGAAGACTTGAAATGCTAACATCTAGCCACATGCTAAACCCTTCCTAAGACTGCCTCATACTAACTAACGAGCTGAAAGGGGGTGTTTCGCCCCTACTGGATCGGAGGTGTACAATCTCCATTGTTTCCCAAATAGAGCGCTCACATTCTGGTCACATGACGTTGTCTCTTTCGAGCCTGTGCCAAATTACCCAATGTCATGTTATTTAGAGTTTTTAATACAGAAATATCGCATTGGCTCGTCCCTATCAATCTGTCCAGGAGGCACTCCATCTCTCACCCAATGCATCCTGGGATATGCCACACTGTAGAGTCAAGCACAGCTGTTAGCCTGCTGCTAAGAATTCAAGATGCTCCCCTAATCCACTTGTCCCTTCCATTTATGTTTTCTGCGGTAATGTAACATTATTGCGAGTGAAAAGATTAAGTAGGAACTCAATTAAACAATTAGTAAAATGAATGATTGATCCATTAATTTTCTGCTGTGATTCCTGCTGGTGTCTGCAATAAATGAACATGCGAAGTGCAGGGAAGTAGGCAGAGGAAAGACGGGGGAGGGGGGAAGTTGTAGTGCTAGAAGTTGGATTAGGTAGGTTTTTTTTTTTTTTTTGCAGTGCATTGAAGCAACAAGCCAACCTCCCCCATCTCGTCCTTGTCTCTCTCTCTGATGCAGCCTCCCCCCCTTACATTCACGCTGGCTTAGATCCACTTAGAGTATCTTTTACCCACTCACTCATGCAGACTGGTGTATTGGTTTAATTACAGTCACCCTCCACCTGAGATTATTGTCTCAAGAAAATAGTGAGGTTATTAACAATAAAGTAGACTTGTTGTTTACGTGTTTATTTTACCTCCGAAAAGACCGTCATTTACTTGGACTGAACTTACTAACTTGTCCACCGAGGGTCTCGGTGACCCAAACTGTGACTGCGGTAGATGGAAAAAGTTGTCTGTTGGTTGGTTGATTGTTGGCTGACTGGATGGCAGCTGCTGCTGTTCAAACAGAGTTGCATCTGCTGGGCCCTTTGTTCTAACATGCACACACTTACACACACACACACACATTCAATGATTTCCAAGTGTGTGTGTGTGTGTGTGTGTGCGTGCGTGTGTTTAAAAAAAAAAAAGAAAGAAAGAAGTTCTTTTGTTTGGCTGTAAAATGGCAGTGGGGGAGGGTTTTGTGGCAGTGCTAATGTGAAGTGTTTTTAGGGTGTGTGCTTCTTTAAAAAAAAAAATGGAATCATTTTTTTTTTTGAGTTGGTTACAGCTCATTAACTTGCTAAACATTCAAGTTATTCAGCAGCTGCACCTCTGCCCTAACACTTCTTAATATGGCTACTGAAGAAGGTAGAGTGATTTGGGGAAGTGGTGTGAATTTGCTCAGTCGTGTTATGATTTAAGTTTATCAAGGCCTTTTGTTGCTTGTTCACATTTTATTCCACTTCTTTGTGAAAAGGGAACTTGGATGTGAGATACTTGTGATCAGCAGGATAATCATTTCTTCTCTTCTGTCTCTCTTCAGGAACTGTAATGAGGACGATGGAGCAACAAGCTACAAATTAGCAGCTGGCTGTTAGCTTCTCCTTGCACAACACATCTATTCATCTCATCCCCTCCATCTGTGGGCCCCCCACCCACCCATGGCAGACCCAGGGATGTTGAGTCTATTCGGGGACGATGCAGGGCTGTTCTCAGATGGATTAGATGGTTTAGGAGGCTGCTTTCCTCAGCAGCCGGCCCCTGGCCAGTCCAACCCTCTAGCTCAGCAGACTAATCCCTCTCTGAACCATGATCATCAGGGAAACCGGGGTTACCACCAGGGGATGATCCATAGCGCTGGGAATGGCCCAGCACAGCCTAAATTGGGGCAAATGTACGACCACAGCCCGTATGGTTACGATCAATCTGGTGCCCCTGGAGGAAGAATGATGGCCCAGAATGGTCCCACCCAAGGGCCGCCAAATGTGAATGCGACCATGAATGGCATAGTTTCCCACTACCATAATAATCCAGCCAATGCTAGCAACCCCCACCATGGGTACCCAGGTGATGCTGGGGCAGGGGGTGGAGCTGGTGCTAGTGGGGGTGCAGTTTGGGCCCAGCAGCAGCAGCAGCAGCAGGGCAGATCGGCGTATCAGCAGCCTTCGACTCAACAAGGGGGCGCCCCCAATCAGATGGGAGGCTACCAGATGTCTCAAGGCAACTATAGTGGTATGCAAGGCCCACAGACACCCAACGCAGCTCGCATGAACCAACACTACCCTCAACAGAGCATGGCACACCCTCCTGCCCAGGACCCCTCTCATTACCTGGGACATGTCGGAATGGGAGGAGCCCAGATGAGACACCCGCAGCCCCAGCCCCAGCCCCAGCCTCAGCCCCAGGGTTATCCCAACATGGGCCACACACCCCGATACCCACACTCCCCCTCTCGACAGCCCCCACATACCCACCAGCACCAACAGGGCATGGCAGGGTTTGGGGGAGCCCAGTACCCTGGCTATCAGGCTCAGTACGGAGCTATTGGACCCGGGATGGGCCCGAGTGCTAATACTAATGTCAGCACTAACACTAGCCAGGCATTGGGAGCAGGACAGCTTGGCCAAAGGTTTAACCAGGGACCAGGCCCAGCAGCGGGTCAGCAGGGGCAACGTTATCCCACCTCAACAGCACACCAACCCCAGCCCCATTCTACCCCTATGCAGCAGCAGCCTGGTCAGCAGGGCCAGCCTTTGCACCCTTTAAACCACGCCCAGCACCCCCAGAATGTGCCCCAGCCTCAAAATCAGCCCCAGTCTCACCTTGCCCCCCCAGCTCAGGGATCTTACCCCTCTCCCGCATCTTTGTCCCCCATGCGGGTTTTGGGTACCCCAACCCCTCCTCCCCAACAGGTCAGACCCCCTAGCGCCGGACTGCCTGTGCCCCCTGAGGTTGCAGGGTACACAGCCCTGCAGACTCCACCCAATCCAATGCCTCACCCACAGAGAACTCCCCCAAACCCAATCTCTGCGCCACACCCTCAACACCAGCAGAACCACAACATGCCCCCCAATGCAGGGCAGATGTATCCCAGTATGGGGCCTCAGCGTGGTCCACAAATGGGTCCAAACAGGCCTCAGCTCCAGCAGCAGCAAGGTAAACACCACACAGTTGATGCCTGTCCTGTGTTGCATGCACTGCTCTCATTTTGGTCACTTTAATGGTTCAAACATTTTATTTACTAAGAGATGTAAATCGTAATATTGACAAATTAAAAGATGGACATATGACATGTATATACCCAAATATATAATGTGTGCTTTTGTCTTAATAATTCTGCCAAATATTCATAGAAGTGACATCAGATTGACGATGGATCAACCAGTAGCTCATCTAAATCTCACAGTTGCACCAGAAAATGATGGCAGTAATTCACAAACATCCATACCATTACACCTTCAGTGCTTTTGATCATTTTTATACATTTTGTTGCAGCCAGTTAATGTCTATGAGCCTGTTTCATAGCTATTTGACATGGCACATTAGGAAAAGCACAGGTTTAAATAAACAAATGATTGCTAAGTCTCATTCAGACGCCTCTCTTTTTAGATTGAAAGCTGGCTCGCTGTTGCATGAACTGAATAGAACGATCTTAAATGTCATCAGCGCTACCTGTCCTTTTACGTGTCAAAATGTCTACTTTGAAAGGGGCCTATTACTGTATTATCTGAATGCTTTTAACAAAGAGTACACTCTTAACAAAAGAATGGTAGCATTTAGGTAAATTTCTGTCTAAAGAATACGTGTTTCTCTCGCCGTCTACTCTCAGGACCCCATGAAGCTCCTGTCAGTCAGGGGGGAGACCAGCGTCTGCTCCAGGCCCAGCAGCAGGCCTCTCGAAACGGGCAGCCGCTGCAGCCGGCACTCATGGGTTTCCAGGGACCGCCTGCCAGTCAGCACGGAGCTGCGTCGGCCTCAAACCAGGGTTTAGCGCCGCCCACCCAGAACGCTCAAACACAGCACACGCACCTGCCCCACCACCACCTGCAGAGCACACCCCCACAACCCAACCAGGGATCCAACCCATGGGTGCCTACGTCTGCCGCCCCCCATCCTCTCTCCTCACCCCCTGTTACTCCACAAAAAGTGCCTCACATACAGGTGAGTGTGCGTAAAACAAATGCTTTGATGTGGTAGCAGCGTTCTGTGTGTGTGTGTGTGTGTGTGTGTGTGTGTGTGTGTGTGCATTTGTTTTCGTGTGGGTGTATTTCATCAGAAAGTTGATTTTTCATGTGGGTGGGGGAATGTGAGTGGAGTGTAGGGGAAGTGTGTGTGTGTGTGTGCATGAATGTGTGTACATGACATTTGAAAACACAGCGGTGCATTGGGCACTGGTTGTGTGTGTGTGTTCATATCACTTTTTTTTTTTCTTGTGTGTGTACTGTCGGTCTTGTGTGTGGTTGTGTTTCTGTGTGTGTGTGCTCGCAGGGGGAATGGATTTTTGCAGCTGTTTGTTTCCTGTGTGCTTGCATATCCTGAGACACGTGTGCAACACACATACACACATGCATGTGCGCACACAGAGAGAGGCGCCACCAGCATAATCTCTCCTCCCTCTTGCTCCCACACCCCCCCCCCCCCCCCCCCCCCCCCGTAGAGGAAACCTCCCTTCCTGTCTCTCCCCTCTCCCCGTCTCCTCTGTTTCCGCTCTCACTCTGCCTGTCTGTCTACCTGTCTGTCTGTCTGCCGGGTTTCTCTGATCCATTTCAATAGTGTCATCTCTTTAGTTAATGTTGTGAAGCCGGATGTCCAGAGAGACGGAAGGTTTAGAAAAGATGGAGATATTGAGAGGGGGGGGGGGGGGGGGGGGGGGGGTAAAAAAAAAAAAAAAAAAGCTAGAGGGTGATTAAGAGATTGGGGGTGAGGGGAAAACGCTAAGAGGAATGAAGTGGGAAAACAAGCAAAGATCTCAAGAGAGGGAGTCCACGATCTGTAGTATAGAGGAGGAAGAGGAGGAGGGAGGGGGTGGTGGGAAGGGGTGGTGGGAAGAGGTTAGCAGTTCTCAATGGTAACTTCCTTGTGTGTGTGTGTGTGTGTGTGTCTGTGTGTCTGTGTGTCACCGCTGCCTGCATCACGTGCCCTTGGCTTCCATTAGCTTGTTTTGTTGCTCAAAGCCCCCTTTCTCCACTGACCCATTCACACACAATAGCAGCCCTGTGGCCACGCACACAAACACACACACACACAGATATGGTCTCTCTTTCGCTTCCATTCTCATCCACACTGCTCCCCTCTGCTCAGTTACTACCAACAACCCCCCCCCCCCCACACACACACACACACCACACCACCCTATTCTACCACCAGTCCTGTGAGGCTGTGTATGTTTTTTTTTTGTTTGTTTTTTTTTTTTGACATTTCAGCCATCACACTCAATTTATCTGGCACTTCTGACCTAGATGCCAGGTTGACTGGTGAGTCCTGGGCATGTTGCGTGCGCTGGGCCCGACAGCCCCCCGTCATTACCCACACACACACACACACACACATATAGACACACACACACGCTCCAACCGTGTGGCTTTGGGATAGTGTGGTCTGGAATGGGATGGCAAAAGTGCCTGGAGAAATAGGATAGCCTATCTAGATGAGATGTGTGTGTGTGTGTCTGTCTGCGGCACAGGAAGGGAGTTCTCTCCGTGCCCCACGATGCACTTGTTAGAAAGAGCCACACACGTACACACACCCCAAGCTGGCCAGTCAGTCATGATGACTGTATGTCTGGTACTCTAAGCTCCATCTGTTCACTAAGCACGGTTATTACGCATGCACGCACGCACGCACACACGCACGCACGTACGCACGCACGCGCCCGCCTTCGTCAGCAGCTCAAGGTCACAGCTCCGGCAGAGTGCTGTGCTGTGACCTTTATTCCACATCTCAACCACACACTGTTGCGTGCAGCACTCGAGCTGACATATAACATGCCTGTCTCGCCCCTCCACCCACCCTCCCCCCCAGCGCTCTTTGAGCTGTCGTAGCATCCATCTCGCCCAGGCTTCGGGCTTCGAGGACACGCCGCTTCTCCCATGTTCCCTCCGTTGCCTCGTTTCTGTGAAATTAACCGGTCGTCTGCAATTCATCAGCAATCCTTGTTAGGATTGTTGTTTTCATATAAGAGTGTTTTTTTTTTTTTTAAGTTTACATTTTTCACGTGGAGCTGTCACGTCATTAGAAGTGGCGGATAGAAGAAGGATGAGCACGTGATCTGAGGAAACCTCTGGAGAAGCACAGCAGATTAGTTTGGCTGCGTTGTTGTTGTTGTTGTTGTTGTTATTATTAATAAAGGCGACTCACTTAATCGTCCTGTGAGGATGGATATGAAGATGACGGGTGCTAACCTCGCCGAGCTACTTCTTTGCTGATCTATCGATAAAATAATTATTGGTAAACTCCACCTCACCTGCCCACAGAGAAGAGAGTATAAGGTTATGTGTCCCTTTAAGAGCACTAGCGCGTGCTGCTGCTATCTATGTTTTGTGTCACACTCAGACTTGGCTCTGCGCTGTGTCTACGACTTGCTGCTGTTTACCACAACTCCACACATTTCTGTTTTTTTACTACTGTGACTGTTAATCTGCTGGAAAGACAATTGTCATGTCATCACGTTCTTTAAGCAACACGAGTTACACGTATACACTACTGTTCAAAAGTTTGGGGTCACCTATACCCCAAACTTTTTTTTGTGTCACACTTTTATTCATCAAAAGAGTTGAAAGAGAGAAAATATAGTCGAGACATTGACAAGATTAGAAATAATGATTTTTATTCAAAATAATGATTTTACCCTTTCGTTTTCAGCTGTGCTAACATCATTGCACAAGGGTTTTCTAATCATACAATAGCTAATCGTATTCTCCCCTTCAGTTTGTGGCTCATTGAGACAGTTATTAAGGAAAGCTACAGGTTTAATGTTTTGTACTATGACATGAAAGTTCAGTTCAAAAGCAAATTCATGTGAGTCTGGTATTAAAAGGCATTCGACGACTGCGTGTATTGAAAAGCACTTTCCCTCCCTAAGAGTCTCATAAAACACTGGGCCAGTTGTTGCAATTCTTTCACTATTTGAATGAAATTCCCTCTAAATTTAGAAAAGACTCATGCAAAGGTTTTCGCAGGTCTTGATGAATGAACACGCCACAAATCCACTGACTGGTGGGAGATGCTGTATTTAGCAGCTGTCAGTTTTTGGAAGGCATGGAAGAACGGCAGAATGGATGGACGGTCAAGGGATACGCTGAATCAAAGAGGAACATATTTCCTTTCACTCCATCCTCTGGGAGTCTTAAGTGTTTTTTTTGCCTCCACCACCCCCCCCCCCCCCCAACTCCATGACTCACCTTCATCCTCACACTGTCCTCCACCCTCCCTGCATCCTGATCGAGATGACACTTGACACTCTTCATCTCCTGAGTCTGTTGATTTAGTCGCACAGACCTCAGTTTTTAATGGATCCTTTTTGATTTATTTATAAGAGCCTGGATACTTGTTAAGCAGATTCTGAAGAAACCCAAAATCCCACGTGTGACAATGAACCAAACCTGGGACATTAGTTTAGTCCACCACGGGCAGCCCATAGTGCTGTTGGCGGTGCCACAACAACCGTCTTAAGTTCTGAAATTGGACAGTATTGCTGTGTTCCCATCGTGGTACGTTGTGGAATAGTAATGCTCTGGGTCAGGCTTGCACTTCGACTGAGTATCGTACCTTTACTCGGTAGACGATGTCTTCAAGAAATACCGGTCGCAATGAAGTGACGTTTTTCCGTACTGTACCATTTTGCTCTGGTACGCCAAGGGAAGAGTGCCAAAAATGGAACGGATGGGGTCGGTTGTTTTGTTGTCGTCATTATTTCGAACGGAAATGCAAAGATTGAGTTTGAAATTCTGTCAAAGATTCCGTTTGGGTGGAAATGTTGCCCTCGTATAACCTATTGTCATCAATGGAAAATTGGCATATTTTCTCTAAGCAAGTTCTGATTAATTTAATGTTATATTCATTGAAAAATAAGGGCATTTCTAATTGAAACTTTTGAACGGTAGTGTTTATCCATTCTCAAAGTCCATAGTGTGAGACCGGTAGATCAACAGGTGTGGGACCTGCCCTTCATGCGTGAGGTCCATGCCTCAGGTGGTGCAGAATGCTAATGCCAGCACCGTCATGTAGCATCCCAACGACAGGATGGGGTGTGATGTTCGAGGCTCCGGTCAGTGAAAGTGCTGCTCGCTGATTTTTAATTGAATTCAGTTATCGACGAGGAGTTTTTGCAACGCTGTGTCCAGAAGCTGTGGTAGAAAATGATGACACTTGAAATTTCTTGCACAACACCAAACCTGATGCAGGACTCAAAATCTGTGTGTGTGTGTGTGATTGTGTAAACACTCGGTGTGTCTCCGTTGTCATTCATGTGATTGATTATCTGGGAATCTTGGCAGGAGGACAGATTTATCGCTGGGCACTGCATTCCCCTCATCTGTGTGTGTGTCTCTCTCTCAGCTGCACTACACACACATTTACTCAGGCAAACTCATACATGCATTTACACACACACACACGCACACTCACTAACGCCCTTTTGTGTTATTAAGTGGCTCATTTTACGTGTGTCAGCAGGTGTTTGTGTGCAGAGGTTTGTGTGATGTGTGACCTTGCAGTTGGGATGTGTGTGTCCGTGTGTGTGTGTGTGTGTGTGTGTGTGGAGCTGCTGCTGTAGCATTTTGCTCTGAACTTGCTGATGCTCACACACACCTCGCTGACACACTTTTACACACTGAATTGCGCACACACACGTGCTCTCAAAGGCCCAGTCTCTCTCTCTCTCTCTCTCTCTCTCTCTCTCACTCGTATGATACATGCACACACACACACTCCCTCGTTGTGCCTTTTTGAAGTATGGAGATAATTTATTCGTGTCATGATGCCTGATTTCCCATCTGCTACTGGGACCCTGAGCAGCTGGAAAGAGAGGAAGCAAGAGGGAGGGAGGGAGGGATAGAAGAGAAGGAACGGGAGGAGAGGCAGCTGGAGAGGCTCCCAACAGCTGGTAACCAGTTTCCTGTCACCGAAAGCTTACTTGGGAGCAATGAGGAGGAGGTGGAGGACGAAGGAGAGAAGAGGGCTTTAGTCTACAGGAGAGCAAGGGAGGAGGAAGAATGAGGTGTCAGCCAGTTTGTTTACTGAGGTTTTCTGCTGGAGGAGGAGGAGGAGGAGGAGGAGGAGGAGGAGGCAGTAGTGGGGAGGAAACCGTAGCAACAGGGAGTCCTGGAGAGAGATGGGGGAGGTGGCTGTCTTGTGCGTGGATGAAAAGGATGGATGGATGGATAGATCTTCCCCTCTTTGCTCTGTAGTCTGCCACACTGACAAGTCAACCCTCCGCCCTACAGAACGTGTATGAGCGCTCACTGACAGCCTGGCATGGCAGCGCTGGCGTCGAAGGGGAAAATAGAAGCAAACAAGCTTGAAATGTTCAAATAAATCCACATTGGATTGTGATAAATTTCCAAGCGCAGTAGTAAGAAGGATTTCTGACTGGTTTGAATCCCCATTTTGTTTTTGAAGGAAAAATGTGGAGCTGCTGTTCGTTCCCGTTTGATATTATCCTACATTCAGATCCTTCATCAATTCATTGTATGATCCATAAATGGGAAATGTTTTCTGTGCATTTAAAACCTAAAACCTAGTATTTATTTTTTATTTACTTAATTGACAAATTACTGCCGGACTTTTAAGGATTTCTTAGCCACATCTGCACATGTAATTTGAAGGCTTAGTTGGATGGTTGTGGTATGCATATCTTGCACACTTTTGCCCTGTATATAAACATATTTGGTTTGATAATATCATCAGTGGGGCTTTCTAACTCAGTGGATATGTATTCTCTCCCTTTTTTTCCTCCAGCATTCCCCCACGGACCCGTCGGGCGATGCCTCGATGATGGTTCCTGAAAGACTGAGCGTTGGCGCCGGTTTGCCCAGCCAGCCTATCAGCACAGAGCAGTCCAGCCAACAGGAGACCAAGCCAAAAAAGAAGAAGAAGAAGAAGAAAGCAAAAGTAGTGGACGGAGAGGAAGAGGAGGAAGACAAGAAGGTGGCGACAGGAGGAGCGGAGGAGGACTTTAAGTCGGAGTTTCCCCGATTAGGAAGCGAGGACGGTGAACAGGTTACCGGCACAGGAGTCGTGGAGGGAAGTTCGCCGACGGCGGCGGAGGAGAAAAAGAAGAAGAAAAAGAAACCAAAGGAGAAGGCAGAGGGCAAGGAGCTCAAAGAGCCCAAGACCCCGAAGACGCCCAAAACGCCCAAGACCCCCAAAGAGCCCAAGGAGAAGAAAGCCAAGAGCTCCACGCCCAAGACCAAGACCCCCAAGAAAACCAGGTAAGAACATCAGTACATGTGCAACACTGTGTGTGTGTGTGTGTGTGTGTGTGTGTGTGTGTGTGTGTGTGTGTGTGTTTGAAATAAATCCCCAAAGACACTCTTTGACAAGGACACATTTACATTATGAAAATGAAGGCGGTCCGCTCATATTAAAAAGCAGCTGCCAGTCGTGTCATCAGAAGCTCTGCCAGTCCTTGCAGTAGAGCGGTGACATTTATCATGATAATTATCCTTTAATCTCCACAACCTTTTTATCCTTATTGTTCAGCCCTATGCCGTTAACCCTTTGATTGTATACTCTGCTTTGAAAAGTTGAAGGGCGGAAGTAGCGTTTAGCCACCAGGGGGCGATTCCAAAGAGCGCTTTCAATGGTGAAATAAGCTTTTACCTGATTTCTAACATCGGTAAACATTTACTTGAGCACTTAATGGTCTCAAATCATTAATTTCAAGTCTACAACAGACCATGACGTCAATCATGTTCCCATTTGGAGGAACTGAAGCACGTATGAGTAGACCCGTCGTGGCAGCGGACAAGGTCAGGGCTTCGCATACGGTAAAGAGTGGCGGGTATATTGATACGGCACGTTATCAAGAGTATGAACTATTCACATATAATCTGTGACAATTTCAGCCAATCACAGACAATCTGAACATCAACACACTGGGGGGGGGGAGGAGGGAAAAAAGCAACACGGCATCAAAAACAGGATAAAGATCATTGAATAACTTGAGTTTAGGCTGATTTCACTCATCACTTCAGCAATCCTACAACTTTAAAGTTGTTTAGTGTGATCTCTGCTTTCGTCTCCCTCCCTCCCTCCCTCCCTGCTTCCCTCTCTCTCCCTCTCCCCCCTCCCTGTCCGAGCCTCTGGTCTCTCTTTCCCCTCAGCCTCTTTTATCCAGAGGAAGAGGGAGGGCCAGAGCAGCAGGCAGGGGTCAGAACTGGGGGAGGTGTGTGTGTGTGTGTGTGTCGTCGGCCAGTTGAAGAGTCGGGGGTGGGGAATGTGTGAGACTTGTAGTGAGTGTGTGAGGCGGGGAGGGGGCAGGCCTTTTGTGTTTATGTGCATGCGTGTGTTGGAGGAGGAGTTGTTGGTAATCTTTGTGGCAGAAAATGGCGTCTGATGATAATGAAGGCGCTATGCTGCTGACCACTCCACAGCCACAAGTGTGTGTGTGTGTGTGTGTGTGTGTGTGTGGAGGAAATGTGGGGGAGGGGGGTGAGTTCATCCTTAGTGTGTGTGCGTGTGTGTGTGTTGGTAAACTAGCTGGTGTCAGGCTTTCCTCCATCTTGAGTGGCGGCCTGGAGCTCTCAGGTTAATTTAGCATAATAATGGCTGCTGGCCATTCACTGCCACTCTAAAATGGTGGACAATCACACAACTATCTTCTCTTTTCTTTTCTTGTCCTTTTCCTCTGCCTCCAATGACGCCTCCTCCTGATGGAGGTCCTTTCATCTTTTACTCTCACTCGACCCATCTCCTCTCCACCGTTCTAACCTTCCTTCTGATTCAAGCCGAGGACTGAGGATTTTTTTTTTCATGCTGTCTTTTGCATTTCTGCGCATTAAATTAAATTAAAAGTGCATATTGAATGAGGTTGTGTGTATGGCACTCATAAAGTTGAGCTTTTCATTAGTCACGATCATGACTGATGGGTTTGTCATAAGGTACGTTAAAGTTCTTAGTTTGTGAAGTTAAACGTCGAGTTCTTTTTTTTTTCCGTTTGTTAATAAAAATGCTGAGCTTAAAATCCTCAAAGCATTAAAATTAACTTTCAGAAACCTCACTCTCTCTGTAGAGAAAACACTCGTGTGAGGGCCACACTCACATATGTTCCATTGCATTTCTGGGGGGATTTATATAAGATTTCCGACTGTGGGTGGAGAAATAAACCCAGAAGCCTGAAGAGTTTCATGTGGCCCATAGCATGCTACCGTGTTTTTCTTTATGCACTGTGTTTGCATTACAGTCTGCACTAATAATCTACCGCAGACTGAAACCTTCCTTTTTAATTGCTGGAACAAGGATGTGAGGCTCTACAGTTAACCCTTTGAAGTTGGGCTACTGCAGAAATGTTTGCTTCCCCTTTTCCAGCTGGTTGAATTGTCACCACAAAACTCTGTGAGTTATGCATTATTAGAATCTAATTTTTAATGATTGTAAGACATTGGATTAAATTGGTTTCTAAGCAAATTGGTATCATGTTCTATTATATTTGTATTGCTAATATTACATGTATTTTTAGGTCCAGGTCTTTGTGTGGCAGTATTTGACGTCATTACGTTTTTTGAGGATGAACAGGCTTCCCAGATCAGTGTTTCCCAAATGTTTAATACGGGGACACACTTTTTAAAGACTTCCAGCTATATTGACCCAAATCACAACATAAATCTAGAACCACTCGTAAGACTCACAGTCGTGAAAGGGCCCTCGTCTCACGCAACTCGTCATATCCGACGACGGTGAGAAATCTCATGTAGTTCGGTTCACGGTAAAGCTTTCAAAAAGTGGAATTTTAAAGTACTTTTCGTGCCATTTTAATGTCAAATTTGTTGGAGCAATGAGGCCTCAACTTTTGACGTAGAGAAAATCTAGCTCAACCGCGCTAGGACGAGTTAGTTCAAATGCATTGACTCGCCATTTTTGTTTTTCCAAAATGCCCGACTCCTGGGTGGACGGAGCTCATGGAAGTACATTAGAAATGTGTTTGGAATCATGTGAGCAACAAGTGTACCAAGTTTGATTAAAATCGGAACAACTATGTGCCACTTGGACATGATAGAAAAAAATCGAACATTTTTGCATTTAATGTCATTTTGGCTACTTTTTCTTGCATCAAAAATTCCCCAAAAATACCTCAAAAATCTTTGGAATAAGCCTGACAAACTCACCAAATTTCTTCCTGATCCCATGACTTTTATCTGACTGTGATCTGACTTCTGGAGGCGCTATAGAGCTCTGGGGCTACGAATTAACCCACTAAAGCATTTTACCCACAACCCAATCGCCGTGCCATGTTTCAAGAGTTTTTATGCACGTTAACCCCCTCAAAACTGAGCACAACTTCTGATAAAAATAATAATCTCCACAGGAACAATCATGCTCGGGTCCTAATAATGACACATTTGTGCATCCCAGGCTCTGGGAACCGCTGCTATAGACGGTTTGTCTTGTTTTGGAAAGGGTTAATTGGCGTCGTAGAGGCGGAGTTGATAAATGGAAACCTGAGTTGTATTAAACACTGTTGGTGTGAGCTGTTCAGAGAGAGAGAAGGAATCAGGTGGTTTACTTGTCTGTTTAGCTCACTCCTCTCCTTTGACCTTGCTTTCTCTCTCCATCCTTCTTTTCCATAGCTCTCACTCTCTCTCTGCTCGTCTGTCTCTCACAGTGGAAGTACATCTATAAATAACCCAGCGCTCAGCTGCCACACCCTGCCTGTGTGTGTGTGTGCATATATGTGGAGGGGGAGGGGTTTGGTCAGGTGGGGGTATTTTTGTTTGCTGTACACAAACACGTCAGACAATGCACAAAGGCAAACTTGTTTTTGTTCATGTATGCAAATACATGAGCAATATTTAAGTGTTGCCTTCTGTTATTGGTGCGCGTGTGTGTGTGTGTGTGTGTGTGTTTATGTTTTTGTGACTCATCACAGCAGCAGGTGTCCCTTGCACCCCCCCGGTTTCTGGCTTCCTCCTCAATTTGTCTCTTTCCCTCCCCATATTTCGCTCCACGGCTCTGCTTCCTGTCGCTCCTTTATCCTCCCTGCGCTCGTCTGAAAGGAGCATCTCAACTCACACGATGAGACACACGAGCCCAGTGCACCACAGCTGTCCACGGCATGTGTCACTGGATGGTGGGTGGAGCTTAGTGACACCTGGACCAGAAGGGACTGTATACGTAGATGTCAGTATCAGACGGTATATAGATATCGATTGAAAGCACTCACCTGTTGGCAGTCTTTTTTTTTATCGGGGTTCTGGTGTCCGTTTTCCTTCAGTTGTATCTGATTTCAGTTTTACGCCAAATTAAAAGCTCATCTAGAGCAGTGTTTATTGATAAGCGCGTTATTTTAAATAGGTGATGACAGCAGTCTTCAGTATGGCAAGGTTCACTCGGGTAGATTAGTGACATAGGGTTACCGCGGGTCCTTGAAATAAAAGGAAGTTGGAAGTTTTAGAAATTTCATCGAAATACACATGGACACGGCCATTGGAAGTAGAGCTGCAACTAACAATTATTTTTGTAATCGATTATTTTCTCGATGAATCGTTTGTTGCATAAAATGTCAGAAAACCTGGAAATGGTGATGTTCTCAAATGTCTTGTTTTTGTCCACAAACCAAAATGATTCAGTTTAAATGATTTATTTGTTATGCTTCTTAAATATTCACATTTAAGAAGCTAAAACAATCAGAAAAGCTTAAAACCGATAAATCGATTATCAAAATAGTTGGCGATTAATTTAGTAATCGATTAGTAATTGATTAATTGTTTCAGCTCTAATTGAAAGTGCTTGAAATTTGTGCAAGAACACAGTGAAGTTAACATTTGGGTATATGTGTCCCCTGTTTGTTACGACGTCACCTACCTTGGTTGATGTACATGGACTAGACATCGAGTCATAATTCCTCGCGGTGCTGTGGACACCGTCCACTGTCTCTCGCCACCATTGACGTCAGATTCCACGCAGAACAACAAGCAACTAATTGAATTTGTGGGAAGTGGTCCTGGAAAGTCCTTGAAAAGCCCTTTTTAATTTGATCTCAACCAAGGTTCTTGAACCCTGTTGACATCATTAACGTAAAGGTGCATCAAGAATTCAATTGTAAATGGTACATAATCCCATTAATCAGCATGTTTATTGAGGCCACCTTTGAGCTGATGTTTAGAAGGATCCACCTCCCTATAACTCATCAACTCAGATGACCTTGGGGGGGCCACGTGAGCTTCAAGCTCTGGTCAAGACTTGGAAAAAACAACTGATCATTAGGGGTCGGTCACATATTTCATCATGATATAGCATTAACGACATTTGTGATGATATTTCACATAATTCTAGATACAGAACGAAGCATAATTCACAGTTCAATCATATCGTTAATTGCTAATAATAATAATAATAATGAAAATTAAACTGGATGAGGACATGTGAGTTTTGCTCAGTCACAGATTATCAGCTAATCTTCAGGTGATTGGCGAATCGGCATTTGCGCTTTGAACACCGATGATCTCATCATGATTATTTGTGGCCATAAATTCCTGGAGGTCAACTACCTGCACATGCAGCTGCTCCTCCTCCTCCTCGTCCTCCTTCACTGCTCTTGACCAGGAGCATGACGATAGCATAACAAAAACAAAACACAGTTTGTCGTCTGTGTCGAGGCTATAATGTGTTCCAGGGGTCAGCCGCATGACCACGGCACACAAATCTAGCAGAGTACGCTGAGAGTGGAGGTAAAAAGGCAGAATACCAGACACAAACTACTTCAGAGAGCAGCCACTCGTATGACCCTGAAGGTCGGAAAAGTGCAGGCAATAAGGACAGAACTCGTGGAATTGATAAGATAAAAAACGAATGTCGGTGGGTCGGGTCGGGTCGCTGATCTCGCATCGCTGCCGCTAGCGGTGATTATTGCAGCTCCCGTCTGATCGGAAGTTGAGATGTCGATGCCGTGATATTCATTTTGTAGGCGGGAAAACAAACTCAGTGTAGTTTATATTAACAGAAAATAATATATCTCCTATCTGGGGACCCTAAATACACTTCGTATTTCACTTAAAGGGACACTGCGTAGTATTTATGGATTTATATAACCCAAAATCCACTTTTTTATACATATAATGTGCTCATGCATTGCATCTAGTCGCTGTATAATAGTTTTTGTTTCATTTTCGTAGTGTTTCAAAAAGTCATTTAAAATAACATGGTCGCGGGCCGCTGTTGCATTGCCACTGTTGGCAGCGAGACGCCATGTTTCTACGGGAGCCTGTAAGGACAAACCAGAGAGAACAAATCAAGCGTCGCTTTACTTGTAGGGGAAGTCCCGCGCTGATTTTTTTTACGCGCTTAGAACGGAGGACAACACGTATTTTACAGCAGATAAAGGAACACCAGTACCTGACCGTACGCCCGCACCACGGAGAAAGACGACGAGGACGACGTTTGAGGACGGCTGAGGATACCGTAGCGCTCAGGGAAGGGAGGGGGTGAGCAGAGGAGCAGTTCGTTGTTGTAAATTTCATCCTCTCCTCTAGATGTCACTATAAACTACTTACTTCACCTTTAAATGCATAACAGAAAGGAACCTTGTAAGCGCAGTGCGCTCCCGTTTCTTCCATCGGTCGAAATACTGCTAGAAAACTAGTCTCGTGACTCCAGCTGTGCAGAAGAGAAGCAGTGTAAATTGCCGGAGCTGTGTGGAGTATCGTACCGGCTCATCCCTCATATAAAAAACGTCTCTGAATGGAGTGATAGTGCAGCACAGAATGCATGTATTTACACCTGGTGTTGGATTGTTCAACGCGATGAAGAGCTTGGGCAAGTGGATAGAAGCATGTAGAGAAGGACTGTTGAGAAGAGTTGAGGCAGCAGCAGCAGAGGAAAAGAGTGAGCACAAAGAGTCGGAGTGATGGAGAAGTGAGGCCACGAAGACGCCAGGAAGAAGAGAGGGCAGAAGGCAGCCAAGTGGAGAAGTGTGTGTGTGTGTGTGTGTGTGCGTGCATGTGTGTGTGTGTGGCCAGATGGCTTCAGCGTGTGGCGACCAGCCAGAGGAACAGGTGCAGGTCACATGACCAGCCGTTACCACGGAGATCGTGATTGCTCTTGGCGTGAGGATGAAAGGAGAAGGGCCCCAGGGACTCGGAGGGGGCGAGCAAGCGAGCGAGGGAGGGCGAGCGGCATAGACACAGAGAGGGAGAGCGAGAAACGCAGGCGTACAGCACATCGCTACGGAGGGAGGGATGCGCCGAGCCCAGATTTAGAGTGGATATATCGCTCACTATGTCGGAGAACATTCTAGATCGGGTATCGTGACGACAGGCCGATCTGTTCGGTCCGGTTCTGTGCTGTGTCACCGCGAGGGAAGTCGCACGCAACGCCAACGCGCGACCGTGGGTCACGCACCAGTGATACGCTCGCAGCTAACCTAATTAAATTGTTTGACAAGAGCACTAAACTGTGTTAAACTTTCCTACTCGGCTCTTTCGGTAGCGTAGGGGTGGACGCTGTTGTTGTTCTCCAGGGCTGAAGAAGTAGGTCGACTCGCTTCGTTCAGGTTCAATGACCCGGTTATCTCCACACGGCAGGCAAACCTCTCGACGGTCACCTCTCGCCTTCTTATGCCAGGTGTTTATCACAACAATCGCAACCCGAATATTTCTCCCGGTACAGTCGCACTCAATTTTGTCGTTCTCCGTCATTTTGCCGGATATGTACTGCGATTTAACCGTCTTATTGGACCGATGAGGGGCACGGACGAAGAAACCCACTTCATGTAGTTCAGAATGTCGGCTGGCAAATCGGATGAACTTCCACTCCGTGTGCTTCCTCACATTAATCATCAGGGCACCCACCGCATGCCCGTTGATGCCGCCCAGAGACGGGCTGAGGACCAATCGCAGCCCTTGCCGTCTCCGTTGTCCCTTGACGGAGTGACGTACGCTTTAAAAAAAGTATTTTGTGCACCCGGAGACGACGGAGAGTATAAATTGAGCTTTACTTACTCGCACACACACAGCCGCACTCCGTACGCCGTCGCTCACACTGACGTCATCGCGCGCCTTCTGCTCTCTTAAAGGAATACACTCTTAACTTGTGAAGCTATTGGTTTATTTAAGATCGGCCGAGTTTTTGTTTGCTGCTAATATTTATCCCAGATTTTAAAATGAACGTTAATGCCTCCATAACTCCCGCGGTTAACCTGAAAAGCTGCAGCAGAAATCGTACCGTTATCTGTTAAATGCACTTCAGCTTTTTTTACACTGGCCAAAGATCATTTATGAAGAGAAACAATCTCATGCTGCTGCAACACCAGTATTTGTGAGGTTTCAAAAGTCAACCGTGAACAGACTTCTTGTGCTTAACTTCCACTTCCAGTCAGTAATTTTAAAAGGAAGAGAAAACAAAATAAACGAGCCAAAAAAAAAAAAACCAGGCAAGGCACCAGTGATCCGGCTGTGTATCGTCTTAAATGCTTTTATACGTTGTACAGCAGGAAACGGTCAAAACTCGGCTAAACCGAAGGCTTCACTTGTTAATTCCGGATTTCTTAATATTAATATCTCATCATTTATTGAGTATGATGAGGTCTTTCTCCACACACACACACACACACACACACACAGTGGACTGTGGTTGACATCTTCTCCCCCTGCGACCAGTTGATTGGTTGAAAAGAGTCGGTACAGTGTGCAGTGGGTGACTCCAGTTCTCCCAGATTGAGCCCGGCTCCGCTTGCTTTCCATGCCAGAGATTAGAGGAGGCCTGGGGGCCTCTTAACCCTTCCCCCCTCCTCCCTCTGGGGCCTCTCTCTCTCTCTCTCTCTTTCTGTCTGTCTGCCTGTCTCACCTTCTCTCTCATTCCCTTCATCCCCCCACACCCCACACACACACACACACACACACACACACTCTTCCTCGCTGTATCTCTCTATCTTTGCTACCTTGCTCCCTCCGCCTCCTTGCAGTCTTTCATCATATTAACCCCCTGTGTGCCAGAGCCTGAGGCACACTAATGATTTCTAAATGGGTAAATCAAACATGGCGACCACCCCTGGGAGACACACACACACACACACACACACACACACACACACACACACACAGGTTTGTGTAGATATTCTCCTTTAAACACAGCCTAAACAGAGCCTTATCCTTAACCCTAACCAGGGAAGGGGAGTTTTCTCATGAAAAATGCCACTTTAGCGCTGGAGGCTATTCATTATAGCACAAACTCTGCAGTATATACAGTCTTTCTTCAATAAATCCTATAAAGAAAAATATAAAAATGATAAACATTTCCGTTTGCTAGAAAATGCACATTGACCTGCCAAATATCAAAATCATGGTAAATAGACAGTCGGATGTCTTAAATTCACATAACCTCCGCTGTCCTGGTGTTTGTCTATCTGTGTGCACAATACATATTCTTGCTGGGTATCATATCCTGATGTAGAGGGTCATGTGACGTAGAATGAGGCCCCTAAACTTTCAAAGGCTCTACTTTGACCAGTTCCTCTGAAATTAACTTCTGCGTCATTCGGATCAGGTTACTGAGAATGCCCTGTAGTGTGTAAGAACGCAACTAAGAACTGAAGAAAATATTCACATTTAAGAAGCTAAAACGATCAGAATTCTTCAAACCGATGATCCATAATCAAAATATTTGACGATTAATTTAGTAATAATCGATTCATCGTTTTTTTTTTTTCCTCTTTCATTGCAGCAGCAAGAAGGTGGTCGAGGCGGAGGTCGGGGCTGGCAATGCTAAGAAGGATTCCAAGAGGAAGAGAGAGTCGTCAATCAGCGATGATGTGGAGGTGAAGACTCCGCCTCCATCGCCTCCTGAAGAAGAGGATGACGACGGTGTACAGGTACGCGACCCGTGAACGGAACCGTACGCCAAATCCCCGACTCTCTGCTCGCGTTCCGCTTCAGGACGTGTGTCCAGAATGGTGGTTGATCAGCCCGTGCAGATAGAAGTGTCTCGTGTTTGTTTAGTAAACCGGGTCCGTTGTTTAAAGGCTAAGCACACACACGGGGGGGGGGGGGGGGTATATCGCTCTCTGCCAAATTCACATGATGCGTGAGCGGCGACACTGACACCGCCGCGTTTGCGTCTCTCTTTCCTTTCACCCGCAGAAGCGTCGTTCCAGCCGCCAGGTAAAGAGGAAGAGATACACGGAGGATCTGGAGTTTAAAATTTCAGACGACGATGCCAGTGGAGACGACTCGTCAGCACCCAAATCCCCATCTCGGCAACAGGTATGGCTCGTGTTTCAAAAACAGTAACTGCCGTTGTCTCTACTGTGTGTTTCGAGTTCTTGGCTCTTGTTTTTGTCCGGGGCCGCAGCAGTTTAAGGCCACATTATACTTCTCCGACTGCGTAATGCATTATCCGACTGCGTGACGGACACGCGCTGCAATTTCCCGCCCGATCAGTAGGGGTCGCTGCGCAAGGTTGTTGTGCTTCTGGCTACAGTGAGCAATGGCGTCCGAGAGAGAAAGACTGTTGTTGTTGAAACAGTGGCCGTTTCTCACTTTTCTGTGTGACGAAACGCAGTTTTAAGATAATTTGAGGTGAGAAATTGGCCATTTAGAGTCTAAACATGTGCTGTGTGTGTTAAGATATGACGTATTTCTAGTTTGGCAGTGGCGTTATCGGCGGTGATCAGCTCCGCGTCTGTGGACGCTCGGTGCTCACTGTGAGCCGGCACAGAGCAGCTTCGCTCGGCCTGTCCTGAGGACCAATCGCAGCTCTAGCCGTCTCCGTTGTCCCTTGACGGAGTGACGGACACTTCAAAAAATATTTTGTGCAGTCGGAGACGACGCAGAGGCTCTACGACAGGCTCCGCGTAACCTACGCAGAGCACTTTACGCAGAAGTATAAATTGGGCTTTAGTCTGGACAGGCAGAAACACGAGAGCTTTGGAAATGATAGTGCACTTCCCCATGTTCACTTCCTGATCGCTCTTATCAGTCAGCTGTGGATGTAAAGCTGGGTTTAAACTTCAGCGTGCGGTTGCACAACACAAATCCTTCCTCTTACTTCTCACCGGTGTATTTTTGTTTGTCTTAGTAGTGGTAGTGGCAGTTATTTTCTGAAGCCAAAGCACATAAGTGCACATTTAAAGGGGAACGGCTTCCTGTTGGCGCTGAAATACTCGCCGAGATGCGGATTTAAAAAATGCAGTAGTATGGATTTAGCCACGCTGAGACGGTTATTCTCTTGTGACTGATAGCAAACACTCGTCAGCAGAAATGCTTTGAAGTACCTCATTTTGTTTTTTTAAATCATTATTTTTGGATTAATATCTGCCAACAACTTACCTTTTTCAACACATTTTAATCGTTCTTCTCAGTCTGCCAAAATGTTGACATAGTGCTGATATGAATCTGCCGTCTCAGGGTTTATTAATTTATTTATTCTCAGCTTATTAAAATAGCCTAACTATTTTAACCACAGGATCAACATATATTGAGCAGAAAGATGGCAAAACAAGTGTAATATATGCTGAACGCAGGGAGAGCGTGCCCTCATTTTAAACAGAATAATTTTGTGACTTACATGTGCTACTTAGAAAAAGTCATTAAAGTGCACACGTGCAGCAGTGGTCCATGCAAGTACTGTGGGTTTTTGGATGTGCTTTCAGTCTCGGGTTCATCTTCCAGCTTGTCCATTGAGGCTGTTCCGGAAGTAACGCTGTACTGAATAGCCCCCTGGGGGGTGGGGCTAAATAGAGTTCATTGGTTGTGAATGAGCTCCAGTCTGTGAGAAACTGACCCTTCACTTGATCGACAACATCAGTAAAATATTTTCCAGACGACTTCTCGGTCTCGATCTCTAGATTTGGATCTTCTGTAATAAAACGTGTTGTCACTTTGGTAAATTATTTTTCCATTAAAAGGAAAATGGATCATCCCAATATGGCACGATCTGATTAATTTGGGTCCACACAGCTTATGTCTCGTGTCCGAGACTTGGGTTTTCTCGCCTCTAAATAATGATATTCTCAAATGTCTTATTTTGTCCTCAAACCAAAAGCATTAAGTTTGACCAATTTCAGCAAGGAAGCTACAAAATATTGCCGTTTAAGAAGCTATAAAATCTCTCCCTAGCCTTCTTGAACAAATTATAATGTCACTTTAGTAAATTATGTTCCCATATAGGTGGATTTTGGTAAATTACTTAAGGGTGTACGATATTATCTGCAGTTATCGGCTTTAATATGTTTTATAAGATATCGTCAAACGCGCCCCAAGATCTGCAGATGTGACTAATGACTCCCTGACTTTTATGCTGGCGCCTTCTACAACGACTTTTGTTTATTTAGCTGAATGAAAGTAATCATTGTGCTCCGTGTTTTGCCTCCTGCATCTGTTTGAATATGGATTGGAGCTGGCGGTGTAGTCGTGTTGACGGCGCTGTTTTTCTTTAATGTGCGATTCCAGGATGTGGCTGAAGCTGAGGGTCCCATTGTGGAGAAGATCATGGGTCTGCGCACCTCCAAAAAACAGGTGAGACACACACACACACACACACACACACACACACACACACACACAGATACACCAACACAATAGACGAGCCCTCATAGCCACTCCAGCTTGAGTCATGGTTTACGTCATCTGATTAGCCGCTCCACAGCTGGCCTAAGCAGATTACACACACACACACAGCCTCAGACAGTATTCATTTGGTAAGTGGAGACAAGAGTCCTTGTATTTCGGTGTGTGTAAGAGAGGGTGTGTGTGTGTGTGATTGACTGTGTGTGTGTGTGTGTGTGTGTGTGTGTGTGTGTGAAGACTCTACTCTGTTTTCGATGGCTCGTCTAAAGAAAGCTCATCCCCGAGCCAATGCATGCATGCACATGAAGTTGCCAGCCAACTTTCCTTTGCTAGCCAGCTGCCACACACACACACACACACACACAAACTTAAACACACCCTCGTGCGAGCGTGCACGTGCGCACACACATCTCAGAACTCCATTCAGAGCTGACCCTGCGCTTGGCTCTCAGCCAAAACCACAACACTAGCTACACCAGACACCGAGCTAGCATTTCCTCAGTGCGTGCGTGTGTGTGTGTAGTTGTGTGTGTGTGTGTGTGTGTGTGTTACAGTAGTGATGGGGAATGGCTGTGCTACAAAGAGCTAATTATATGGTATTAATTTCCTCTTCGTCACAGACGCCGTCGGTATAGGGAAATAACGTATAGTGACCACACACAGAGCTGAGCTGCTACAGGTGTTCCCCCCCCCCCGTCCCAAAATCCAGTCCATATTTCACACTTTATCTAAAGATAATTATAATATGTGGGTTTTAAGAAGAGATTTAAAGGCCTAGTCTGCTCTGAGCTCTACTTGAGTTAATTCTGTTGTCGGTCACTAATTACAAAATGTAATTTTCTTCAATTTATTTGTTTCTACATACTTTATTTTTAATTGTATCTGCTTTTTATCCACATGAAACTGGCATTTTGGGAGCATTAAAACATCCCAGACTAGTAAAAAATCTTTCTTGACATATTGTCCTTTTCTTCTTATGGTCTGTACACTTTATTATTTTCTTCCTTTGGTTCATTCTTTCTCTGTTCCTGTGATTGTATAAATTGTAATGTTTGCTTTATGTACTACAGCGTATAGGGTTAAGTTTTTTTGAGTGTCACGTTTGCAGAAAACGCTTGAAAGACGACAAAGAAAAATAGCGTAAAGGCATATTTCTGTGTTTGTGTGGATAAGACCTGACCTAACGTCTTCTTTATTTAAGCGTGCTTCAAATGTGGCCATCGTCCTTTGCCTCGTAAGCAGCCGCACGCTGCGATGCTGACAGAAGATTAAATTATTATTAATATTAAACAATATTATCAAACGTCAGAATGTCGTGCCTTTTAATCCACTTTGCTGTTGAATTGTGAAAGTAACAAATAACCAGGCTCTCGTGTCTCCTCTGGTTCTCATAGAGGTGGCGTCTAATAATAATATTAATACAATGGCCCGTTTGGTCGAGTGTAAACAAACAGAAAGAGACGTAAAGAACACGGCCTCAGCAGAAAAGGAGGCTTTAGCCTCACTGACCGACCTGCAGGTGTGACACTAATAGGCAGCGCCACTTCACCAATTCAACCATGTTGTATAACAATAATGAGCCACTTCTGCTCTTTCACCAATGCCGTTGCTATATTCACACTTATTATTAACGTTTTTTTTTCCTTTCCAGCTGGAGGAGGGGGAGGAAGTGGAGGTGGAGGAGTTCTATGTCAAGTTCAAGGGCTTGTGAGTAACACACCATTTTTTTTTTCTTTCACAGCAGGCCTTCCTTTTTTTTTTTCCACACACTCCAGAGTCTCCAAAGGCTTTCAAGTGTGAAAAGCTCAGTATATTCAGCCTGAAAGCCTCTGTGACTGTATTCCTCGCCCCGTGTTTATTTTGTCACAGATTCACTCTCATCAATAACACGAAATTGGTCGTTTCCCATGATGCCACTAAATCCATGCTGTTTTTATCCGTCTTTTCTACTGGGGATTTTGGAGGGGAATTCCACAAGGAAATGTGTTGTTATTCTGCTTTTCACATCATTCAGGATCTCTGTCTACAGAATGTTTATGGAGGAAAACAGCCTTGTTGTTCTTAAAGCGTTCTTAAAGCGTCCTTAAAGTAAAAGTTGCATGAAAGAAATGATCTAAAAATTCCAGTTAATTTCCACAAAAAGTGTCCAGTTTGGGATATTTCCAAAACTTAAAGGCGCCATGTAAGAATGCGGCCAAAAACGGTTATTACATTCAAATTCAAAAGGTGTTTTAGGTTTCGTTTTCTGACGTAACTGGCAACCCGTGGTTGCTCGGCAACTGAGACTCTACGGACTGCAATGATTGGTAGACGGCGGTAGGTGGTGCCACATGCCAAAACATAAACATGATTTGCAGTCTGCAAAATATTTTTTTTTTAATGCAAATATTTTGGCTGTGTTGTTGTTGTTGTTGTTGGTGAGTTCAGTTTGTTATATGAACATTATTCCTGAGTCTCTGTGACATATTAGGAGGATTTTATGGCCAGTTGCTTTAGATTTATTACATAATGCACCTTTAAGTTCCCATTGAAAGTTTCTAGAAATGTACCACCCCTTTGCAACCCTAGTCCCCGCTATTGCTAATAGGAGCTAAAGATGCTTTGCAGAGTCATTTTATTTGGGAGTGAATGCCAAATAAACACAGGATCAAACAGGTTTTTTTTGACCAGTGGGAGTGAGATATAATGAAAAGATGATTCATGGCCTGTCCAAGCAGAAAACCGTTCTCTTTTATTGAATTTTTAACACTGAAAAGCTGCATTTAATTATTGTCGTTATGAGATAGATTTTTTTTTTATATATATAAAGCCAACTTCAATATAGCATACATTTGACTCGTTCGAAAAGGGATAAGTAGAAGCCTACACCCATTCTTCCCCCTTAACAAATACATAAAGGGACAATGCAATAAACTCAAATCGGCATAACTCGGTGTCCTGAACCTGTAGCCTTGCATCACTGCTGTGTTCCCTGACTCGCGACTCTCGTCTCTCGTGTCTCAGTTCGTACCTCCACTGCCGCTGGGCAGAGCTACAGGAGCTGGAGAAGGACAAAAGAGTCCACCAGAAGATCAAGAGGTTCAGGGCCAAGCAGCTACAGCTCAACAGCTTTATAACCGAGGTAAGACGTCGGCTCCACGATATCGACTCCTGCTTTAGAAAAGATAATGAACATTTTTCTCATTTATATGATGCAAACATGAAATTATCTGACCAACAAATGGACTTGTAATGTCTCCAAAACAAATAAAAGTGGACTTGCTTCTCTCCAGATGGACGATGAGCCTTTTAACCCGGACTATGTGGAGGTGGACCGTGTCCTGGACATTTCAGAGAGCACAGATGAAAACGGAGAGGTGCTTTGATCTTTTCTTGTCATCTTTTGTGCCTCCGAGCCTCGGGGGGGCTTCTCTCTCTCTCTCCAACTCAAACTGCACACTCACCCAATCTCCCCCCCCTCCCCCCGTTCCTGTTGGCGTGTCAGATGGTGACCTTATATCTGGTGAAGTGGTGCAGTCTGGCCTACGAAGACTCCACGTGGGAGCTGAAGGCCGACATCGACCAGTCGAAGATCGACGAATACGAACGCATAGTCGCGCGCACGCCCAACACGACGAAAGTGGTAAGTAGCCACGTGTGTGTGTGAGAGCGTTTGATGGATGCTCTTTGGGTGCTATCAGCCTCCTCCCAGAAGGCGTGTGCATGTGTGTGTTTGTGTGTGTTGGCCTGCCGCCTGCTCCTTCCTCCTGCAGATTTACAGCTCCCTTAATGCTCTCCACAGGGCCACGTTCTTGCGGTCTTACACATTCGCTCACACACACACACGCCCTGCTCTTGTGGCCAGACCAAACCACTAACTGTGTGTTTAATGCTGAACAGAAGCAGCTGACTGGCTGTGGTCTTTCTCTCCATCACTCCTTTCTTTGCCTGTGTCCATCTCTTTAACTACTGCCTACTGTTTCTCTTTGAACGACCATGTTAGAAATGCTCCAGGGCAGCACATGGAGGCAGTTATATTTTTAGCCACACTAGTGCTGTGGCTCGGGGGACGGTTATTTTGACTAACAGAAAAAATGTGTGCAAATGTTGGACCATTTCTGGCAGGGATTGATCCGTCACACAAAAAATCTGCTGCGTGGAAATAGTTTGGTGCATGATTACACTCGGACCGTAGAACTAGGGTTGCATGAATTCCCATGGAAAGTTTCCAATAGAACTGCAACGAACGTTTATTTTCTCGATTAATCCATAAAATGTCAAAAAGCGTTGATCAGTGTTTGTCAAACCTGGAAATGACGATGTTCTCGAATGTCTTGTTTTGATGATTCAATTTTAATGATTTCTTTATGTGGGGCAAAGAAATGAAGAAAATATTCACATTTAAGAAGCTAAAACAATCAGAAATCTTGTTTTAATCATGGAAAAAAAATGCTTCAAACTGATTATCGATTATCGAAGTAGTTGACGATTAATTTAGTAATCGATTAATTGTTTCAGCTCTAGTTTCCAATTTGCAATATTTCACAGATATCTGGAACTAAACTTCCCAATCCCATGGAGAGTTTCTGGAAATGTATCAGGAATTTTCTGCCCATTTGCAACGCTATGTAGAACTAAACCACAATCCTGTTCCAGTTTTAACAAAGATGTTGAACAGGGTATCCGCGGGGTCTTAAAAAGTCTTAAATCCTACAATTTGAATTTAAGGCCTTAAAATCTCATAAAAGGTCTTTTGAAAGGTCTTAAAAATCTATTAACGTGACTTTCATTTAAAAGATGCATAGACTTCAGTCTCGCTTTGAAATGTTTCTATTTTTGAGGATGCGATAACAGAACTACAACACGAAACCTGTGCTGCCCGGTGAGAATTTACTGAGGACCACTAGCTAGTGTGCGGTGCGCGTGCCGCGGTGTGTTTTTAGCTTAGCGTATCTTAGCGTAACGATTTGTGGCTCCAATTTTTCCATGTCTTTTGTACTTTTTTGCCAGTATGGATTTTAAATGGGCCTAAATTGTATTCGTTATGGTCTTTAAAAAGTCTTAAATTTGACTTGCTGAAACCTGCAGAGACCCTGTTGAAAGAATCAGGAAAATATAATTCGCATGACTTCCTGTCAATTCAAGAGCAAGGCCCTCCTCCTAAAGTATATATGAACGTCGTATTCTAAAAACCCTCTTAAATGTTTCACACTGTTCCTTTGCCGAGTTCTACCCGAGTTTGCTGTAAAACCCAGTTTAGACTCCGCTTTACCCTTTCTAAAAATAATAACCC